>NC_041382.1:233640498-233705172 GCF_002162155.2 Triticum dicoccoides | reverse complement strand
GGTGTTCATACGATCAGTAGCTCACCCTGACTGTGTATGTGTGTGCATGCACATGTAGGTTGAGCACCTGAGCATGACCGTGTGTGTTCTGTCGTGTGCTCGGACATGCATGCATTAGGGCGTCGCGCGCGTTTTTGCGTCCATGTGTATGTGTGACGGTTGCATACACATAGAGGGAGTACGTGTAGGGGCCACTAAGGAGCAGTCAAATCACACAGTAAGTTAGTCGGAAGAAGCAACCATCATTTCACTCTTGAATGACACGTACGCAATATAAAATGGTTGATATGGAGAGAAAAAGAAAACCACTATATATACACTAGCAGGAGCCTAAGCTACAAGCCTGCTTGCTTAGGTTGCTCTCTTCACAAGCATAGAACGACATGCCCGATCCCGCAGCTGGAGGAAGGGAACAATGTTCTGCGTAGACGCGGTCGACTTCGGCGAGGGAGAAAACCCACAGTCGGTGCGTCCCAATCAGGGGTCACCGCGGTATGGGCTGATGTCGCGTCCCAACCGCCCTTCTAGCTATAGCCCAATGTCCCAGGTAGTCCATCTTCCTTTTGGAGCCGGCTTGCTCCACTGCCGTAGCTCCATCTCCATGTCGGTCTTTCTCTACTTCTACGGGCTTATACTTGTGATGAGTTTATGTCTCATGAACTAGTGCCAGTACTATTATTCTAATCACACTTCTTCAATATCTTTGCCATCAGGGATGCTCAGGTCGATTTTAGTGGAACTGCACAAAAGCATCATATGATCCGAGGGTGCCAGCCGTCTTTCCTTCGACAGGTTCTACCTGGCCAGGAAATTAAATCATGTTTAGGGTTTAGGGTTTAAGTCGTAGTGACCCCATCAGTAGTTTTTCTATCGTACACGCTCTCACAACTTTTTTCTTTAGTTGTGAAGTAAATATTGGCTATGATCTGTGAATCATTGAGATGCATCAGCATGCGTGTTAGTTTTCCTATGTATTTGATGGAATGTTGTAACGGGGAAACCTTGGAATAGGAATGAAAATGGAGTGGAAAAGATTCCGTTTTTCCGGAGAAAAAATGGAAACGGAGAGAAACCAACGTTTCGTTTTGTTGGATCGCGCCATCGAGCAAAACCAACGTTTAAATCACGTCTGTCGTGTTCGTGTCTCACCCTCCTCCATGGCTCGACCCCACACGGTCGCTCGGCATGCCACTCACCGCAAACTGAGTAGTATACCATAACTTACCCGCCAGCTTGTCGATGGATCGCGCCATGGAGTACTAGCACTACTGGAAGAGATTGACGAGTTGGGGGAGGACAGCTAGCTGTAGCACGGACTCCCAAGAACTTACTACTGGAAGAGATCGCGCATGTTGTAGCCGGCTATTGCGACCTTTGAACGCGGAGCAGCCACGTGCAGCCGGAAGCGGCGCGGGCGACGCTCTCTCGGCCGGCGCACCGCTTCAATGCCGGCGCCAGTGAGAGGTCGCGGCCGCTCTGGCCGGGCATGAATGCGGCACTAACCGTTTCGGGCGGGTAGCACGCGCGGGTGATGAAGAGGGTTCGGGTTGGTCAGGACCGGCCGTGGCAGCGGTCCGGACGTGCGCAAACAAGAGATGTTGTACGTTAATATTGCTGCATATATAATTAACAACGTAAATAATGTGCCAGTTGGAAAAATATGATTGGAGATGGAAATTGAATTTTACGTAAAGACGGATATGCATGTCTATGTCTATGTGTGTGCGTGACGACTCTCGCGACCTGGAAGCGGGGGGCGTGTTTTTGATCGAGTTTTCTTTCTTGGCACGTTAGAAAATCAGTTTGTCTAATTCTCATCTAGATGTTATTTAAGGATATCACATCTAAGCTCCCACAAGTATATAATGTAGAAACAAGAAACAAAAAAAACTAGGAAAAGACCACAAACAGAGTGGACATCAACTTATATGTGACATAACTATGCCACATCTAGATGTGTCCTAGACAGACCCTTAAAAAATTGTCTGCCAGTTTTCGTTTCTTTTTTCCGGGAACGTGTGTATTCTATTTAAAACCACTACTATGGAGAGATATTTTTACTCCATTATAGCCTCTTGTTTGATAGAGTTTCTCGCGTCTCGCTCTCTCACCCTCTCCATATCAAAACAAGATGACAGTGTCCACTCTATCTCTCTCCTCACCGGTGGTCACAGATCCGGCCGAATCCTATTCGCTGCGGGAGGTGAGGAGGTGCAGTGTTGACGTTGTCGCCATCGGCGACGGAGGAAGCCGATGCGCACCATCCTCTCAGAGCCGGCACTAGCGCGGACGAAGATCTCCGCGCCCTTGTTCGCTGTCGTCGTGTGGGCAGATCCCGCCCGCCCGCCTAAATGACATCTCGCCCACCTGAGGTATAACTTCTTGTACTTGTCCAGCTCCCCAGGTCGCTGCGTGCTGGTTTTATTCTATGCGACTACTCCCCAGCTCCCCATGCATAGTATCTAGGGTTCATCGGCTGGTCCAACATCACCTACTAGTACTATTATAGAGGAAATGCCACTCAAAAAGTTGTCCTGATTTATGCCTCAGTGGAGGTATACATGTTGTTTCGACAAAAAGTACATGGTGGTTGTGCGGTCATTGTCCATATGGTGGTAGTACTATCACTGGTTAAATGAAGAAATGCTTTTTTTTCTCGGGTATCCTGGTTTAGTTCCCATCAAGATAATTATGATGCTTCTGTTTGTTGGTGTACTTTTCATTAATTCTCATTGACAATTGAGATGTCATTGCTAACCCTTTTTTATATTTTTGGAAACAGCGATGTGTGTCTTCATACCCGGGCATGTCTTCCTCAATTTTAGTGGAACTGCACAAAATTGGATGGCCATTGTTGTTCCGCCTCACTATCCTCTGCCATGTGGTTCTTCCTTCCTCTAGCTTGATTAGTGAGAAGAAACAGACCATAGTGAGGATTTGTCGAACTTCTTAGGTGCCTCACCCAAACTTGATGCCAAATGGATGATGCATCACCACGATGACCTATCGATGCTCATGGTTGCGCCTCATGGTTGCGTCGGCTGGTGAAGCTAATCGATTTTTGACGAAAAACAAGCTATCTTCCATCAGTGCTCTTTGCTTGTTACGCACAAATATGATATCCTTCGTTAGTTCACCTCGGTTGCGTTGGAGACGCAGTCGTCTTTCACGTTGGTGCAATTTTCGCTAGGGTTTTACGACAGGTGGGCCCAAAATGTGGCTGGCTCACCTGTCATACAACCAAAAGCAGGTGCAGATATATATATATATATATATATATATATATATATATATATATATATATATATATATATATATATATATATATATATATATATAAGCGGGAGCCTCAGCGCTTGTTCACTAGGGTTTGCACTCTCCACACGCTCGCCGCACTACATATATCTTACACGCTGGAGGCTCAGCGTTCATTTGCTAGGGTTTTCTATATTCACAATCTCTCACCCTCTCTTCACCAGATCTAAACAAGACTGCGTTAGCCTCTTGTCTCTCTCCCCCCTCACAGCTGGTGAAGGAGGCGTCCGTATCCCGTCGCAGGGATATCTATTCAACTTGTTTATACAGGGATATCTATTCAACTTGTTGCTATTGTGACATTTTGCTTCGCTACGCAAAACACTTTGCTTGATTTCAGTGCAACTGCACAAAACGAGATTGGATTACCTATTCGTGTTGGCAGATTCGTACGTGATCTTGTGTGCGTCATGACAGGTTGGTACTTGCCTTCATCCACATGATCGTGCAGTGTGTTTTGAGATGCTGTGCTACTTGTATTGGTACTGTTTTAAATAAATGATGAATTGAAGCTATTGTATTGCTGTCTTTTCCCATTAAGTAGTGAACAAAAAATGGGACCAACCCAGACATGATGCTTGTTGCTTTGTTACAACAAATTCAGCATCACCCCCTTTATAAGCCAGTAATTGATGCCACTCTCAGAATTAACTTCTGAATCTTATTTCAAAACTACAACACTTGTTAGGGATTGGCGGGATTACCATTTTTGTGGCCGCATGTTTCATCCTTCTTTATTAGCCAGTAATTGATTCTTTTTTGCCTTTGTTTATACAGGGATATCTATTCAACTTGTTGCTATTGCGACATTTTGCTTCGCTACGCGAAACACTTTGGTTGATTTCAGTGCAATTACACAAAACGAGATTGGATTTCCTATTCGTGTTGGCAGATTCGTATTTTATCGTTGTCGGTCTCATGAAAGGACAGTACAGGCCTTCATCCACATGATTGTGCAGTGTGCTTTGAGATGTTGTGCTACTTGTATTGGTACTGTTTTAAATAAATGTTGAATTGAAGCTATTGTATTGCTGTCTTTTCCCATTAAGTAGTGAAGACAAATGGAACCAACCCAGGCATGATGCTTGTTGCTTTGTTACAACAAACTCTGCATCACCCCCTTTATAAGTATATGGAAGCACATACTTTTGTTGTGCCCACTCTACCCTGGAACTGAATCTTAGTTCAAAACTGCAAACACTTGTTAGGGATCGGCAGGAGTACCATTTCTGTTAGGGATCGGCCGGAGTACATGTTTAAGAAATGTATTGTTCAGATAATGTCTCTGTTATTATATATCAGTTACATACTTACAGTGTTTTACAAATGGTACTATCCTTCTTTGTAGTTCTTTCTACATGTTTAACCAAGGTATTGTTAAGACAATGACTCTGTTAAAATGAATCAGTCACATTGTTTTAGGAATGATACTTTTCTGCTTTTTCGTTATTTATACATCTTGAAACAAGGCATTGTTAAGATAATGTCTCAGTTAATATGAATGAATCACACTGATTGAGAATTTCTACTCTCTTGCTTTGTTTCCCATTAAGAAAAGGTAGATCAGTAGATGTTTTTCTTCTGGGAGTACAAGTCATCAACCGTTATTTCTCAGTAATTGTTTCCTTATACCATTTGTTGCTTACAGGGATATCAAAATTAAAGCTCGGTTTTATTCCGACTTTGATTTTAGTTCAACTACACAAAAGGAGCCAATGTGTCCAAGGCAAACTGCTGCATTATTGGGTCCAGTTGGTCGTTCCACTTTGCAGAAAGAAGCAATCATTGTTTGCGCTACATTACAGAAGGAATGACCGAGAAGCTTTACAGAGTATTAGGCCTTCCACTATGTAGGCCAAAAGAGGTGCCAATTTCACCTTTTCTTAGTTTGGCACCGAATCCCTCCATTGCTACAGCCGGTGCCATAAATATTAGATACCGGTCACATGACTAGTCTGTAGAGACCATTAGCAATTTAACAACATGTGGAGTGCCCTGGGCAAGAAGTGCCCAAACAAGTATAAGAAGCGACATGACTCCATGATCATAGGAATTACATATTTTGAATGGGAAAAGCTTGTCAAAGTTTAATCATTGATGTTAGCAAGAAGCGACAGGACTCCACGATCATAGGCATTACATATTTTGAATGGGAAAAGCTTGTCAAAGTTTAATCATTGATGTTAGCAAGAATACATTAGTTTAATATATTGGAATTGGAAAACCTTGTCAAAATTTGCTCATTGATGTTAGCCAGAAGACATGCATTTGATATTTTTTAGTGGGACGCCCTTGCTGTGAGCAGCGTCGAGTGTTTTTTCCTATTCCTGTGTTCAGTTTAGAATTAAATAGTTACTCTGCTGAGATATTCTTGTGTTAAGAGTTTGTTCTGAATATTGTCTATGTAATGCCAGGCCTTGTGTTTGATTGCAAAGTTGAGCTTGGAATGTTGTGGCATGCAGCATCACGAGCTGTTCACCGTGCCTCCCAAGAATAATGCTTCGTATTGTTTTGCATGTCGATCTAATGCCAGTGATTTTCTTGTTAAGAAGATCATCCTCTTCTGTTGTTTCTGTGCTTAAGAAGTTCATCGTCTGATGTTTCATTCATAGCCTATACGACAAGTCGGGTAGGTTAGACGTGAAACCATATGATCTTCTGACCAACTCATGATATTAGGCCGTGATTGGATCATCGTTTTCCAACCAAAACCGCTTGTAAAACTGACGCTTGTAAATTAAAGCAGATGGTCTCGGGCGAAGGCGCTTGGTTGGTCGATTTCGACTAGTAAAATATCGGAAGTACTTGACACATGATAAAAACGCTGAACGACACTCAGACGATTGCTAATCCAACCGTTAGCTGTTGTTTCAGCCTTGCCCATGGATGGCATGATACGCACGTCATGCTTGTATCGTCTGGTAATGTCATCCATGTAGCAGTGCTCGTAAAATATACACTGGTCTCTCAAATTACACGCGTAACCCGTCGGTTTTACTTACAGACCTCAGGCCCTCGGTTTCATTACGCCTGTATTTTACGCATTGTTTTCGATAACAAGTAAATTACACTTGTATGTTAATACAGGTTTGAAATAAACCAGAGCTCCCAAGCGCGGACTTACCGTTTCATGCCGTCTCAGTTTCTCGAAGGTGCTCATAGGTGTCGGATGATCCTGGCTTCCTGAATGAGTAGCGGGCGCTGTATCAGACCATCTGTAGGGCCCGCGAGGCCCTCTCCATTGTCCTTCGAGTTGTTGCGCTCGCCGTGGCGCCGATCATTGTTAACATTGTCAATGAACATGAGGATTCAGGAGATGACTTTATTTTGACTGGATGACACTAGGGACCCACTACGGCCATAGCCGTACGTACGCAAGTGCCTCCTTATTATGTACAACTATTTTTTTTGCTTTCTCCTGGTTTCCTGACATCACGGTCCCACACCATTGTCAACCTATGTAGTCAATATAAACGAGAGAATTGCACAAGGTGTGGCCCACAGCTGGGACCAAGCAGCTCGAGCAGTATTTGTGTTTTTGAGGCATGAGCACTCCAGAGTTTTTCTTGGCGATGATTTCGCTGTTGTTCAGAGGAGAGCAGTGTATTAATTGGGCAGGCTGTGGCCCGTCTAGCCCAGGCCAGATATCCAGCCCAGATACTAATTTTTTCAAGATGAAAATGGCTAGCCCAGCTATACGTCTTTTTGAGGAATACCCAGGCAAGGTCAACTTGTTATTCTCCACCCCGCTGGGCTGCAAATCTTTCCTAGGAGGGACGCACTAGGCTTAACAGGAAAATGGACTTTAAAAAATAATAAATGGGATGTAATTATAAAAACTGGGTAGTAACTAATAAAAAATGCACCAAACACGAAATTAGTTTATAAAAAAATATTTATGGATTTTGAAAATCTTAAATTTTCATTGTTGTGCGCGCAATGTTTCGTTGGATTTTTACGTAATACATATTTATATTTAATCTGACTAGAAATTTCGGGATAAAAATATTTCGGAGCCCATCAAAATGTGGGAAATTTTATTGAATTCTGTCTTCAACAGTTGTTTGAAATTATTAATCATTGTCCTAGCTAGAAAATGGGCTGTACTTTTAACAAACTGTAAATGGGCTGTTGTAAATTCCATTAGAATTCCAAAATGGGTTGTACATTCTTACAAAATGCAAATGGGCTATTAGTTCTCTGCCACACACTTGTGGGCCTACTAAGTGACGCGTCCCCTAAAAAAAGTTGACGCGTATGCAAGGCTTTGCCAACTTATTGTAGTCAACACACGGTTCTAGCAGCAGTGTCCGTTGGATGTCTATCCAACGGATGTCGTGCTTCTTCTTCAATCTCGGATATTCTTAGCTTCGACCGCCCAAAAAATGATTCCTCCCCCTGACATCCGGGGCGCACCGTTTCGGAGGCTGACCCATGGGCCTACTAAGTTGGAGCGTACCAAGGGCTTTGTCAACTTAGTCAATAATAAACGTTTCTAGCTTCAGTGACCGTACGATGTCCATCCAACGGCCGTAGTGCTTCTTCAACCTCTGGTCTTCTTGGTCCAGCCGCCCAAAGTAGCGCCAGTCGTGCCGCCTGCTCCTGCCTCCTGTGGCCGGCTATGCTGCCGCGTAGGCCTCACCGCCCCCATACTACTCCCACCGCTGGCCAGGCCATCCCCCCACTCACCCACACCCCCTGTTATTCTGCGGCAATGGCAGCCTCACACCGCAGCCGAACCAGTGAACCCTCGTACTCCTCTCCGCGTGGGCTTCCACTGCTGTGTCTTCCCCGGCTCCGTGTCTTCCCCTTCCTAGGCCTCGACGTCGTCCAGACCACCGCCCTGGTGCTCTCGGCGCGGCATGGTCAACATGGTCAATGACCGACTTCCATCAAAAGAGTACTGTACGTGGAGAGGCTGACAGTTGGGTCCAGGCGGCCGCAAGGAAGTGCCTCCTTATGACGCGCAAAATAATTATTCCTCCACCTTACAGCAGGGACCCACCGGACGGGCCACCTTATTTCACAAAAAAACGGCCCCCCCTGACTGCTCGGACCCACCGGACGGGCCAGCGTATTTTGCAAAAAAAACATTCCCCCCACTGTCAGCTCGGACCCACCAGAAGTGCCTCCTTATTATGCACAAAAAAATGAATACTCCCCCTGCTAGCTGGGACCCACCATGGTGGGAGGCTGACTTGTGGGCCTACTAAGTTGACTGGGATGGGGGCCTTTGTCAACTTTAGTCAATATGAACAATTCTAGCTCTAGTGACCGTACGATGTCCATCCAACGGCCGTAGTGCTTCTTCAACTTTTGGTCTTCTTGCTCCAGCCGCCCAAAGCAGCGCCGGTCGTGCCGCATGCTCCTGCCTCCCGTGGCCGGCTGTGCTGCCGCAGAGGCCTCACCGCCCCCTACTATTCCCACCGCTGGCTAGGCCCTGCGGCGACGGCAGCCTCACACCGCAGCCGAACCAGTCAACCCACGTACTCCTCTCTGTGCGGGCTTCCACTGACGTGTCTTCCCGGCTCCCCGTCGTCCCCTTCCTAGGCCTCGCCATCGTCCACCGCCCTGGTGCTCTCAGCGCGGCATGGTCAACATGGTCAAGGAACGACTTCCATCGGACGTGGACTGTACGTGGAGAGGCTGACAGTTGGGTCCACGGCCGCAGCAAGGAAGTGCCTCCTTATTACGTGCAAAATAATTATTCCTCCACCTGACAGCGGGGACCCACCGGACGGGCCATCGTATTTCGCGAAAAAAACGTTTCCCCCCTAATTGCTGGGACCCACCAGCTACACCTTCGCACGCAAGGAAGTGCGTTCGGACACAAAAAAACAAAACGATTCGCCCCCCTAACTGCTGGGACCCACCAGCTACATCTTCTCACGCAAGGAAGTGCCTGACAGTCGGGACCCACCTGGTCCAAGCGTACGTAGCGTTGTCATTCTGGTAATGAACGTGTACGTACATATATACCGGTCGATGTAGAGGCGCACACGTGTCGTAGTAGAGGCGCGCACGTAGCATGTACACGTACGTATAATGGTCAGGGTGCAAGAAAGAAAATACGGCCACGTATGTGTACATACGGGTGGGGTCTCGAACGCCTACTCGCGCATATGTATGGCGAGGGCTCGTGTACATGGCTGGGTCGGAACGGAGAAACAACGTCATCATCGTGTTCATGGGGAGGCAACGGAATGCGTCGTGTTCATGGGGAGGCAACGGAATGCGCCGTGTTCATGGGGAGGCAACGGAATGCGTTGTGTTCATCGGGAGGGCTTGGATGGAACAGGCAATGGAAACGAGGCCTGGTGTACCGTAGAACGGAGGAAACGGTGTTGTGTTCGACCGGCCACGTTCGAAACGGGATCCTGTTCATCGGGAGGGGTGTGGCATACCGCAAAACAGAGGAAACGGACTTGTGTTGGAGCGCTACGGTCGAAACGGGGTCCTGTTCATGGGAGGGGTGTGGCGTACCGCAAAACGGGACTCCACGGGAAACTGTTCATCTCCACCGTCGACCTCCTGTAGCCTCCACGGGCTCCTGTTCATCGAGCCTCCACCGTGCGCTACTCCACCAGCTACTGTTCAACCACCCCTCCACCGTGTACTGTTCATCCAGCCCTCCACACCATGGGGTCCTATTCAACCACCCCTCCACGGGTACCCCTCCACCATCTACTGTTCATCCAGCCCTCCACACCACGGGGTCCTATTCAACCACCCCTCCACGAGCACCCCTCCACCGTCTACTGTTCATCCAGCCCTCCACACCACGGGGTCCTGTTCATCCACCCCTCCACGAGCACCCCTCCACCGTCTACTATTCATCCATCCCTCCACCACACCGCGGGGTCCTGTTCATCCAGAGGCAACGCCACCGCTCACTGTTCATCCAAACCCCCCCGCAACACTCACTGTTCATCCCATCGATCGGCTTCAGTTAGCAGCAGTAGCAAAGGAATCGCTCGATCGGGTTCAGTTAACAGCCATCGATCGATCGCTCGGGTTCAGTAGCGCGTAGCCTGCAGTGCAATCGCTCAGGTTCAGTTAGAGCCCAACGCCTCGCTCGGGTTCAGTTAGAGCCAACGCCTCACACACACGCGCGTATGCGTACGAGAGAAACGCGCAACGCTCGGTCCTCGACCTCCCACCGTAACCGGGAACTCCCCAAAATCCCCCCCCCCTCGCTTCTACCACGGTTTTTTCCGTCATGGACGGCCGAAAGAATGTCATGCAACTGCATCTCCGGCCCTCCCAGGATGAAAAGCCCATTTTCTGTCATGAGTTTTTGTCATAGAAGTAGGAGCCCACCACATCTACGATGATACCGGGTTTTGTCACAATTATCATCATAGAAGTGTCATATGTATGACAGAAAAAAATTTCATTCGGCCCAAAATGTCACGGATGTGTCTTTTTTTATAGTGAAACTTCAGGAGTAAATAACACAAGCTCGAAAGCAGAGCATGCTTGACAAAGTAGAGGATACAATTTACCAAAGGCATTATGTATCCGAGAAAAGACTCACAAAGTTATTGAATATGAAGGAAGTTGTCGGATAAAATCCAATAAAGGATCTGGTGGTCCACAAGGGATCTGATGTGAGCATCAGTACTCAACCAGAAGAAGAAAGAAAGCAAGGAGATCGAATTATCGAAACAACTGACTAATTCAAAGCTCAAATGCAAAGGAATTATGAGCTCCAAATCACAACATCAGAAGCAAACACTCTGGTTAAGGATGGATAAGTTTATAGACTTAGGGGTACAATCGACGACAATTAGATTGGTCGAGAACCAGCTCCTGGTCAAAATAACGTCTGAGTCGGGAGGATAAATTCGAGGATTCGATTGAGGATTGCAAGCAATTGCAACATATTGAATCAAGGAGCTCGAAATTACAATAACGAAGGATACTAATGAATATTGATAGTCATATGGAACACAACCATAATGTAAGCAGACAAGTATTTGCAGAGCAATAGCGGACAGAGGATTACCGAAAGATCAGATAGTATTTCAATGCATCTTGTGAATCATATGAACAACGGGGAAAGAACGGATACTTAGTAAGTGCGAGGAATTATCCATAGGGGTTATTCATGTGGCAAGAATTGCAAGGCTGTAATCTCAAAGGATTCTTCGAACAATAGATAGAATTTCGGGGTATCTTGTAATAACAAGATCAACCAGGAATAAAAGTAAGAACGACATGTGTATGTATTTATCCATAAGGATATTTTAGTGGTAGGGAATTGCAAAAGCAATTGGGCGCAAAGTCTCGAGAGAACATCATAGAGTATCTTCAGAATCCTTCGGTGCACCAAGTAATCATCTGGAGTGAGGGGCTCTCCGGGAGGAAGTAATTACGAGAACCTAGAGTTAGAGTTGGTAAAATCATTTAACCTGAATAGAAGAGAGATCAGAGTCCCGGATTATATATGAGGAATAAAAGATCCTAATACCACCCAATGGCGATGTGGGCCCGTAAGCCACATAGCCAAGTTAGTGAAACATTTTTCTCAGGCTAGACTCAACTTTGGCCAAGGAGTTGGAAAGGGAGATTCCTACAAGTAGTCGGCTCTGATACCAAGTTGTGACGCCCCCGATTTGACCGTACACTAATTATGCACGCAAACATGTACGATTAAGATCAAGGACTCACGGGAAGATATCACAACACAACTCTAGACACAAATTAAAATAATACAAGCTTTATATTACAAGCCAGGGGCCTCAAGGGCTAGAATACATAAGCTCGAAAACACAAGAGTCAATAGAAACAATAATATGTGAATACGGACATAAGTTAAACAAGTTTTCCTTAAGAAGGCTAGCAGAAAAGTAGCAACGAACGAAAAGGCAAGGCCTCCTGCCTTGGACCTCCTAACTACTCCTCGAAGCCGAACTCCATGTAGAAACATCCACGGAATTCTCTGGCTCCTGGACTCCATCATATGATCGCAATAACCGAGAAAAGGGGAAAAAGAAGTAGCAAAGCAACCATGAGTACTCATCCAAAGTACTCGCAAGCAAGGATCTACACTACATATGCATTGGTATCAATGAAATGGGTAGTATCTATGGACTGAACTGCAGAATTCCAGAATAAGAGGGGGATAGCTAGTCCTATCGAAGACTACACTTCTGGCAGCCTCCATCTTGAAGCATATAGAATAGAGTTGATGGTAAGTTCACCAAGTATCATCGTATAGCATAATCCTACTCGTCGGTCCTCTCCTCGTCGCCCTGTGAGAGAGCGGTCACCGGGTTGTATCTGTCAGTTGAAAGGGTGTGTTTTATTAAGTATCCGATTCTACTTGTCATAAGGTCGAGGTACAACTCCGGGTCGTCCTTTTACCGAGGGACACAACTATTCGAATAGATAAACTTCCCTGCAGGGGTGCACCACATTACCCAACATGCTCGATCCCTCTGGCCGGACACACTTTCGTAGGTCATGCCCGGCCTTGGAAGATCAACACGTCACAACCCCACCTAGGCCTAACAGAGAGGTCAGCACGCCGGTCTAAATCCTATGCGCGCAGGGGTCTAGGCCCATCTCCCGTAGCACACCTACAAGTTGCGTACACGGCCGGTGAGCAGACCTAGCAACCTCCATTACAAAGGAAGTTGCGTTATGCGGTCCAACCCGGCGCGTGCCGCTCAGTCGCTGACGTCTAGGAGGCTTCAGCTGATACCACGATGTCGAGTGCCAATAACTGTTCCCGCGTAGTTGGTTAATGCGTATAGGCCAGTGGCCAGACTTTATGACCCACAACTATAGGGGATCTATCGTAGTCCTTTCGATAAGTAAGAGTGTCGAACCCAACAAGGAGCAGAAGGAAATGATAAGCGATTTTCAGCAAGGTATTCTCTACAAGCACTGAAATTATAGATAACAGATAGTTTTGTGATAAGATAATTGTAACGAGCAACAAGTAACAAAAGTAAATAAAGTGCAGCAAGGTGGCCCAATCCTTTTTGTAGCAAAGGACAAGCCTAGACAAACTCTTATATAGAAGAAAGCACTCCCGATGACACACGGGAATTATCGTCAAGCTAGTTTTCATCACATTCATATGATTCGCGTTCGGTACTTTGATAATTTGATATGTGGGTGGACCGGTGCTTGGGTGTTGTCCTTACTTGGACAAGCATCCCACTTATGATTAACTCATATTGCAAGCATCCACAACTACAAAAGAAGTATTAAGGTAAACCTAACCATAGCATGAAACATATGGATCCAAATCAGCCCCTTATGAAGCAACACATAAACTAGGGTTTAAGCTTCTGTCACTCTAGCAACCCATCATCTACTTATTACTTCTCAATGCCTTCCTCTAGGCCCAAATAATGGTGAAGTGTCATGTAGTCAATGTTCACATAACACCACTAGAGGAGAGACAACATACATCTCATCAAAATATCGAACGAATACCAAATTCACATGACTACTAATAGCAAGACTTCTCCCATGTCCTCGGGAACAAATGTAACTACTCACAAAGCATATTCATGTTCATAATCAGAGGGGTATTAATATGCATATAGGATCTGAACATATGATCTTCCACCAAATAAACCAACTAGCATCAACTACGAGGAGTAATCAACACTACTAGCAACCTACAGGTACCAATCCCAGACTTAGATACAAGAATTGGATACAAGAGATGGACTAGGGTTTGAGAGGAGATGGTGCTGGTGAAGATGTTGATGGAGATTGGCCCCCTACCGATGAGAGGAGCGTTGGTGATGACGATGGCAATGATTTCCCCCTCCTGGAGGGAAGTGTCCCTGGCAGAACAGCTCCGTCGGAGCCCTAGATTGGTTCCGCCAAGGTTCCGCCTCGTGGCGGCGGAGTCTCGTCCCGAAAGCTTTCTTATGATTTTTTCCTCAGCAAAAGACTCCATATAGCAGAAGATGGGCATCGGAGGGCCACCAGGGGGCCCACGAGGCAGGGGGCGTGCCCAGGGGGGTAGGGCGCGCCCCCACCCTCGTGGCTGGTGAGTGGCCCCCTCTGGTACTTCTTGTGCTCAATATTTTTTATATATTCTGGAAATAACTTCCGTGAAGTTTTGGGACTTTTGGAGCTGTGCAGAATAGGTCTCTAATATTTGCTCCTTTTCCAGCCCAGAATCCCAGCTGACAGCATTCTCCCTCTTTATGTAAACCTTGTAAAATAAGAGAGAATAGGCACAAGTATTGTGACATAATGTGTAGTAACAACCCATAATGCAATAAATATCGATATAAAAGCATGATGCAAAATGGACGTATCAACTCGCCTAAGCTTAGACCTCGCTTGTCCTCAAGCGAAAGCCGAAATCAAAAAATATGTCCACATGTTTAGAGATAGAGGTGTCGATAAAAATAAAATACAGACATGAGGGCATCATGATCATTCTTAGAACAGCAGCTTATATAATTATTGTCATATGATCTCTTATGCTAGAGTAACAATTCAATCACAATTTCAAGTATGAATCATAAACCTCCTTGAAAACTAACAAACTATAGTCTCAGTCATTGAAGCAATTGCAATTTATCCTAACAAAGGAAAGAGTCAATATAAGAGCTTTTTAGCAAGTCCACATACTCAACTATCATATAGTCTTTCACAATTGCTAACACTCACGCAATACTTATGGGTATGGAGTTTTAATTGGACATAGAGAAAGATATGGGCTTTTAGTTTTGCCTCCCAATGTTTTACCTCAAGGGTAATGTCAACAATAATAGTTCATGAAAACTCACATCCAATTAGCCATATATACCAGGATCTTTCCAACATATTGTGCTTGCCAAAAGATAAAATGTAAAAAGGAAAGGTGAAGATCACCATGACTCTTATGTAAGGTGGGAAATAAAAGTAAAAGATAGGCCCTTCGCAGAGGGAAGCAGAGGTTGTCATGCGCTTTTATGGTTGGATGCACAAAATCTTAGTGGGAAAGAACATCACTTTATATTGCCACTTGTGATATGGACCTTTATTATGTAGTATGTCGCTTTTATTTCTTCCACATCACAAGATCGTATAAAGCTTATTTTCTCCCACACTAATAAGTCATACATATTTAGAGAGCAATTTTTATTGCTTGCACCGATGAAAACTTGCTTGAAGGATCTTACTCAATCCATAGGTAGATATGGTGGACTCTCATGGCAAAACTGGGTTTAAGGGTATTTGGAAGCACAAGTAGTATCTCTACTTGGTGCAAAGGATTTGGCTGGCATGAGGGGAAAGGCAAGCTCAATCATGTTGGATGATCCATGACAATATAATCTATCTCAGATGTAATTAAACATAACCCATTACATTGTCTTCGTTGTCCAACGTCAACTCTTTAGCATGTGATATTCTAATGAGTGCTCACAATCATAAAAGATGTCCAAGATAGTGTATTTATATCTGAAGACCTCTGTTTCTTTATTACTTCCTATTAATTGCAATGATGACCAACACTATGTTTGTCAACTCTCAACAACTTCTATTCATCATACTCTTTATATGTGAGCTCATTACTCTCCATAAGATCCATATGATCTCTTTTATTTCTTTTTATCTTTCTCTTTTCTTTTATTCACTCAAGATCATGGCAAAATAATCAAACCCTTGACTCAACACTAATCTTTATTATATAGCTCACAGACTCGATTACATAAGGGTATCATAAAGCAAAACTCAAAACTAGATCATACTAAAGCTTTATTCCATTAGATAAGGATATTACTAAAAGGATCGAACTAAGAAAAATGGTAAAGATAGGAGTGTGATGGTGATACGATACCGGGGCACCTCCCCCAAGCCTGGCAGTTGCCAAGGGGAGTGCCCATACCCATATGATTATGTCTCCTTTCTCGGAAGTGGTGATGATGGGGTTGTTGATGATGTAAATTGTGCTTTTAGCTTCTTCATATTGTAATTGAGGAGAGCAATTTCCTCCTTTAAATAATCGACCTCCGACTCCAGCTTCAAGATCTTGTCACGTAAATCTCCTTTGCTTTTCTACCGAAGACGAGAAGGAATAAATCAGTTGTTAGATAGTTTAGCCCTCTTAGGGAGACTAAATTTCTTGAACTTCACGTGCATATCCCCAGGTTGAGGTAGAGGGACATCCTCCTCCTCCGAACTTGAATCATTGATCCTCATTAGATGAGCATCCTCCTCCTCATCCGTAGTTCGACCACAAGGAGATAGATCCCCATAGGTCTTTGGGTCAGCAATGAGATGTGAGACATAGCTCTCTCCATCGAAATCCTGAGATGACATCTTGCTCCAAATCTGCTACAGAAACAGCTCGAAACAAGAACAGAGGACAATCACGTGATATAGGACTCAAAACCTTCGGGAGATTATATAATGAATTTTTACCGACCAAAATACGTAACGTGCAAGAAATTGGAGTCCGGAGAGCGCCCGAGGTGCCCACGAGGCAGGGGGCGTGCACAGGGGATAGGGCGCACCCTCCACCCTCGTGGAGCTCTCGTGTCCTTCCCGGACTGCTTCTTATTTTTCTATTTTTCTAAATATTCCAAAATGGAGAAAAATTGCCATTAGAACTGTTTTGGAGTCGGTTTACTTACTGTACCACATACCTATTCCTTTTGGAGTCTGAAACATTCCGGAAAGTGTCCCTTATGTATTCCTCCGGGGTTACAGTTTCAATAACATTGGTTTCAACATTTATAGGATTACCTGAGATATAATGTTTGATTCTTTGACCATTCACCACCTTCGGATTTGTGCCTTCGAAGTTGTTGATTTTTATGGCACCGGAACGATAGACCTCCTCGATAACGTAAGGACCTTCCCATTTAGAGAAAAGTTTTCCTGCAAAAAATCTGAAACGAGAGTTGTATAGCAATACATAATCACCTGCATTAAACACATGCTTTTGTATCCTTTTGTCATGCCATCTTTTAACTTTTTCTTTAAACAATTTGGATTTCTCATAGGCTTGGGTTCTCCATTCATCAAGTGAGCTAATGTCAAATAACCTTTTCTCCCCGGCAAGTTTGAAATCATAATTGAGCTCTTTAAAAGCCCAATAAGCCTTATGTTCTAGTCCGAGAGGTAAGTGACATGCTTTTCCATAAACCATTTTATACGGAGACATACCCATAGGATTTTTATCTGTAGTTCTATAGGCCCATAATGCATCATAAAGTTTCTTGGACCAATTCTTTCTAGATCTATTAATAGTCTTTTGCAAAATTAATTCGAGTTCTCTATTACTCAATTCTACTTGATCACTAGACTGTGGGTGATAAGGCGATGTGATTCTATGATTAACATCATACTTAGCAAGCATTTTACGGAAAACACCATGAATAAAATGTGAACCACCATCAGTCATTAAATATCTAGGGACTCCAAACCTCGGAAAAATAACTTCTTTAAGCATCTTAATAGAGGTGTTATGATCAGCACTACTAGTTGGAATAGTTTCTACCCACTTAGTAACGTAATCAAAAGCAACTAAAATATGTGTATACCCGTTAGAGGCAGGAAAAGGTCCCATATAATCAAAGCCCCAAACATCAAATGGTTCAATAACAAGTGAATAATTCATAGGCATTTCTTGATGTCTACTAATATTACCAATTCTTTGACATTCATCACAAGATAAGACAAACTTACGGGCATCCTTGAAGAGAGTAGGCCAATAAAAACCGGATTGCAATACCTTATGTGCAGTTCTATCTCCAGCATGGTGTCCTCCATAAGCTTCGGAGTGACACTTGCGTAGGATTTGTTCCTGTTCATGCTTAGGTACACAACGTCTAATATCACCATCTACTCCTTCTTTATAGAGATGTGGGTCATCCCAAAAGTAATGTCTTAAATCATAGAAAAACTTTTTCTTTTCTAGTATGTGAAACTAGGTGGTATAAATTGACTGGTCAAATGTTAAGTGGGACCTAGTTGTCATAGAGACAGTGCAAATTAACAATTTAAGAGAATAGGTGGGGGCCACAAGTCCTGGACCCAGTTTTGATTTAGAGTTAATCTATAAAATTTAATTAGTTGGAGTGCCCCATGTGTCAGCCACACATTGAAATAAATAGGGGTGTTTATATTATTCTAAAGGGGATTAGCTCCTGACTAACACAGGGGCATCGACAGCAACAGAGAGCCAGCCATGGCTACCTCCATGCTCATGCGTGGAAGGTGCCGGTGGCCCAACCGTGGCAGGCAATGGTGGATTGGCCGGTGGCCGGCGGCGGAGGCGGCGGCGGCGTAGCACAACAGAGTAGGGCAGCCAATGCGGTAGCGCAACTGAAGTAGCGGCGGTGGCGCGATTAGTAGAAGGCAGTAGAAGGCAACCGTGATAGCAGGCCGAAGCAGCGGGGAGCAGAGGCGAGGGCAAAGCCGACGAGGAGGGGCGGTTGAGGCACGGCTGCCAGCACTAGCGACGGGCGGCGGTGCCGGCGAGGGTGCAGACAGCGGCCTACAGAGAGGGGTGGCGGTGAGCAGCAGTGAGTAGCATGGGGCACACACAACTGTAGGCGCGCGAGCGCACGTGACAGAGGTCGTGGCTAGGGCAAGGGTGGGTGCGCACGGGGCTTCGCCAGGTGCGGTAGCGGTGAGGCGACGGCGGGCACGGCGTGGTGGCTGCGGCCAGAGGCGAGGTTGTGCTTGTAGCAAGCACGAGCTCTCCGCGTGGTGTGTAGTGGACTACAGTGGAGGAGAACGAAAAGGGAAGGGGAAATCGAGCATGGGAAAGAAGGAGGAGCTCACCGAGGAGCTCGATGCGGGGTCGAAGGAGCCTAAGGGGGGCGAAGGTGTGTGAATCGGTGATGAGCAGAGGTGACGTCCGGTGGAGGGGATCGATGCTAGAGCCGTCGATGCAGAGCCCCGATCCAATCTAGCCGGCGTAGGTGACGTAGAGGACGACGAAGATCCATCCCGGACATCAGCTAGCGGCGCCAAACGATGGGAAGCGCGGAACGGTGACGTCCTTGACGGTGACAGCTTGGGCGTGAGCGGAGGCGACGAGGAAGAGCGGCTCTGGGAAAGAGGGGAGAGTGAGGGGGCGTCTAGGGTTTGCCTAGGGAACGAGGGGCGTCCGGGGTGCCATGTAAGCATCGGGGAGGGCGAGGATGGCCGCCTCATGGCCAGGGCACCATGGATGGCCTCCACGCCCTCCTGTGAATAGGAGGTGGGAGAAGGGCGGCTGGGCCAGGCCTCCCCAGCCACATGGGCCAAAGTGCCCAACACTTTAGGTTCTTCTCTTGTGTGTGTGTGTGTGTGTGTCTACTGTTTTTCTTTTTATACATTGTTTTGTATTTAGTTTTAGGTACTAAATGATTTTAACTAAATGTGCAAGTATCACATAAATTCCAGGCAACACCTTGGGCTAGTCCAACAAGTTCAAATATTTTTTGAATAATTTACATATTTATTTAAATTGAGATGGTCGAGTTAAAAGCTTTATGGGTCAGTTACAAATAGCTTAGGGTCATTTTATCATTTTGAAAAATGTTGATCCTTTCATCACAAATTGTTAGTGAATATTTGCAACCCAACCAACATTTTTATTTTGCCATTTGAAAACTTTAATTATTTGACTTTAAGTTAAATTTGAATTTGAATCGGGTTTGGATCAAAGTGAGGTTAAGAACAGTAATCATGATGATGTGGCATCATTGGTAGAGGGTTACTGTAGCTTTAATTATCCGGGCGTTACAGGCATCCACCAGGTGCTTCTCCAGCCCATTGGATGTCTTCTGGTCCATCAAAATTCCACAAAAAGTTTTGCTGCATTTGGACTCCGTTTGATATTGATTTTTTGCAATGTAAAAAACAAGCAAAAAGCAACAATTGGCACTTGGCACTATGTAAATAGGTTAGTACCCAAAAATGATATAAAATGATTGTAAAACATTCAAGAATGATAATATAACAACATGGAACAATCAAAAAATATAGATACGTTGGAGTCGTATCAGCATCCCCAAGCTTCATTCCTGCTCGTCCTCGAGTAGGTAAATGGTAAAAATAGGATTTTTTTAAAGTGGAATGCTGCCTAACATGTTCATCACATATTCTTTCTTTTATAGCATGGACAATTGGACTTTTATATGGTTCAAAGTAATAGTCTAGTTTTGACACGAGGACTTTAATACTCAAGCATATCAACAAGCAACCATGTCTTTCAAAATATCAACGCTAAAGCAAGTTATCCCTAGACCATTATGCTCAATCATCGATCCATTCATGAAACACACTCGCATATTAGCTACACCCAATGCTTAAGTACGATGATAGAGCCCCTTAGTCGGTGCTTTATAAGAGAAGATGGAGACTCAAGTAAAAATAAAAATTGCATAAAGTAAATAGAAAGGCCCTTCGCAGAGGGAAGTACGAATTTGTAGAGGTGCCAGAGCTCAAAGCAAAAAAGATAGAGATAAAACATTTTGGGTGGCATGTTTTTCCTGTCAATGAAAACAATCGAGTAGTTCCCAATACTTTCCATGATAGATATATCATATGCGTTTCCCAAACATAAAATAAAGTTTATTCCTTTTTCCACCATACTTTCACTTTCCATGGCTAACCGTATCCACGGGTGCCTTCCATCCCACACTTTCCAAGGAATTTATTATTTGACAACATAAAGTAAATTCATTTTTCATTTGCCGTACTCTCGTGCAATGACAAGTGAATAAACACTCATCTTGAGAATAACACATCTAGCATGGAAATATATCAGCCACCCTCTACTGTTTCATGAGCGGTACGAGCACACATAAGATAAGTTTATTTTGAAAATTAGAAATGGCAAATACAAATTTGCTTAGAACGGCAAAAGAATACCGCATATAGGTAGGTATAGTGGACTCATATGGCAAAATTGATTTAAAGGATTGGGTTTTTTACATCTGTGCTCCTGGTTCCTTAGCTCTACTCATTCATCCCCGCGATCTTAACTTTTGCTCAATTTTCCCCAATCCCTTGCCAGAAACCCTCATAACTGGTCACAACGGACGTTACCGTCGGGTCAAAGGCTTGACCGTTAACTCTAGCGAGTGGGGCCGTGCTGGACTGTGTCACCCGTTGGACTTGACAAGTGGGGCCATGTTGGGTGGTGTCACTGTTGGACCGTTGGGCCGTGGTTTCATTGGATCGTCCCTTGCATTAAACACCTGCGCGCCACCAGGACAGAAGCCTGCTATGCATGCACCCAGCAAAGCCTGCCTGCATGCATCGATCGAGCCTGCATGCGCCGATGCCACGATGCTACGATGCGCCGACCAAGCCTGCATGTGCCGATGCATCCACCACGATGCACTGACCGAGCAGCTTTCTTGCACGCCAACCGCCACAGATGCAACAACGGTCACTGCCGTTGGTTCCTCTCTTCTAGCTAGGTGGCTACATATTTGTGGCTTGTGTAAAAATAGAAGTGTTCGTTGTGGCTGCATGCACTAGGTGGTTACTAACAAGGTAACCCTAGTAACAAAGCGAGCTCTCTAAGAAAACAATCAACAAATATGTAGTCCCAGTATGTAGATAGGGCTAACAAGCCCATAGCACGATCACATAGTTCAAACTAGGAAGAACTTAATAATAGAATATATAGAAAACTTAGCAATAGAACTTAAGAAAAGGGCCAACAAGCCCATAGCAACTCCAACATAGTTCAGTTACAACTTAACATAACATAGACTAAAAAAAGATAGAGGGTTTAGAACCCTAGCCGCCACCTTCTCAACCTCGTTCCTCCTCCGGGCGCCCTTTTCACTGCTCCGCCGGGGCATTATCAATTGGGTACGAAATAGTGTGCATGCGCATCGTGGTGGGGAAGATGTTGGTGTACTCCGTGAACCTGTTGTGGGTGGTGAAAGAGATGAACTCGGAGCCACACCAAAACACCCGGCCGAGGTAGAAGGCGTCGAATGTGTTGGTGATGTGGGCAAGGAGAGCAACTACCACCCGGTTTTGGATGACCTCCTTGACGCGGAACATCGTTGGACATCCCCGCAGGAGGTGGTGGTAGCCAAACACGAGGAAGAACTTAGTGAAGTTCCTTGCGGTCCTCAACCTTGATATCACCCACACACATAGTGTGCGATCAACGTACACGCCGGTAGGGTAGAGCCTTTCCGACACGGTGGGTGGGAAGCGATAGGTTGGCCCGGTGTACTGCATGGCTGAGGGATGTGCAGAAGAAGGAGAAGGGTCGAAGAGTAAGAAGGGAAGATGGGGTTAAATGTGAAGTAGCCCGTTTTCAAACCCACCACAACATCAGGAGTGTTCACACGTGGGAAAACATGGTTTGAAAAGAAGAAGAAAAAGAAGCTAATTGCACGCATGGGAATCCATGGTCATATATATTATATGAACAAAAAGAGACAATTTTTGAATAGTTTCTGGCCATTTTGCATGATAAAAAAAATTGGCCCTTATAAATTTGGTCATTTTGCAGTTGTACAGAACAAAAAGACTAAATTTTCTATGCAATGTCAATTGTTGTGTAATTTCAAACGATGAAAAAAACCCAGAGCCAACACGTTCACAAAAAACAGAGCAAACGATGCAAAAAATGACGCAATTCGACGACCCAACAAGAGCTTGGTTTCCTTTTGGTCCCAATAACAACTTTTTTTGCCTGACGTCAGTGGTGGGCGAGCAGCCGAGCACAACCAACATGATCGCCTCTCACGGATCGCCCCACGATCCAACGATGCGGAGCCGTCCTTGTGATCCAATGGCGCGGAGCCTGCACGCATCCTGCAAACTGAATTCCTTCTAGAAGACCACATCTGAGGGCTGTCGCTTGGCGCCAGAGTATGATCGGATGGCTAACATTCGGAGCTAGGGTTAGGCGAAACCCCACTTAGTTTAGAGGGGTTTTGAGCTGGTCAATGGGGTTTCGAAGGCTTTGACTAAGCATAACTAACTGAAAAAGAATCACAAAAATATGAAACCTTCGCCATTCGTCGTTTTATAAGACACACTAACAAGGAAAAATACTAACCTTGGTCTATGGTCATTTTCATTAAAAAAACCCAGCTGGCACGATTGAGGTCAAATGAGCACCATTATTTTAAAAAATCAAAAAAATATAAAACATGCGCACAATGTTGTCTTATGTGACATGTTACCAACAAAAATCATAAACTTGGTCTATGGTCATTTTCATGAGTGTCGGTGTCAAAACCGGTGGATCTCGGGTAGGGGGTCCCAAACTGTGCGTCTAAGGCGGATGGTAACAGGAGACAAGGGACACGATGTTTACCCAGGTTCGGGCCCTCTTGAAGGAGGTAATACCCTACGTCCTGCTTGATTGTTCTTGATGATATGAGTATTACAAGAGTTGATCTACCACGAGATCATAGAGGCTAAGCCCTAGAAGCTAGCCTATGGTATGATTGTATGTTGTCCTACGGAATAAACCCTCTAGTTTATATAGACACCGGAGGAGGCTAGGGTTACACAGAGTCGGTTACAAGGGAGGAGATCTGCATATCTGTATTGTCACGACAAGGAGAGTCCCATCCGGACATGGGACGAAGTCTTCAATCTTGTATCTTCATAGTCCAACAGTCTGGCCAAAGGATATAGTCCGGCTGTCCGGAGACCCCCTAAACCAGGACTCCCTCAGTAACCCCTAAACCAGGCTTCAATGATGATGAGTCCGGCGCGCAGTATTGTCTTCGGCATTGCAAGGCGGGTTCTTCTCCAAATCTTGAATATCTTCTAAGTAGTGTCCGGCTCCCATAAATGTTGGACTTCTTGGCTTCTACGCCCAATAAGGGCCATCTTCCACGCGTCGAGCGAATGCGAGGAGCCAGGGAATTTTTACATTCGCCCCCATAGCTAGGTAAATAAATCATCTATTAAAGGGATGGGGATTCTTAGATCCAATCCACACCATCTTCCCACGGTGAGAATCCATCGGAGCACGCTTGGAAAAAACCCATTCCATCATGGCCGGCCACCGCAGCTCCTCCTCTCGCTCCCGTAGCCCTAAGTCCGGTGATTGGGAGAAGTGTTCTGTCCTGCACAGCCGATTAGTAGAGTTGCAGGCCTAGGGATTTCTCCCTCCACCGTATATGGTCCCCGTCCAAGCCGGGCTTGCCACTTATAATGGCGGGGAGAAAGCGGAGAGCTTCCCTAATCCCTCCAAGGGGGAGCGGGTAGTGTAACTGCATCTAGTGCCCCTTAGTGATTTTGGTGTATTGAAGACTTATAGGTTAAGGGACTAATGCGTTTGTGAGTATACACAGGTCTATAAGTCTATGAGGAGTTTGATATTTACAGATAAAGTCAACCCCTAAAAATGAAGTTCTTCGACTGAAGACTTTCTGAAGACTTTGAAAGTGAAGAAATTGGTGTGACCTTGAAAACTTGGTATTCATTCGAGGAACATGAAGTGTGAAGACTTTCGTTTTCGTAGTTTCATTTTCTCTTTCTTGAGTCATAGGAAACACCGTACTGTTAAAGGGGGTCAAGGAAATACTAAGGAAAAATTTCCATGTGATGCTCAACTCAGAATCCTACACCTACCAATCCCTTTGAGTGAAGCCATTGAAAATCTCATACAATCCAGTGATATTCTTCAGTGACAGAGACGAAGTTCTTATGGTCTCTGAGGAATTTGTTCTGACTGAGGAGTCAGGAATTCGCCAGTGCGGATTGCCTACACAGGGAGGAACATGATAGCCCTGACGATTTCGCCACTCAAAATTCCGACCGTTGCTGTGCTATGCGCCAGCTGTCCCAAAATATCTATCCACCTAACGGTCTTATCATTGAAGGGCAATTATGTCTTATCATGTTGGGCTGCTCCCTAGGCTATAAATAGCCGCCCCCTACAACCACTAGCTGGTTGGCTGCTCCGAGAGAAACTGACACTTGTCATTTGAGAGCAACCCATCCTCCGAGGACTTTGAGCGAAAATCATCAAGTGAGGAAAACCCAAACCCAAACACCTACAAACCCCAAGTGATTGAGCATCACTGAAGAGATTGATCCTGCTTGGATCCGACGCTTGTTACCTTTGAAGACTGTGCTTCTTCCAGACGGTTAGGCGTCATGGTCTATAGCATCCAAGAGGAATTGTGGATCACCGAGTGACCAAGTTTGTGAAGGTTCGGAAGTCACCTGAAGACTTACCACGAGTGATTGAGCGAGGTCTATGTGACCTTAGCTCAAGGGGAATACGGTTAGGACTGAGTGTCCTGAGCTGCGTGTTTAGGACTGGGTGTCCGGGACTGTGTGTCCTCAGGTTTAAATACCTAGCCGCCCTAACCAGATGTACAACTGAGACAACAGTTGGAACTGGTCTACCAAATCATTCTCTTCACCAAGCTTACTGGTTCTATTTCCTCAACTCTTTCATTTCCTCATAACCGTGTTGTGCGCCTGTTCATATCTATGTTTGAAGACTTCGACTGAAGATTTTCTCAATTTCCTCAGTTCAATTTCTTTAGTCTGTTTGTCTTCATCCTGTGTTATCCTGTGCTTATGCTCTCTGTACTCTGTGCTTGTCTTCATTTCATCATGATGACTATGCTTGTGCTATGTTATGTTTTCTTTTGAGTACTTATTCCGTTGCTAGTAGTTCTTCGCTAAGGAATTTCCTCACCTGCAAATTCCTCAGTGAAGAATTCATCAAAATCGCCTATTCACCCTCCCTCTAGTCGATATAACGCACTTTCAATTGGTATCAGAGCAAGGTACTCCCTTGTTCTGTGTGATTTTGGTTTAACGCCTAGAGTTTAGTTATGTCGACCGCAGGTATGAAGAAAGTGAGATGCCCCATCTTTGATGGTCACGAGTATCCCAAGTGGAAGGCCATGATGAAGAAGCGCCTAATGGTGATGAACAGCGAGCTGTGGACCGTCATTGAGATTGGTCTGACCGATCTGTGCAAGATGGCGGAAGCAGATGACATTCGCAAGTACACTCTTCTCAACCTCACGGCAAAGGACGTCATTTGCTCCTGTCTGTCTCAAAATCAGTTCAGGAATATCATGCATCTCGATCATGCGAAGCTTATCTGGGACCGTCTCTCTGAGGTCTATGAAGGTCATCGAACCTGTCATGATCTTTGGTTTGAGGACTTCAAGGAATCTCCCAAAGCGATGACATTCGAACCAGAATCATCATCTTCTGCATCATGCCTTATGGCAAAAGATGCTGAGGTAGTTGAATGCTACCTATCCGAGTCTAGTGATGATGAATCTGGTGATGAATTTGGACCCAGCTATGTCAAACTTTCTTCCCTTGCCACTAAACAACAAAGAGCTTTGGAAAAAGTTCAATACATGCTAAATAAGAGCAATGATATGTTGGGTGAAGAAATGGATCAGTCAAAAGCTTTTGGCTGAAAGTCTTCAGAGAGTTCATACTAAGTATGACACCCTTCAAGATCACCATTACACTCTCTTATCTGATCATGAGAAGCTTTCTTATGAATTTCTTCAAAGAAAGCAAGACCTTGAGAAGCTAAGAGTGAGTTATGAAGATCTTCAGAAGGAGCGCGATTCATTACTTGCTCAACAAATCAGCGCTTCTCAGGAAGAATTTGTTCCTCCTTGTTTGAAATGCATTGAACGTGAATCTGCTAATTCTTCACGTGAATGTTCAAATGCTTCTAATGCAACAAATTCTTCACCTGCCTCTGTTATCACTAATTCCTCATCTGAGGACACTGCTAGTATCACTGACGATGCAGGGCTGAAGGAATTGTACATGACAGGCATGTACAAAAGCCTCAAAGGGCATCAGACTCTTTGTGATGTGCTTAAAAAGCAAATCCTCAACAGGAACCCTAGGAAAGAGGGTATTGCCTTTGAGAGGAAACTCAATGCTGATGGTACTTATTGGAAGCCTGAGAGGTACCCCAAAACTACATGGGTTGCTGCAAAGGGACCTCCAGTTGATCCATCTATCTTATCTGGATTTGCATGTGAATCTCCTCGTTCTAATGATGAGTCATTTGACTCCAACTATAAACTGTTCAAAAATCAGAATGGTGAAGTATTTGCTAGATATGTTGGCACTAACTGCAGGAATGGTTCCCCTATGAAAAAAATCTGGGTTCCCAAAAGGTGCCTTGAAAGTCTTCAGGTGAATGCCCTCAGGACACCACCTGTGAAGAATGGGAACCCCAGAGAAAATTCTTCATATGGACCAAATTCTTCATATGGATCCAAGTCCTCATATGAATATCATCGTGCTAACAACTCTGTTTCGCAGGGAAGAGCTAAGGGCTATGAATATGATCATTATTCTTCTAATCATCATGTTCATAAGTCCTCGAAGAATTTCTCTGCTTATTCATATGCTTATCCTAACTCCTCTTATGTGAAACGAAATGGACTAGCTTCTATGCCACTTTCTCGTATGGAGCTCGCAGAGTGATGAACTCTTTGCCACCCCTTCAGATGTGGGTGGTGAAGAAAAAGAACTAATCTCTTCTGCAGGGCCAGGTCTCCAGACATACGTAATCATCTGAAGAATCAGCTGGAGACCTGAGTATGCCTGAAAGGACGCAGGCTAATCATGAAGAAATGAACTTTCATTTCTCACGTCCTCATAATGCTTTATCTGTTCTTTTGCTTGATGAAATTGATCTGATGAATTGATGTCATATTCTTCACTGATGAAGTATATGAATTCGTAAGTTGCACTAATTCTTCTGCAGGATGATCAACCCAAAGCCACTGAGTGGGTCCTCGATAGTGGATGTGCAAATCACATGACTGGTGACAAGAATCTATTGACGGATGCTCCATTATCTCCGTCGCATCTGAAGCATATTATCTTTGCCGACAAAGGCAGAAGTCACGTATTGGGTCTAGGTAAGGCTGCGATCACAAAGGATCGACACATGGACAAAGTCATGCTTGTCGAGTCCTTAGGATACAACCTCATGTCTGTCTCAATGCTTTGCGATCTTGATATGGTTGTTGTCTTTGGCAAGTACCGTTGTGTTGTGGTTATGGAAGCTGACAATTCCAAAGTCTTCGAAGGCTTTAGGAGAGGAGACCTGTATATTGTTGATTTCTCTACAGGACCACAACCAGCCGTGTGCCTACTTGCAAAAGCTTCAGAAGGCTGGCTCTGGCATCGACGACTTGGTCATGCAGGCATGAGGAATTTGCACACACTTGCGAAGAAGAAGCATGTCATTGGCATCGAGAATGTCAAATTCCTCAAGGATCACCTATGCGGAGCCTGTGAAGCTAGGAAGATGACAAAGGCTAAGCATCCAGCAAAGACTATCATGACCACTACTCGTCCATTTGAATTGCTTCACATGGATCTCTTCAGTCCTAATCATTATTCCGCTATTACAAATGATGCATCTCTATATGGCTTTGTTATTGTTGATGATTAGTCTCGATACACATGGGTACACATTGTTACTTACAAACATGAAGTGCAGGAAGTCTTCAAACAATTTTCCTCGAGGGCTTCAACCAACTTCGGTGTGAAGATCAAGCACATCAGAAGTGACAATGGAACCGAGTACAAGAATTCTGGTCTAGATGACTATCTTGATGAACTTGGTATTACTCATGAGTTATTTGCTCCTTATACCCCTCAGCAGAACGGCTTCGTGGAGTGCAAGAACAGGACTCTTGCTGAGATGGCTCGCACTATGCTTGATGAATACAAAATGCCTCGTCATTTCTGGATGGATGCAATTGATACTGTGTGCCACATCATCAACAGAGTATATCTTCACAAATTCTTCAAGAAGACTGCCTATGAACTCCTCACTGATAAGAAACCCAATGTAAGTTATTTCAAAGTCTTCGGTGCTAAATGTTGGATTAGAGATCCTCATCACAACTCAAAATTTGCACCAAAAGCACATGAAGGTTTTATGCTTGGTTACGGAAAGGACTCACACACCTACATAGTCTTCAACAATGTTCTTCACAAGGGTGTTGAAACTGTAGATGTGCGGTTCGATGAAACTAATGGCTCGCAAAGAGAGCACCTACCTACTATGATAGATGAACCAGCACCTGAGGAAACTATCAAGTTCAAGGCTACTGAGGATGTCATTCCTACTAAAAAATCTGCTGAAGAATTCATTCCAGAACATGAAGAACATCGAGCTAATGCACCTGAAGAAAATACTGAAGAAAATGGTGCTCAAGAGAATGTTGATCAAATTCCTCAACGACAACCAGCTCATCCTCGCATTGCAAAAGAAGTGCAAGTTGAAAAGATCATCAATGACATCAAAGCGCCAGGTCCTCTCACATGCTCAAAAGCTTCACATTTATCTAACTTTTGTGGGCACTATGCTTTTGTCTCTATCACAGAGCCCACTAAGGTAGATGAAGCATTTCTGGAGCCTGAGTGGATTCTGGCCATGCAAGAAGAATTACATCAGTTCGAGATCAACAATGTTTGGCAACTAGTCAAATGTCCAGATCCTCGCAAGCACAATATCATTGGCACAAAGTGGATCTACCGCAACAAGCAAGATGAAAATGGCCTTGTGGTGAGGAATAAGGCACGGCTCGTAGCTCAAGGCTACACACAGGTTGAAGGAATTGATTTCGATGAAACTTTTGCACCTGTTGCTAGACTTGAGGCTATTCGCGTATTACTTGCTTATGCTAACCATCATGATATCACTTTATATCAAATGGATGTGAAAAGTGCATTCCTCAATGGTAAGCTTGTGGAAGAAGTATATGTTGCTCAACCCCCAGGTTTTGAAGATCCAAAGAATCCTGACAAAGTCTTCACACTCAACAAGGCCCTCTATGGCCTCAAGCAGGCCTCACGGGCGTGGTATGATACCTTGAAGGAATTCTTCATGAAGAAAGGCTTCAAACCCGGTTCACTTGACCCTACTCTTTTCAATAAATCTTATGATGGTGAATTGTTTGTGTGCCAAGTATATGTTGATGATATTATCTTTGGCTGTACTGACCAACGTTATAGTGATGAATTTGCCTACATGATGAGTGAAGAATATCAAATGTCTATGATGGGAGAATTAAAATTCGTCTTAGGTCTTCAAATTCGTCAACAACGCAATGGCAGATTCATATCTCAAGAGAAATACCTCAAGGATGTACTGAGGAAATTCGGCATGCAAGATTGCAAAGGCGTCAAAATTCCAATGCCCACAAATGGCCATCTGTGCACTGATGAAAATGGTATTGACCTCGATCATAAGGTATATCGCTCCATGATTGGTTCTTTATTGTACTTATGTGCATCTAGGCCAGATATAATGCTTAGTTTTTGCATGTGTGCCCGATTTCAAAATACACCGAAGGAATCACACCATAAGGCTGTGAAGCATATTCTTCGATATCTAGCTCACACACCAACACTTGGATTATGGTACCCCAAGGGCACGGCTTTTGATCTCATTGGATATTCTGACTCTGACTATGCCGGTGACCGTGTGGACCGCAAGTCAACATCTGGTACATGTCATTTCCTCGGACGGTCTTTGGTCTGTTGGTCCTCGAAGAAACAGAACTGTGTATCACTATCTACTGCTGAAGCTGAGTATATTGTCGCTGGTTCTTGCTGTGCTCAATTGCTATGGATGAAGCAAACTCTCAAGGACTACGGCGTCAACATGAAGAATGTGCCTCTCTTCTGTGACAATGAGAGTGCCATCAAGATTGCTCACAACCCAGTTCAGCACTCGAAGACTAAGCACATTCAGATTCGTCATCATTTTCTTCATGATCATGTGTTGAAGGGCGACATTTCTATTGAGCATGTGAAGACTGGAGAACAGCTAGCCGATATCTTCACAAAGCCCTTGGATGATAAGAGATTTAGCAAGTTGCGGTGTGAGCTAAATATCCTAGAATCTTCGAATGTTGTTTGAAAAGGACACTCATCCTAACACTTAAGCAATATTGATGACTTAGATGTGCAAGACATGAAGAAACGTTTTTTCTTCAATCAATGAAGAATAACACTCTAAGTGTGAAGAAATTAATGAAGAATTTGATTCTCAGAACCCTAAGATAATTGTACGCGGTATGGGAAATCATCATTCTTATACGGTGGGTCACGGCACCACCAAAAGTTGAAATTCCTCAGTTGATCAAATTCTTCAACTTTCCATTGTCTTCACTGTTTCCGCTATTTTTCTTCATTGGCTATATATATATGAGTATATGTCCTCTATAGCATTCACTTATGGCTACTTCTTCAAGTTGGTTTTTCTGCTAAGTGAATGTGATCGGACCCTTCCCCCTCTATGCTATACTCAACCCAATCTGTTCACAAATTCTTCATGTGTGTTCTATTTGAAACTCGTTCAAAATCTTCACTGTGTCCTTGTCGGCTGAAGAAATTGTGAAAGTAACTTTTAACTTATCTTATCCAATTTTTTGGCGTTGCCGCTCAAACCGTTCCGCATCCCACGACATACTTATCCACTCACCCATGATCTGGCACGATCTCCACTTCTCAGTACGTGGGTGACACATGTCATGCGAATGAGAAGGGTCAGGGCACGTTCGTCCAAATTCTTCGGGCGAACGGTTTCACCATGGCTATAAATACCCCTCTCCCCTTCCTCACTTCTTTTACTCTGCTCGACCTCTTTCCAGCTCGAGCTTCTCAAACCCTAGCGCCGCCGCTACTTCATCGTCGCCGGTGAGGAAGAGCTTCACTGCCTCGACCTCGTCGCCGCCGTACTCATGCCGGCCGCGGAAATCTTCACTCCGCCGCCGCCGTACTGTCTTCCTCTGCCAAGCTAGGGCGTGGAAGATCTGCACTGACGAACTTCACATCTCCACATTCCAGTTCATCGTGTTCTTCATCCAGGTAATTAAAAGTTACTTTTACTGCCCTTGTTGATTCGAATGATTATCTACAAAATCTTCAAAGGTGTTTTTCTTCATATCTTCACACACTAAAACACCTCTCATATCATTTGTTCTTGATTCATTTCTCTAAGCTGCGAATTTCTCTTCAAGATTCCTCAATTTTGCGGATTTCTGATCTGTACAAATCTGGAACCTAGGACTAAGAATGCTTAGTGAAATTCTTCAAGACTTATCTGGTCAAATTCCTCAAATTTGTTCTTTATAAAAACGTTTTGAGAACGCATATGACCTCTCCAAATTCCTCGCAACTATACTCTGTTCACAGGTACTCATGTCAGCTGCTGAATCACTAGGTTCTCATCAACTTAACTCATTTGCAGCGTTCCTCGAAGAAAAGTTGCATACTTCTTCAGAGCATTCAGTTGTTCAAATTCCTCAACTGAAGAAAATGGCTGACAGTAAGAAGCCACAGAAAGGAGGAAAGAGGGCTGAGGTCAACACAGCGTTTGAGATCCCTGATGATATATATGCTGGGTACTGCACACCTCCTAAGGAAGACAAAAATCAGCGCAAGGTGCGCATTCAGAAGATAGAGAGGAGATGGGCTAGAGAGTGGAGGGAGTACATATATGTCACTCCCAAATACATGAAGAAATTCGCACTCAATCCTCCATGCCCAAGACCTCCATTGGCACCTGGCCAAATAGCTGATCCCACCAGCCTCAAGCGTGGTGAGGATTATCCTGATGAATGGGCCAAGCGCCAAGCCAAGTTGGCTAAACAAGCCAAAGAAGTTGTGAGGAAACTCAATGAAGACTCTGCTGCTACTGCCGTTGAGGCCTCTGTCACGCCTAAGAAGGCCATGTCAAAGAAGCCTGCGCACAAGCCAAGTGCTTCACCTTCAGTGGTTTCAAGGCCAAGTTCCTCAGCAATGCCCTCACGGCCAGAATCTTCAAAGCCCTCAAGGCCAACTTCTCATGTTGCTCATGTTCCTCCCAAATCCTCAGCTCCTCACAAGTCCTCAGCTACTCCGACAAAGTCCTCTGCACCTGTGCATCTCGCCACGTGTAAAAGGACCACAGGCGTCTCAATTGCCTCAGGAGCTTCAACTAGTTCCTCAGCTGCACCAAATTCTTCAACGGGACCCTCTCTACTGAAGATAAAGGCCACCGCTGGACGAGGTCCTCGCCCTAGTCCTCAGAAGAAGCAGGTCGCCTTCCAAGTGCCGTCTGAAGAAGACGAAGCTGATGACGATGAACTTGCTGAAATCATCAGAGATAGGCAAGTTAGGGCCGCTGGAGCCAAGGGAATAGATGTGCCACTACTTTTGGATCCAAAGTTGATCCTCGAGTACATTGATGTTTGGCACAATGACCCGAACACTCCCATGCCTGACTTCAAGCTGACTCCTGGCCAAAGTCACATGCTGACCCACTTCATACAAGAAGAAATATGGAAATATGAGAAGGCCAGGCAGATCAAGAAAGCGCAGTACAAGAAGGAGCACTATCTGAAGAAAAACATTGTCTCTATGACAACTGAAGAACTTGTCACTGTTGAAACTGAGATCAAGAAACTCAGTGATGAATTTAACGCATACCGCGCTGATTGGCTTGGAGCCGCGGTGCGCTTTGTGAAACTTGCTGATAAATTCACATCAAATGTTGTAGCCCTAACGCAACAGGAAGTTCCTCAGGCTGAAGCATCTGCTCAGCCGACTGAAGAACATGCCAGCACCCCTGATGAAAATCAGGCTGCTGAAGAAAATGTAAGTTCCAGGGCTGATGACTGCATTCCAGCCGCTGAAGAAATTGCCATGGCATCCACTAGTGGTGCGCCTCAAGAAGATGAAGAAATCAAGGCAACTGCATCAGTTGTGCCTTAAGAAAATCAACCAGATTCCTCTGCTCCTCCTGCACCAACACCAACTCCGATCCTTCCATATGCATCAGATGTGAAGAAAACCAAGGCTGCAGAGCGTGCAACAGTGAAGAACAGGAAAGCATCAGCTACTTCATATTCTTCAGCTCCGGAGAAGATGAAGCCTTTGACCAGCTCGTTTGAAAATCCCATTGATGCTGTTCCTCTCTCTACCATGCCATCAAAGGACATTGTTCCTTTCGATGAAGAATATGTGATCCCCAGTGGATCTGATGAAGAAACTCCTTCTGCTGTTTCGTTAGAGCAGTTGGATGAAGAAATTGAAGTGGATGAGATCCCTTCAACACCCGTCATTTCCTCGCATCTGCTTTAGTTCACTACTGAAGAGGCTGGCATTGAAGAAATGGAAGATGAAGATGTGGACGTTGGCTGCTCCACACCAGTGATGAGTGATGAATTCTGGGAAAGTCAGCATCCAAACTCTCCAATGTTCACACCATTGCAGCAAATAGCTCAGTCCCCTGCACAAACTGTTCAAATGGGCTCTGAAGAAACTCACCCCACTTCATCTGTACGTGAAGAAATTCCAGCCACTAGTGCTGAAGAAACTGCTGCTGCTGAACATCTGAAGACGTAGACTGCCACTGAAGAGGAAGCAGAAATTCCTCGGCCTGAAGAACCTATGATTGAGATTCATGAGGTCGTGATGCAACTCACTGACACTCCTCTACCCAAGCCAAAGGATCCATTCTCCAGGAAGCAAAAATTCAAGGCTGATGATTTCTTCGGCGAGCACGTATTCTTCACAAACTACAACCCTTATGACTCTGCTTGCATTAGGAAGAGGCGTTTCTGGACTGCCAGCCAGGCTAATTTCTATTCCCCAGTGCTGTTCAACAAAAACAAAATCTTCTACCATGAGCACATTCCTCACATGGATATGGAATCTCTGTCGTGCTTCATGCCAGTCCTCAGTGTTCTTCATGATGCTGGACTGTTAAATTTCTGCTCTGACATCTGTGATTGGAATGAAGAACTGATTCTTTAATTTTATGCGACGCTGCACATCACAGGAGATTCTAAAGATGTGAATTCATGGGTGCTGGACTGGATGTCTGAGAACACTCACTACACAGCACTAGCTACTGAATTGCTTCGTGCCTTACCACTCAGTCCTCCCCTTGAAGAAGCTCGTTGCATTTACACTAAACCTAAGCTTACAAATCACTACATGCAAGTTCTGATGAAACCTTTGAAGCCAGGTCAGGCCCCACGAACCAAATTCCTCACGAAGGAATTACTATATGTGCCCAGAACTGTCTATCGCATTCTAATGAGGACAATGAGTCCCATCAAAGGCCACGACTCATCTGATGAGGAAATTGTTGGCATCATGAAGAATCTGGTATTCAATATCATTCATGGCATTCCCGTCAATTATCATGATTTCTTCATGAGGACTCTGGCAAATGTTGCACCCTATCCGTTTGAGCTGAAGCCTTATGCACCTTGGATTATGAGATTCCTCAGGACAAGGTCTTCACTAAACTACAAAGCTGATTTTCAGAATCACCTCAGCTACTTGCCCCTGATTGAAGTCCTCAAGCGGACCTATTCCTCATTTGATGAAAAGGGCAAGGCACCAACTGTTATACATGAAGGCATTCGTCCATTGGATGGACAGTTTCGCAAAGCTGCATCTTATTCCACCAATGATGACTCTGCCACACATGACTCTGCCAATGCAGCCAAGTCTACTCCTCAAGCCACTGCTCCTCGTGTGATGACTGATCGTGAGCTTCTGCTTAGTCTTCACCAGAAGGTGGACCGAAATCATAAATGGGTTAAGCGTCAGTTTGGTTCATTTCTTCACAACATGACTGCTACGCACAATGCAGTGAAGAAAAACCATAACTACCTCCATGAAGTTTTCGGTCGCACCTGGGCAATACTGTCACATCTGTATGGTGAAGAAGATCTCAATAAAATGGGTCTCAAGGAAGATTTTGACTGGTCTGCACCTCCAGCCAAGAAATTCAAGAAGGTCAAGGTTCCTTCTTTGGTGGCCAGCTCATATTTTTCATCACGCGACACCGATGAGAACGAAGACTTGGACGACACTGTAGCAGGCCCTTCCACGGCAAACGACCCCAAAAACGCTGGCGCTCCTTCATCAACTTGATATTCTTTAGGGGCGTTAGTCCTCATATTCGATCCTTTTGGTCATTTGATGACAAAGGGGGAGAATTTTGAGTTAGTCTTCAAGCGGGTCTTTCTATATGGGTGTTTTTTGGTTAAGTTACAACTCTCGTTCTTCTGAGACTTTATTGGATCGAGTTGTAAACTTAAACCCGATGGTGCTCTGATACTTTTGATATGTTTTTCTGCATGCTTATTCCTCATATATGCTAATGCACGCATGCTGAATTACATCAGTCACCATATTTCATCATGCATTTCAAATTCTTCATTGTGATATGTCAAATGCGTGTATGAATTACAAGATATAGGGGGATATCTCCATGATTCTACTCTTCAAGTGTGCAATGCTTCAAAAAGCAAATACCTCACCATACACATATTCAGGGGGAGTTCTTCTATATCTTGCAATCAAATTCCTCAATATCAGTATTTACACTTCATATGTTTATCCCCGCTGAAAACTTAACCTATATTGTCATCAATCACCAAAAAGGGGGAGATTGTAAGTGCATCTAGTGCCCCTTACTGATTTTGGTGTATTGAAGACTTATAGGTTAAGGGACTAATGCGTTTGTGACTATACACAGGTCTATAAATCTATGAGGAGTTTGATATTTACAGATAAAGTCGACCCCTAAAAATAAAGTTCTTCGACTAAAGACTTTGGATTTCTGAAGACTTTCTGAAGATTTTGAAAGTGAAGAAATTGGTGTGACCTTGAAGACTTGGTATTCATTCGAGGAACATGAAGCATGAAGACTTTTGTTTTCGTAGTTTCATTTTCTCTTTCTTGAGTCATAGGAAACACCGTACGGTTAAAGGGGGTTGAGGAAATACTAAGGAAAAATTTCCATGTGATGCTCAACTCAAAATCCTACACCTACCAATCCCTTCGAGTGAAGCCATTGGAAATCTTATATAGTCCAGTCATATTCTTCAGTGACAGAGACGAAGTTCTTCTAGTTTCTGAGAATTTGTTCTGACTGAGGAGATAGGAATTCGCCAGTGCGGATTGCCTAAATAGTGAGGAACATGATAGCCCTGAGGACTTCGCCACTCAAAATTCCGATCGTTGTTGTGCTATGCGCCAGCTGTCCCAAAATATCTATCCACTTAACAGTCTTATCATTGAAGGGCATTTATGTCTTATCATGTCGGGCTGCTCCCTAGGCTATAAATTACCGCCCCCTATAATCACTAGCTGGTTTGCTACTCCGAGAGAAACTGGCACTTGTCATTTGAGAGCAACCCATCCTCCGAGGACTTTGAGCGAAAATCATCAAGTGAGGAAAACCCAAACCCAAACACCTACAAACCCCAAGTGATTGAGCATCACTGAAGAGATTGATCCTGCGTGGATCCGGCGCTTGTTACCTTTGAAGACTGTGCTTCTTCCAGACGGTTAGGCATCATGGTTTAGAGCATCCAAGAGGAATTTTGGATCGCTGAGTGACCAAGTTTGTGAAGGTTCAGAAGTCACCTGAAGACTTACCACGAGTGATTGGGCGATGTCTGTGTGACCTTAGCTCAAGGGGAATACGGTGAGGACTGAGTGTCCTGAGCTGCGTGTTCAGGACTGGGTGTCCGGGACTGTGTGTCCTCAGGTTTAAATACCTAGCCGCCCTAACTAGACGTACAACTGAGACAACAGTTGGAACTGGTCTACCAAATCATTCTCTTCACCAAGCTTACTGGTTCTATTTCCTCAACTCTTTCATTTCCTCATAATTGTGTTGTGTTCTTGTTCATATCTGTGTTTGAAGACTTTGACTGAAATTTTTCTCATTTTCCTCAGTTCAATTTCTTCAGTCTGTTTGTCTTCATCCTGTGTTATCCTGTGCTTACGCTCTCTGTACTCTGTGCTTGTCTTCATTTTAATCATGATGACTATGCTTGTGCTCTGTTATGTTTACTTTTGAGTACTTATTCCACTGCTAGTAGTTCTTCGCTAAGGAATTTTCTCACCTGCAAATTCCTCAATGAAGAATTCATAAAAATCGCCTATTCACCCTCCTCTAGTCGATATAACGCATTTTCCGGTAGGCCTCGTCCCTTACTTACTAAGGGGACTCAGATTTCCAATTCATCCATTCCTCCGCGGGCTCCTGGAGTTTTACGGCCTCCGGATGCATAATTTCACCCCCGCTTCTGTTGGATTTCGGGTTCCGGCAGACCCTTGAGGTTTGAACACTGGGGTGCGCACGGAGCTTTCGTCTCCTATCTACCTGCACCCCTCCGCCTTGCTAGGATCTAAACTAAGGAAAGAACAACACAAGAGACACAGGGTTTATACTGGATCGGGCCACCGTTGTGGTGTAATACCCTACTCCAGTGTGTGGTGCGGTGGATTGCCTCTTGGGTTGATGATGATGAACAATACAAGGAAGAACAGCCTCGCGAGGGTCTGTTCTTGGCTGGGGCGATGAACTGCTGGGAGGAGCTCAGTCGCCCTTCTCTCTCTCTCTCTCTCTCTCTCTCTCTCTCTCTCTCTCTCTCTCTCTCTTTCTTTTTGCCCTCGGTCCTCTCTCCTCTGTCTAGCGGGTGGCCGGTCCTATTTATAGGGGCCCTGGTCCTCTTCCCAAATATCGAGCGGGAAGGGAGCGAACAATGGCGGGCTAATTTGAAGGGGGACAGCTAGTACTAGCTATCCTGATAAAAGTAGTCTTCGCCTACGCAAAGCTCTGGTGATGACGCCGTCTTGGGCTCCACGGTGACCTCCTTCTCATAGTCCTCCTGGTCTTGGTCTCGTTGCACCGAAATGGCAACCTTTGCCTGATGCCTCGGTACTCCACGGCTGCGCTTGCCCCCCTTGCACCAAAGAGGGAAGGAGGACACTGCACGGGCTGGCACCCGCCTGGCGCCCTCGGTCGTCATGGCTTGCGTCACGGGCACCTCGTGAGGTACCCCGCCTTGATCTCTCCACCTCCTCGTCAGCCAGCCCGACAAGGCCGTGCCTAAGGAAGCTCCGCGTCGTCCGCCCCGCGAGGCTTGGCCCCTCGCAAGGGTCTTGGGTTTGTGTTGGTGAAGATGGGCCGCGCTGGGCCCCCTTTTGAGGCACGCCACAGGCTGCAGGCAGGCAAGTCTGGGGACCCCCGTTCCCAGAACGCCGACAGTAGCCCCCGGGCCCAAGGCGCGCCCGGACTTGGCCGTGCAGGGAGGGGGAAGGGCAAGAGCGAAGCGTCGCGGGCCCTAACAGTCTGCAGCCTTGGGCGCCGCGTGGCGGTTGATTGGACGTGGGCGCCTCCACTTCCCCATGGCGCCTTGGAAACTGCACGGATTGGACAAGTCCCTGCATGCAAAGTGGTTCATGATTACCTGCGATCATGGAGGTAGGCGGTTGGCCTCCGCCGGCCATAAGTACGGAACAGTGCGCGCCCTTCCAGTCCATCCCTCCTTGCTTCTCCTTCTTCTCGATCCTTGCTGCGTCTGGCTGGGATGGCTCCGATCCGCCGGTTCTCGACGGCAGAGAAGGGAAAGGCTCCCCGAGAGGAACCAGACCCACTCCCGCCAAAGAAACGGCTCGCCCCCCGTGGCTCGGACAAGGGGGCCCTTCAGGTGGTGTCGAGGCCTTTGTGCAAGCGGGCACCGCCGGGGTTCCCGCTTCCATTGTACGCCCATGTCGAGGGCCCTGAAGGAGCTGATGCTGACCGCCACGGGCGGCGCCGCCGTTGGCGCCGGCGGGTCACGAAGGTGTGGGTCGTCCCCCCTGGGGTCCACACCGAGGGCTCCTCCTGAGAGTTCGTGCTTCACGTTGCCATTCCTCTTCAGTCTTGGATCCGCCTTCCTCCCTTCTTCGCCTCCATCATCCCGCAGGGGGAGCCCCTGGAGCTCTGGCTGCAGCATGCCGGCTGCAGCACCCTCGCGACCGAGGCAGAGTTCGCGGTCGTTGCCCTGGGCGAGGTCTACATGACTCGGGGCTGGAGAGAGATCGCCTGGGTTTGCCGGGTAAGGGGCGTCTTCGCGGTCCACTTGGATTACGATGGTGCTTCGGTGATGCTCTTCAAGGTCTTCAATGCGAGCGGGCGCCGGCTGGAGTGCTGCCCCGGGGAAGGTGGCCAGGACCCTGCCGCGACGAGGACTGGGCCCGCCAACCGCTCCCTTGGCGGCTCCTCAGGTGGTCGAGGCGTCGGAGGTTCCAGCGACTCCGACGAGCTCTTCGCGACTCCGGAGGCGAGCGACGATAGCTACGGGCCCCCGAGCCGGCGCCGCTCCTGGAGCAGGGCGGGCTCGTCAGGCTGCCGCCGACCCTGATCTGGATGGGGTTGGCGTCGGTGCTTGACGGCCCACTGTTGATGATGGCGTCTTTTGCTGGGACGCGCGTAGTTTGTGTCCCTTTAGGATCTGTTCCCTACGAGGAATCAAAAACGCATCCCGTGGGGGCTTGTAAGGTGCCTGTGATCCTGTTTTGTTAATATAACCCCTATCATAGAATTGTGCGAGTTGCTCATTCCGTCTTAGCTCAGTCCTCCCTTTCGAACCTCACGAGGGCTTGGTGCTCTGCGCCGACATGTCCCAGTCCCAAGGCGGCTTCAGCCGTCGCTGGTATGCCAGGAGGTGAGCGACCCGGAGGTGAGCGACCCGGAGTCCGGTACGAGCCCCTGAGTCGCGATGCTCAGGAGGTCCCCTTTGGCGCCCAAGCAGCCGTCGTTTGGTGAGAAAGGAGAGTGGCATCGCTAACACGGGATTGCATTAGGTCCCCTTCCGGGTGATGACTTATCTCGAGGATCAGGGGCCGCTCTCTGGTGTGTCGCCAGGTCCGTGCTTCGGCAGGCGCGGGGTTTCTCGGCGAGGTCCTCGCGTGTCTCTCCCCTCTCGCCTTTGTTCCCCTTTTTGCTCTACGTCCTCGGGTCCCGGCCCTCGAGTGGGTCTCAGCCGTCGCTGGTATGCCAGGTCGTGATGCTGTGGTCAAGGCCAGAGGGTGAGGGCTGGAGAGCCGGTAGGATCCCTGAGTCACGATGCTCAGGCACCCCCTTTAACGTGCAAGCGGTTCGCGCGGACAAGGGTGAAAGAGACACCGCAAGGGCCTTGCCTGACGCAGCTCCTTCAGGAGGTCCTGCAGGTCCACCATAGAAAAACCAAGGGGTTGCCATGACAATTGACAGTCAGCCGTTGGTTGCTTCCGAGGGGTAGTGAGGCACTGAAGGCTTGACGAGGTGACGCTGTGCGGGGCTGCCGCAGCCAGAGCTCAGCCATCCAGGTTTGTTGGCGTTGTAGGGACGGACCCATGCGCAAGCGTCGTGCCATTTGGGAGCAGCTCCGTTAGTTGGCGTCAGCTGAGCAGGCAACTAGGTAAAACACATTAGCCGCAAAGGAGTGGGTTCGTTCAAATAGATGTTGGGAATGCGGACATCACTGGGTCAGGCCCGAGCGACTTGGGGATCATGCAGCCTGAGGGGCGCCCCCAACAAGGTAAGCTAACAACATGGAATAAAAAAAGGATACACGCTGCAGGGACGGACCCACGCGGCCTAGGAATAATGCAGCCCTGGGGGGGCGCTCCCAGCTGGAAGTAAAACTAGAAAGGTGTTACCCGATGATGTTGAGGACAAAGGAGTGTTGATGTAGTAGGCTCGGTGGGCTGCGGGAGCCGATCCTCACGAGCCACCAGGCCCAGGGGCCTCGGGAGGCTCCGGAGGTGCTGGTAGCTCCTCGCGGGCCACCTCCATCCCTGCCAGGGCAGCGGAACACCTGGCCTCTCGTGCCTCCGTGATGCCCCTCATGAGGCGCTGGTACGCGTCAGCCGCGCTCGGCAAGCCGTAAGGCATGCAGACATAGCTGTGGGGTGGGCCTCCGCAGCGCCCCACTCGGGAGGGCCAGAGGCGCTCCAGAGAGGCGACTCAGTTGAGCCCTGGTATGTCAATGCAGACGCGCAGCCCACCATCCTCGCTTGGATGGGGAGCCACTGCTGGTAGGCGGCGGCCGCCTTTCATGACTCTTGACTCTTGTAGCTCCTGAATGACCTTGCCGATGAACTCCTGAGGGTCTGGATCTCCTTGCCTTGCTCCTTCTTGAGGGAAACTTGCTTCGAAACACGCCTCCATGTGGTGCCCAAGCGCCTCCCTCGTGACCCTAGCTAGGTCCGTGGCCCTCCAGGGGAGAGCCCCCGAGCCCTGCCTGAGGAGGGTGCTGGGCGCGCTTTCCTATGTGATGGAAGGAGGTTCCCCCTGGGCAGGCGCGGGCCCAGAGGGGCCTGCCTCCTGAGTGGTCGGGCCGGACGATGTCTTCTTCTTCTTAGGGGCGATCTCGGGAGGCCTCCTACTTCCACGATCCAGGTCTTCCAGTGAAGCGGCCTGAAAGGCTCGTTCCAGGGAACACACCGCGTCCTTCTCTTCACAGGGCACCGTGATGACTCCGCCACTTCCTGGTATCTTGAGGACGTTGTAGCCGTGGTGAGTTACGGCCATGAACTTGGCCAGCGCTGGGTACCCAAGGATGGCGTTGTACGGCAGGCGAATGTGAGTGACGTGGAAGTCGATGAGCTCGGTGCGGTAGTTGTCGCGTGCCCCGAAGGTGACAGGGAGGCGGACCTACCCAATCGGGACCGTGGGGCGTCGGTGATACCGGAGAAAGGCTTGGTTGGCCGAAGCTAGCTGTAGGGCACTTGGAGGTTGTTGAATGTTTCCACAGACAGGACGTTGAGCCCTGCCCCGCCATCGATGAGGGTCTTGGTGACCACCACGTTGCTGATGATTGGGGAACAAAGCATCGGGAGTACTCCGGCTATAGCCGCACACTTGAGCTGATCTGCCGAGCTGAACGTGATGGCGCACGCCGACCACCTGAGAGGGCGCGTGGCTTCGAGCCTGGGGAGGACTGCGTTCACTTCGCGGGCGAACTGCTTGAAGATGCGCTGAGAGGCTGGGGCTTGTGCCCCGCCCAAGATGCAGGCGATCGCGCGCGGCTCCTGGAAGCCCCCAGCCCCCTCGTCCTGGTGGTGGTCTTCGTTTCTTCTTGGCTGCGGCGGCAGCGGTGGGAGGCCTGCGTTGCCTTGCGAGCGATCCTCGCGAGGCTGATCCCTCCAGCCTCCCTCGCAAGGCGGGTCTTGCCAGCGATCCTCGCGAGGTTGGTCGCGCCACCCTTGGCGTGGGCCACGGTCTTCCCAGCGTCCTGCGTTCCTTCCTCCTGCTCGGTCGTAGCCCCGGTCACTGCGGTCAGGGCGACGGCCAATCCTTCCTTCTCGCACAGCTCGGAGCTCTTGACATTCGTTGGTGTTGTGGGTGTGGAGGTCGTGGTACACACAGTACCGGCTGCCCTTGGAAGGTTCGGGCTGATCTCTGCCTTGCTTGGTGTATGGTTCTGCCGCGAGCACGGTAGCCCCCTTGCGCTTCACATCCTTGGTCCTGGGCTTCTTCTCTTCTGGGTCTGCGGCAGGCAGCTCGAGGAGGGAGAGACGCCCTTCCTCGGCCCTGGCGCACTTGGTTGCCAGGTTGAACAGCTCCAAGGAGGTGCACAGGTCTTCATGCATCGCCAGCTCCTCCTTCATCTTGACGTCGCGCACGCCGTCGGAGAAGGACGAGATGATGGCCTCCTCGGTCACCTAGGGAATCTTGAGGCATGCATTGTTGAAGCGCTGGATGTACTTCTGCAGGGTCTCCCCGGGCTGTTGCTTGATGCGGCGCATGTCGCTTACGGCGGGTGGCCGGTCGTGAGTGCCTTGGAAGTTGGCGATGAAGCGGGTGCGCATCTCGTCCCAGGAGGAGATTGTGCCTGGAGCCAGGTTCAGGAGCCAGGTGCGGGCCCCGTCCTTGAGTGCCATGGGGAATCAGTTCGCCATGACCTTCTCGTCTCCGTTGGCAGCTTCGATGCCCAGCTCGTAGAGCTGGAGGAACTCCGCAGGGTCAGCCGTGCCATCGTAGCGAGGAGGCAAGTCTGGCTTGAACTTGCCGGGCCATGCGACACTGCGTAGCTCGGCCGTGAAGGCGCGGCAGCCTATTGTGGCCACGGGAGGCCTTGGATGACGGGGAGCTTTGTCTTGCATGTCCCCACGCGCTGCAGCTGGGTGCAGCGTGGGGTCTTGACGTGCGGGAGCAGGAGCATGGTCGCGACGTGCTGGAGCAGGGAGCGCCCAGGCAGCTTCTTGCGGGCGAGGCACTTCTTGACAGCTCTGCTCTTGCTGCGCTGGCGCCTGCCGGAGCGGGTTCCGCCCAGGGGCCACGCGCCTTGGATCCATGGCGCCTTCCTGAAGAGGAGGCGGTGGGGCGCCGCCGGAGCTTCATTGCCCGCCCGGGGCGGGGTGCGGTGCAGCGGAACGGACGGCGCAGGAGAGCCCCCTGCGGCACGGACGAGCTCGGCGACGCGGTCGAGCCATTCTTCATAGACGTCGTCGACGGGGCGGTAGCGCAGGAGCTCGTTCGCCGCGATGAGTGCAGCTCGAGCCTCCATGGGCGCACGGAGTGCACGGGACGAACAACCAGCTGGGGTGAGCGAGGGAGTTGCAATGCGGCCATCTTGCCGCACGGACGGATGCTGGGACGATGCTTGCCGCTCGTCCCCCGCCGGGCCGGTGGCGGCGTTGACGGCAGGTGACGGGGAACGGCGAGGGCGCCCGTCGACAGGGGCCATCTAGGCGATGCGGGAAGAGAGAGCGGCCCGGCGCTCGGCACAGGCCCGACGATCGTCAGACATGGGCGTGATCGTCGGAGGAGAACGGGGTGGTGGAAGACGAATCCCGGCGCACCCCTACCTGGCGCTCCAAATGTCAGATTTCGGGTTCCGGCAGACCCTTGAGGTTCAAACACTGGGGTGCGCGTGGAGCTTTCGTCTCCTACCTACCTGCACCCCTCCGCCTTGCTAGGATCTAAACTAAGGAAAGAACAACACAAGAGACACATGGCTTATACTGGTTCGGGCCACCGTTGTGGTGTAATACCCTACTCCAGTGTGTGGTGTGGTGGATTGCCTCTTGGGCTGATGATGATGAACAATACAAGGAAGAACAGCCTCGTGAGGGTCTGTTCTTGGCTGGGGCGATGAACTGCTGGGAGGAGCTCAGTCGCCCTTCTCTATCTCTCTCTCTGTCTCTGTCTCTGTCTCTGTCTCTCTCTCTCTCTCTCTCTCTCTCTCTCTCTCTCTCTCTTTCTTTTTGCCCTCGGTCCTCTCTCCCCTGTCTAGCGGGTGGCCGGTCCTATTTATAGGGGCCCTGGTCCTCTTCCCAAATATCGAGCGGGAAGGGAGCCAACTATGGCGGGCTAATTTGAAGGGGGACAGCTAGTACCAGCTATCCTGACAAAAGTAGTCTTCGCCTGCGCAAAGCTTTGGTGATGACGCCGTCTTGGGCTCCACGGTGACCTCCGTCTCGTAGTCTTCCTGGTCTTGGTCTCGTTGCACCAAAATGGCAACCTTTGCCTGATGCCTCAGTACTCCGCAGCTGCGCTTGCCCCCTTGCACCAAAGAGGGAGGGAGGACACTGCGCGGGCTGGCACCCGCCTGGCGCCCTCGGTCATCATGGCTTGGGTCACGAGCACCTCGTGAGGTACCCCGCCTTGATCTCTCCGCCTTCTCGTGAGCCAGCCCGACGAGGCCGTGCCTGAGGAAGCTCCGCGTCGTCCGCCCCCCGAGGCTTAGCCCCTCGCGAGGGTCTTGGGTTTGTGTTGGTGAAGATGGGCCGCGCTGGGCCCCCTTTTGAGCCACGCCGCAGGCCGCAGGCAGGCAAGTCTAGGGACCCCCGTTCCCAGAACGCCGGCAGCTTCCATATTACACATCGCCGGTTATGTTGCCGTTTATGAGCTATTTCTGGGCTGCGAGGCTCATTTCGAGCTGTGGAAAAGGCTATTCTGCCTTGTGCCCCGCACACAGAAGGGGTCACTTTATCAAGAGGGCGAAGCCAAAATATGGCGCATCGCTAAGACTGGATACCTGTCCGGCACTCCGAAGAAGACGTCCGAAGGCTGGCCCTTGGAGTGGTTTTACATGGAGGACGTCCCCCTTCCAGACCCTGTTCGGCGGGGTCTTCCTGAGTTCAACAATGCTCCTCTGAAGAAACGCTGAAGTTGGTGCCCACGGAGCCCCCAGGAGGAAGACAACGGAGAAGTCCTTTACCCGATGAACCGGATTAAAGTGCTGGCTCAATCAGGATTGACAATAATCGAGGTTATGTCAATATGCATAATGCGGGGGGTGCAGCCACTTCAATATTGAGGGCACCTCCTGTGGTGTTTTAACGGGGAAGATGATGCCACCCGTTGCGGGCGTAAGGGACCGGACTCCGCTGCTGCTTTAGCAAAAAATATGTCCGAGTTGTTCAAGGGAGAGGAAGAGGAGTTCATCCGTATCAAGCCACGGGATGGATTCTCCATGTACAACCCTCCAAGCTGGGTAAGTTTTACCTCTTTACTCCCAACCTTCCCGCATTCTTCATCGTAGATACTCACCTTGCCATTTCACGGCAGGAACTACGAAAAGCTGTAAGGGAGGTCAACAACCCACCTCCACAACCAGAGGACCCTGGCCGGGCCCTTGATCCTAGACTCGAAGAGGATCCGGACATATTCATGGAGCTGATAGACAGGCAATTCTATCAATTGAGCTGTGATGACGCCATGGTGGCCATAACTGCCGACTATCCTGGACTACTCCCTACGTCGCACGTAAGAAAAACCAAAGTCCCAACTCCCAAAAAGGATCTCCTTTTATGCACTTCACCTACCGTACACATATGGTGTTTTACAGGGAAGACATTTGGGACGCCGTGCCGAACCTGCAGCAACTCGCCAACAAGAGGCACCGAAGCCGGGTAGGCCAAAAAGGAAGGCAGTCAGGACGGAGACGCCGGCACAGAGGTATGACACAAAACCTCACTCCGTGGTAGTCGTCTTCTTAAAATATAATGACGTCCGTGTTTCCTAGGAGAAAAAACGCTCGCCGGACTATATCCGGAGAGGCTGCCAATCACGCCTCGACCAGTCAGGCTCCAGGGCCAGACATAGAGGCGGAAGCTAACGCGGGGCAGACGCCGGATGTTCCTCCTATATAGGATGCAGACAGACTATCCGCTACAAATTCCGAAGTGGAGAGCGCCATGAATCACAGGCGTCGTCGGGCCGTACTCCGTGACGCTTGTTTCTCACCAGAGGCATTTGATGCCTTCAATTCCAGAGACGCGTACATCCGTGCTGCTCAAAATGATCTAGACAGAGCCACGGACCAGTATGTAAGGGATATACGGGGTAAGCAAATATGACGATTATATGTATCAGTAGCCCCTGAGACTTGAAACAGTTGACACAACTGATTTAAGGATCATTATTTGTGCAGGTTCTTACAGAGAAGAATTCCCAATTGTCTCAAGAGTTGGAAGAGTGCAAGGCCCAGCTAGGGGCCGATGTTGCCGCGTTGAAGGAGTCCGAGAAGGGTCCCTCTGGTAACACTTGTTTCCATTGCAAAGAATACGGGTACCAGGTAGTATGCGTCATGTATGCAAATCTAACAATAGATGTTGCAGGTGGCCGTGGAGTGAATCCAGAGGCCGTGGCGGTGAATGTGGCACGTGATGATCGACAACGAAATGCTAGCGAGCGCATGCTTACGTGAGTCAGGCAGGAGAAAAATAATCTCCAAGACGCCAATATCCGGCTGGGCGTGGAACTGAAAGATGTCCGAGCCCAGCTTGCGGACTCCGTGAAGGAGAATAAACGGCTTCGGCACGGCATTTTAGTAAGTGCTTGAACGAACTTTTAAAGGAGTTCGGCGAAGAAGCCGGCTAACAGAGTTATATCTGCAGGTATGCTGACGGGTCGTCCCGCGGAAGAGATGCCCGGGTCTTCGGGTGATCTTCTACCAGAGCTCTCACAACTGCACGAGCAAGTTCGGCAGGTGATGCAGGGTATTGCCCAAGCCTTGTGGCCATCTGTGTCCCCGCCAGGAGGCATGGGGGAGCTTATAGAGAAGCTCAAGGGAGCGCGGCGGCGCTTACGATTATGGAAGATATCAGCCTGTCGACAAGGTGCAAGGGAAGCCTGGGCTATGATGAAGACGCGATATACCAAAGTGGACCCAAACCCCATGGCCGAGGTGGGACCTGTGGGGCCTGATGGGAAAGAGATCCCCGTCAGTTTAGTGTATGATCAAGTAGAGTTAGCCGCAAAGTATTCCCAACAGGATTGTAGGCTAGACAGCCTGTTGGATGGTATAGAACAAGAATTTAATCAGTCTTAGTGACTATGTAGTTCAAGTGACATATGTAATGTCCCTAGCCAGATTGTAAATCATTTGTCATGGCGGACCTTTTCGCTTCAACCTTTGAACCCGATAGTCCGGAGTGTATCCGAATACCCGCTCGGTTATGTAAAAACTAGGGTATGCATGGAAACCAGGCGTAGGGGTCATAAGTGCTTGAACAGACAAGTACCCAATTAGCTATGTTATATTACATGGGTAGTAAGAAACATATTCTAGGGAGAATAGTTCTGTTAAGGGTTCCTTTCCCTGGGTACGCATGCCCTAATGTGCATGTCCGGACTGCGAGAAGAGACGCAGGCTATAAACCTCAGGGGGCATGTGTCAAATTTAAATAAAAGTCATCTTTTATTCACCGACTGAATATTCTCTTAAGAACGCTAGCTTTCGGCTTCAGCCAGTCTGAGGTACACATCCGCCTGACCCGACAGTAACAATCGCAGAGGTGCTCCCCTTATGCCCTAGCCGAATTAACAGGAACGTAGGGCATAAATACAAGAGCCAGGCAACCCAGCTTGGCCAAAATTTAAGTCATATCGATGCATATAATGGCGAAAAAAGGTACATGCGGAAGAATAACACATGTGCGGGGCATAAAGCTTGAAAAAATAATTAGATTAAGCTTCTGTATAAGAAGCCCCCAGGTATAATGAGTGCGGCTAGCATGTCATGATTGTGTAACCAAGACACAAGTTTATCCCTTTAGGGCCTTGAAGAGAAGGAAAAAATAGAGAAAGAGAGAAAAGACAGATATGCAAAAAATGGACGGAGGTGAGGAGACGAACATAGAATCCGGCTCTAGGCATAGAATCTTCAGAGTTTGGCTGAGTTCCATGGGTCTGGCTCGAGTCGATTAACCGATGCATCCCGCAGACGGTACGCTCCGCCGGTTAGAACCTGCTCAATAATGAAGGGACCTTCCCTTTCGGTCTTGAGCTTGTTCTTTTTCTTCTCCAGCAGGCGTAGAACTAGTTTGCCAACGTTATTGGTGTTGGCCCGTACTTATCGGCTTTGATACCTTTGAGCCTGTTGTTGATAGAAGCATAATCGAGCTTGTAAAGTTCGTGCCGTTGTCAGTGATGATGTTGTGGGGGATGCCATAACGGTGTACGACCCCGGATATGAAGTCTATCACTAGTCCGGATTCAGCCGTTTTGACAGGTTTGGCTTCTATCCATTTGGTGAATTTATCCACCATGACCAGTAAGTATTTTTTCTTATGGGTTCCCCCTTTAAGGGGTCCGACCATATCAAGCCCCCAGACCGCAAAGGGCCAAGTAATGGGGATTGTTTGGAGAGCAGTAGGTGGCATATGGCTTTGGTTTGCAAAGAGCTGGCAACCGACGCAATGCTGGACCAGATGCTGTGCATCTGCCCGGGCCGTCGGCCAATAGAAACCTGTACGGAAGGCCTTGCTTACAAGGGCCTGGGCTGCGGCGTGATGGTTGCCGAGTCCGGCATGGATATCTGCCAAAAGCTTCTGCCCTTCCTCTTTGGAGATGCATCTTTGAAGGACTCCGGTAGTGCTTATCTTATAAAGCTCTCCCTCGTGGACCTTGTAGGCTTTAGATCGCCGCACTATGCAGCGTGCCTCATTTTGTTCCTCGGGTAGTTCATGCCTGGTTAGGTAGGCCAGGAATGGTTCTGTCCACGGGGCGATGACGACCATTATTACGTGGGCTGAAGGTGTTATTTCGATGGCAGAGCCTCCGATTGTGTCAGAGTGTTCGGTATTTGGGGTTGTGGCCGGGTCCGGACTATTGTTGCCGGTGTCCCCTTCCCATACCACGGATGGTTTAAACAGTTTTTCCAGGAAGATGTTAGGTGGGACAGGGTCGCGTTTAGTGCCGATACGGGCGAGGATGTCCGCCGCCTGGTTGTTTTCCCGAGCCACATGGTGGAATTCAAGCCCCTCGAACCGAGCTGACATTTTGAGGGCGGCGTTGCGATATGCCGCCATTTTAGGATCCTTGGCATCGAAGTCTCCATTTATTTGGGATATTGCGAGGTTCGAGTCCCCACGCACCTCCAGGAGTTGAATACCCATGGAAACTGCCATCCGGAGACCGTATAACAGGGCCTCGTATTCAGCTGCGTTGTTGGAGTCTATATATAGTATTTGGTGTACGTATTGCACTGTATCTCCGGTGGGGGACGTCAGGACGACGCCAGCCCCCAGACCAGCCAGCATTTTAGAGCCGTCGAAGTGCATGATCCAATTGGAGTATGCGCCGTACTCTTTAGGGAGTTCGGCTTCTGTCCATTCGGCTACGAAATCGGCCAGTACTTGTGAATTAATGGCTCACCGTGGTTTATATGTTATGTCGAACGGGAGGAGCTCGATAGCCCATTTGGCAATCCGGCCCGTGGCATCGCGGTTGTTTATTATGTCGTTGAGTGGTACTTTGGAGGCCACCTTAATTGAACACTCTTGAAAGTAGTGTCGTACTTTCCGGGACGCCATGAATACCGCGTATGCCATCTTTTGATAATGTGGGTACCGTGATTTGCATGGAGTGAGGACGGTGAATACATAATATACCGGATTTTGAAGTGGGAATTTATGTCCGTCCATCTCTCGTTCGACGACAAGCACTGCGCTTCCAACTTGGTGAGTTGCCGCTATATATAATAGCATTGGTTCGCCAACATTTGGCGCGGCCAAGATTGGGTTGGTGGCCAAGATGGCTTTTATTTCTTCCAGTCTGGCCGTGGCTGCGTCCATCCACTCGAAGTGTTCGGTGCACCGAAGAAGGCAATAAACGGGGAGTGCCTTTTCTCCTAGTCGGGAGATAAAGCGGCTTAAAGCCACCACACATCCAGTTAACTTCTGGATTTGCTTGAGGTCAGTTGGGATGGCCTACTATGACAAAGCCCGGATTTTGGCCGGATTTGCTTCGATTCCTCTTTTGGAGACGATAAAGCCCAGGAGCTTTCCGTTGGGTATGCCGAAAACACATTTTTCCGGATTGAGCTTAATGTCGTATGTTCGGAAATTGTCGAACGTGAGCCTCAAGTCGTCTATTAAGGAGTCGACGTGTCTAGTTTTAATGACCACATCGTTGACGTATGCCTCCACTGTTTTGTCGAGCTGCTTTTCCAGACATGTTTGAATCATGCGCTGATACGTTGCGCTGGTGTTTTTGAGCCCGAAGGGCATTGTGTTAAAACAGAAGGGGTTGTATGGAGTGATAAATGTCTTTGCGGCTTGGTCGGACTCCGCCATCTTAATTTGGTGGTAACCGGAGTATGCGTCGAGGAAGCACAATGAGTCGTGTCCTGCGGTAGCGTCGGTAATTTGATCAATGCGAGGGAGGGGGAAGGGATCCTTTGGGCAAGCCTTGTTAAGGTCCTTGAAGTTGATGCATAGGCGCCAGGATTTGTCCTTCTTTGGCACCATCACCAGGTTTGCTAGCTAGGCCGGATGCTTTATCTCTCTAATGAATCCGGCCTCCAGTAATTTGGCTAGCTCCTATCCCATGGCTTGTCGCCTAGGTTCGGAGAAACGCCGGAGAGTCTGCTTGACCGGCTTGAATCCTTTTAGAATGTTAAGGCTATGCTCGACCAGCCTACGTGGGATTCCTGGCATGTTTGAAGGATGCCAGGTGAATATGTCCCAATTCTCGCGCAGGAACTCCCGTAGTGCGGCGTCTATGGCGGGGTTTAGCTGTGCCCCAACGGATGCTGTTTTTGTGGGGACCGTTGGATGGACTTGGAATTTGACTATTTCATCCGCTGGTTTAAAGGAGGTGGACTTGGATCTTTTGTCTAGTATCACGTCGTCCCTGTCCACTGTGGAGCGTAGTGCGGTTAATTCCTCCGCCACAAGGGCTTCGGATAATGCCTCGAGGGCCAGTGCGACTGTTTTGTTCTCGGCGCGGAGTGCTATGTCCGGATCACTAGCTAGAGTGATGATTCCATTGGGTCTGGGCATTTTGAGCTATATGTACCCGTAATGGGGTATGGCTTAAAAAGTCGTGAATGCCTACCGCCCTAGAAGGGCGTGGTATTCGCTACTAAACGGGGCCACTTGGAATGTGATTTCTTCGGAGCTGTAATTCTCCGAAGTGCCGAATACCACATCTAGTGTGATTTTCATAGCGCAACGTGCCTCCCGACTAGGGATGATTCCTCGGAAGGTCGTGCTGCTTTGCTTAATACGGTTGCTGTCTATTTCCATTTTTTGAAGAGTCTCCTCATAAATGAGGTTTAATCCGCTGCCGCCGTCCATGAGTACTTTGGTGAGCCAAAAGCCGTCCACAATTGGACTGAGGACCAAAGCGGCTGGTGCTTGGGCTGTTCGGAATTTAGGTTCGTCACTGGCATTGAAAGTGATAGCCGTGTCGCTCCATGGATTTATTGTTGCCACGTGGCAGACTTCGGCCAGGCTGCGGAGCATTCGCTTACGCCTATTATTTGAGGCGAAGGTCTCGAAGACTGTCAATACTGTATTGTTATCCACAGGAAGGTGCTCTGGGGTGTTTTGGGTGAGGAGATCCTCACCGCTCTTGGCCACCTGTCGGAGTACCCAACATGCTCTAAGGCTGTGTGTTGTTATGGTATCCGCTGTACTATGAATTTTGCAGGGCCCGTTAAGCCATCCCTCCAATACGGTTCCACGCCCTGTAGTGGGCTTTTGCTCCTTTATAATTGAGTCGGGCGACTTATGAGAGTGCACCCTTTTAGTTTGGACTGGGGGTTTTGTCAGAGCCGGATTATCCCAAAATTGTGTTTGGGTTTTCCAGGCACTTTCCATTGCACAGTATTTCCGTACTATGGCCACCAAGTCGGCGAAGTGTGCAATGTCACGGCGACTTATGGCGTTGAGGATTCCCTTGTCCGTTCAATTGTTGCAAAAGAACGAAATTGCGTCTTCCTCACGATAGTCCTTGACCTTGTTCATCACAAGGAGGAATCTGGCCCAATAGTGATGTACTATCTCTTGGGGCGCTTGCCTAATGCGAGAAAGATCGTTTGTATCTGGGTGGGTGGGTGGATTTAAGTCCAGACCTTGACCCAATCTGAGATCCCGGGGAAGAGGAGTTTCCGATCTTGGAAGTTCGAGCTCCGGGATGTTGCTCCGCTGGTTCGGTATGTGACCTGATTCTAGGTTTAGGGTTAGGGCGACGTCCTCCCGTGAGCGGGTATCCGGCTCAGAGAGCTCTGGAATCCGGACATAGTTCATCCTCAGGATAGAGGGAGAACTGCCACATTGCTCCTCCACCACCGCTATTTGATGGGTGACCGACAGAGAGTTAATCTCCCTTTGGTCGGGTTTAAGCCCGATCCGATCGTAGTCCGTAGCGGCTCCCAGAGCGGCGATGCGATCCAAGAGCTTGTTCAAAGAGGAGAGCTCCATTGGATCCATCTTATCGGCGAATTTTGAGCCGATGTGGAGGCTTTTTTTGATGAGCTGAGAAGTCATCGTCGGCGCAGCGGCCGAGCGGGCGGTCATGGCGAAGCCGCCTAGTCGGAGAGTTTGGCCTACAGCCAGGGCTCCCCCAGAAGTGATGTTATCCTTGACAACGATACGAGCCATCCCCCCTTATGATGACGACATAGTGGAACTCTCAATGAAAGCACCAATGTCGGTGTCAAAGCCGGCGGATCTCGGGTAGTGGGTCCTGAACTGTGCGTCTAAGGCGGATGGTAGCAGGAGACAAGGGACACGATGTTTACCTAGGTTTGGGCCCTCTTGAAGGAGGTAATACCCTACGTCCTTCTTGATTGTTCTTGATGATATGAGTATTACAGGAGTTGATCTACCACGAGATTGTAGAGGCTAAGACCTAGAAGCTAGCCTATAGTATGATTGTATGTTGTCCTACGGACTAAACCCTCTGGTTTATATAGACACCGGAGGGGGCTAGGGTTACACAGAGTCGGTTACAAGGGAGGAGATCTACATATCCGTATTGCCTAGCTTGCCTTCCACGCCAAGGAAAGTCCCATCCGGACACGTGACGAAGTCTTCAATCTTGTATCTTCATAGTCCAACAGTCCGGCCAAAGGATATAGTCCGGCTGTCCGGAGACCCCCTAAACCAGGACTCCCTTAATGAGAAAACCTTCACACATATGAGCTATCACGTACAAGATTCATAGAGTTCAAGGAGAGGAGGTAGGGTTACCTTCTGTTTTTGAAAAATTTAAAAAAAATAAAAAAATCACCAAAGCTTTATTTCAAAGTGAATAAGAAGGATCTAAACTTTGTTTTCCATTTTCATATTTTAAACGTGATTTTAATAGTTTTGTATTAAAGCATATTTTTCCAAAGAAAATGTAAAAATATGAAGATTAATTCAAAAAATAGTGAGACTTCGAATCTACACTATATAGATTGAATAGGTGTTAATAAAAAACATTTGGCTCATTTAGAGTAGGTCCAAAAAAACTTGATTACAAATGGGCTGTTTACCCTAGCTTGGGAGCTCATTTGGAGCACATTTCTCAAATTCAAATTTCTTTGACCTCCTCTAAATCATCTCAAATTTTGCACACATGATCTCCTACACAAACATAGATAGTTTGCCAAGTTTTTCTGTATTTTCCTGAATTTATACTATCCTCTCGAATGTTTGTTCAAAACTTTGGATAATGAAACATGCTGGTGGGAAAAAGCATGCATTTGATTGGATTAATAAACATGAGACAAATAATTAGGATAATACTCCTTTATGATCAGTTAAAAAGCAGCATGTCTGATTAATGAAGCACCTAAACTGGTGAGAAAAAGCTGCATCTCCGATCATTGCAACACCTAAACTCATAGTTCACAATATCTAAATAGAACTAACCACACGCCATAGGCAAATTTAAGGACAAACAAATGTAGATAGCATAATACATTACTAGCATCAACATAGATTCAGTTCAACACAGCATAAACAACCAGATTCAGTTTAACAAAAGTAACCCAAAAGATAAAGATAAAGATTCAGTTCATCACAGCATCACATCATCACATCACGCCGGAGTCGAGGCCTTCGTTAGGGTAGCATGCTGCCCCCTGATCATGTAGTCCTCGCTGCAAATCGCTACATCCTCGGCATGAGACACAAGGTGATCGAAGCGGCCATCCTTTGGCTTTGTCTTCGTGGTGCAGTAGGGGCAGTGCCACTTATTGATCTTGCGGTTGCAGAAGGAAGCAACTCCCTTGGCCTTGATCTTCTTCACCTCCTTCGCTGTGCAGGATGCGACGTTGCCCTCGTACACATCATCTCCAGAATCATACTACACACATGAACATTAATACATTATAGATTCATATACACCATGTCAAATGAACTAAATGAACAATCTAAATTTCAAGTAGGCTTACCTCATATTCTGAGTCGTCACTAAACTTTGGATCATACGGGTCGTGCTGGGCCAGCTTCCTCTCCCCCCAACCATCATCCTCCTGAATATACAAATACATCCATCACTAGTAAATACAGAAGCAAATTGAAAATTTAGATATGCACACATGACACATTGATCATAGGGCTAATATACCCGCAATATACTATGATCCTATTTGCATTTTCCATTGTCATGCACACACATTGAATAACAGAGCTAATATAACTACATATTGTAGAAAAATTTATAAACTAATGAATCAAGGAACTCATGAATCAGATAACTTCTTAATCAATGGATTCCATTTGGGCATATGACATTCAAAACCACAATCTGAGTAGCATTCATAAACAAATCTAATAGGGACCCAATCTAATAAGCATACATGTCTGTAGCATTAAAAACCCCAATCTGTGAGCATTAAAAATAAATCTAATAAGCATACAAATGTGTAGCATTGAAGCACATAGATCTCTATCTCTCATACAGATCTATCTAGCATTTTTCCAACGAATTTATCCAACAAAACCTAGTACAAAAACCCCCATCCCCCAATATAGAAAATCCTGGCCCATCAATCAAACAAACTACTCTAACCATCTACACTACAGTATGAATCACAATCTAACCAATGCAACTAACTCCACAAGCTAATCCCATATCCTAAAAATTGAAACTAACAAGCAAGTGAACCAGTGCAAATACCACCTGCTCCTCGCTGACTGGGCGGGTCGACACCGTCATCTTCTGCTCTGGTAGCGCTGAGGCAGAGCCCGCAACCTCCTTCTCCACATCCACAGCGACTTCAAGTTTCCCCGCACCATCGTGGATGCCGCCAACATCTGTGGTCACCGTGCCCTGCAGCTTCACTACATCTCCGGCCGCTGCGCCGGCGTCGCCACAAGCTTCAGCCATCGGACAGATGGAGGCGATGAAGGTGAGGAAGAGGATGCGGTGTGGGAGAGCGAGACAGTGCGGTGGAGACAGTGGAGGAGAGCGAGATAACACCGGTGGGGGAGAGAAAGACGATGTAGCAGAGAGTGGATTAGGGGGAAACCCCTGGGGGAAATGGTAGGGGCAATGCGCTGCGAGGTGGCCCCCCTTTTTATAAGATGGGACGTTTGGTGGGACGTTTCAGGCATGTTCCATGGACAAGTGCTACCCCACGACCGCGGTCAGTTGCATGCGCCCACGTATATGAATACCACTGTACGGTCAGCATACGAAACCACTATATGTGTAAACGGTCAAAGGTGGACTCGGCCCTATGTGGCCCCACTCGTCAAAGTTAACGGTCAAAGGCATTGACCCGACGACAACGTCCGTTGTAACCTGTTCTGAGGGTTTCGGGCAAGGGAGTGGGGAAAAGTGAGCAAAAGTTAACAGAGTGGGCATGAATGAGTACAACTAAAGAACCAGGGGCACAGAAATAAAAATCCCTAAAGGATTTTGGATGCACAAGTAGTGATCATACTTAGTGCAAAATGAAGGCTAGCAAAAGATTGAGAAGCGACCAACCAAGAAACAAAAATCTCATAACCGAGCATTAAGCATAACTAACACTGAATAATGCACCACAAGTAGGATGTAATTTCATTGCATAACTATTGACATTCGTGCTTGCATAGGGAATCACAAACCTTAACACTAATATTCTTACTAAAGCATATTTACTCATCAACATGACTCACATATTATATCAACATATCACAAAACTATTACAAGGAATCAAGTTTATTTTGTCCAATGATCTTCATGAAAGTTTTTATTATATCCTCCTTGGATATCTATCACTTCGGGACTAGTTTCATAAGTTGCTTTTGATAGCTCAAACAAATATAAGTGAAGATCATGAGCATAAAAAAATTTCTTCTCTCAAAATAATTTAAGTGAAGCAAGAGAGAATTTCTAAAAAGAATTACTAACTCTCAAATAAATCTAAGTGAAGCATGAGAGCATTTCTTCAAAAATACTAAAGCACACCGTGCTCAAAAGGATATAAGTGAAGCACTAGGGCAATTCCATAGCTCATAAAGATTTAAGTGAAGCATAGACAGCAATTCTAACAAGTCATTGCATAATTTTGGCTCTCTCAAATAGGTGTGTCCAGCAAGGATTCATGACTAAAAACACAAAGCAAAACAAGAAAAGACTCATATCATACAAGACGCTCCAAGCAAAACTCATAATATGTGACGAATAAAAATATTGTTTCAAGTAAAATACCGATGGTCGTTAGAAGAAAGAGGGGTTGCCACTCAGGGGCATCCCCAAGCTTACTTTCTTGATACTTCTTGAATATTATCTTGGGCTGCCATGGGCATCCCCAAGCTTAGCCTTTTGCTAATCCTTATTCCTTCATCCATCGTAAAGTCACCCAAAACATGAAAACTTCAATCACACAAAATCAATAAAACCTTCGTGATATCCGTTAGTACAAGAAAGCAAATCACTACTATAAGTACTGTTGCAAACCCATTCATATTTTATTTTTGCATTATATCTATTATATTCCAACTTTTCTATGGCAAAAAATCTTCAAATAAAACCATAGAATCATCAAAACAAGCACACAACGTAAAGAAAACAGAATCTGTCAAAAATAGAACAGTGTGTAGCAATCTAGAGATTTCGAATACTTCTGTAACTCCAAAAATTCTAAAAATTAGGACAATGTGAGAAATTTGTATATTAATCTTCTACAAAAATGCCAGTATTTTATTGCGCTTCTGTAAAAAATAAAAAAATATATTTTTCTAGGCGCATAAGTTTTTATTTTTCAGCAAGATCAGATCAACTATCACCCAACATGATCCCAAAGGATTTGCTTGGCACAAACACTAATTAAAAAACAAAAAACACAATCATAGCAGTAGCATAATTGTGCAAACACTCAAGAACAGAAATAAAAAGATGGGTTGCCTCCCAACAAGCGCTATCGTTTTATGCCCCTAGCTAGGCATAAGATTTCAAGGATGCTCCCATGTAAGATAGTAATTGAAACACAAAGAGAGCATCATGTAACATTTGAAAAACACATTTAAGTCTAACATACTTCCTATGCATAGGCATTTTATAAGAAAACAAATTATCAAGACTAGATATTTCTAGCATATGCAAGGTAGAAGAATAAAACATTGAAGATCTCATCATAACGAGAGGTAACTTAGTAACTGTCGGCGTGTTGGGAATGGGGGTACCCAGACATGCCTGCCTGCGGCCCAGGGCGTGGTTCCACCAGCGGCCTGGTACGGCCCATCTTCACTAGCCACCACTCAAGACCCTCGAGAGGGGCCAAGCCTCGCGAGGTGGACGACACCAAGACCTCCTCCATGGCGGCCTCGCTAGGCTGGCTCCTGAGAAGCGGAGATATCTATGCAAGGTGCACCTCTCGAGGTCCGCATGACGTGAGCCATGACAACCAAGGCCAGGCGGGCACCAGCGAGTACAGGGTGTCTGTTTCCTCTTTGGGGCTAAGGAAGCAGGCGCAGACGAGGTGTCCTGAGGCATCAGGAAAAGGTTTCCATATCGGTGCAACAAGACCAAGACCACCAGGACGGCATGACGGAGGTCACCGCAGAGCCCACTGCGGCGTCACCACCAGAGCCTTTGGCAGGCGAAGACCACCTTTTGTCAAGATAACTTGTACTGGTTGTCTCCCTTCGAAATTGGCTGTTGTGGGATCCCTTCCCGCCTAAACATTTGGGAAGAGGATCAGGGCCTCTATAAATAGGGCTAGCCACCACCATAGTCAAGGATCGGCTCATCTTGGATCAGATCCACTCCACCAAGGGCATCTCACCAGCTCATCAAGATCAAGAAGACCTCTCCTCGGGAGGTTGTTCGCCCACTGTACTAGTTCATCGTCAGCCCACGGGGCAATCGACCACACCAGACTGGAGTAGAGTATTACACCACAACGGTGGCCCGACCCGAACCAGTATAAACCCTTGTGGCACTTGTTCCATGGGTTCGGCGAGCTAGGCCTAGAGATCGTTGCGAGAGTGAGTGAGGGAGAGAGAGATCTTCGTGCGCACCCTAGTGTTCGAACCTCAAGGGTTTGCCGGAACCCACAATCTGACATTTGGCGCGCCAGGTAGGGGTGCGCTAAAGCCCTTCTTCCGTTGATTCGCGCTCCACTTCTCCACCGCATCCATGTCTGATGCTTGCCGAGCCTGTGCTGAGCGTAGGGCCGCCCTCGCCGCCAGCGTCACTCAGATGGCACCCGTTGGCGGATCTCCCCGTCGTTCTCCATCACCCCTGCCAACGCCGCCACCGGCCCAGGAGCGAACGAGCAGCAGGCCTCATCGCTGCACCCCTCCATGCGGCTGGCTCATCGTCCCACGCTCGACGCGCGCCCACGGACGTGTGGACGTGCTGCTCATGGCACGCGACCTCCTGTGTTACCGCCCGGTCGACGACCTCTACGACGACTGGTTGGACCGCATCACCGAGCTCGTCAGCGCTACTGGTGACTCTCCAACACCATCCCTCTCGCTGCCTCGCCCACCTCCAGCCACGGGCGATGTAGCTCATGGAGTGCCTCCGCCGCCTCCTCATCAAGACGGTGTCCTCGCACCAAGGCGCGCGGCCCCGCGGCATGAACCGCCATGCCGGGCGCCTGCGCACGAAGAAGGGAGCTGCCAAGAAGTCGCGAGGCCGCAAGAAAATGCTCCTACGCTCTCAGCACCGTTACGTCAAGACCATGCGCCGCCTACGGTGGCGGTGCGTGGATATCAGGATCAGGCTCCGCCACGGCAACGGGTTTCGGTGACCACAGCAGTCTGCCATGCCTTTACTCCAGAGCTGCACACCGTTGTCTGGCCAGCCAAGTTCAAGCCAGACCTGCCTCCGTGCTACGACGGCACCCCCGACCCTGCAGAGTTCTTGCAGCTCTACGAGCTGAGTATCGAGGCAGCCAACGGAGACGAGAAGGTCATGGCGATCTGGTTTCCCATGGCCCTCAAGGATGGCGCACGCTCGTGGCTCCTGAACTTGCCCGCGGAATTGATCTCCTCCTAGGGTGAGATGCGCGAGTGTTTCGTCGCCAACTTCCAAGGCACTCGCGACCGCCCGCCAGCCGCAGGTGACCTGTGGTGCATCAACCAACAACTAGGGGAAACCCTGCAAAAGTACATCCAACTCTTCAATAGCGTCCGCCTCAAGATCCTGAAGGTGACGGACGAGGCCATCATCTCTGTGTTCTCCGATGGCGTCTGCGACGTCAAGATGAAGGAGGATCTCGACATCCACGAGGAGCTATGCTAGGCCCTGGAGATGTTTAACATGGAAACCAAGGGCGCAAGGGTTGAGGAAGGGCGCCTCTCCCTCCTCGAGCTCCCAGCTGCTGACCAGGAGAACAAGAAGGCAAAGATCAAGGACGTGAAGCGCAAGGGGGCTGCCGTGCTCGCGGCGAAGCCATAAATGAAGCGCGGCCATGACCACCCCGAATCATCCAGGGCCAACCGCCCCTTCTACGCCTTCCAATATGTTCACAACCGCAACACCAGTGACTGTCAGGAGCTCAGGGCCATCCAATATGAGCGCTTTGGTTGACGCTCCAAGCGCAACGACCGAGGCTACGACCGAGGAGAAGGACGAAGTGGAGGATACTGGGACGACCATGGCCCCCGACAGGAGTGGCGTGACCGGCCTCGCAAGGACCACTAGCAGGACCAGCCTTGTGGGGGCCCCTGGAGGGAGCAGCCTTGTGAGGACCGTCCTCAGGGCAACATTGGCCTCCCTCCGCTGCCGCCACCACCAAGGAGAAACGACGACCACCATCAAGACGAGGGGAATGGGGGTTTCCAGGAGCCGCGTGCCATCGCCTGTATCTTGGGTGGTGCTCAAGCCCCAGCCTCTCAGCGTGTCTTCAAGTAGTTTGCTTGCGAGGTGAATGCGGCCCTTCCTAGGCTCGAGCCTACGCGCCCGCTCCGGTGGTCCAAGTGTGCCATCACCTTCAGCTCGGCGGACCAGCTCAAGTGTGCGGCGATTGCCGATGCCCTCCCAATGCTCTGCTCACCCGTCATCAGTAACGTTCAAGTCACCAAGACCCTCATCGATGGCGGCGCAGGGCTCAATGTCCTTTCCATCGAGACATTTGATAGCCTTCAGGTGCCATACGATCAGCTACAGCCTACCAAGGCTTTCTCATGAGTGACCGACGACTCCACCACCCCGATAGGGCAGGTCCACCTCCCTGTCACCTTCGGCCATCGTGACAACTACCACACCGAGCTCATCGACTTCGACGTCGCCCACATCCGCCTGCCGTACAACGCCATCCTTGGGTATCCAACCTTGGCCAAGTTTATGGCAGTGACCCACCATGGCTACAACGTCCTCAAGATGCCAGGGAGTGGCGGCGTCATCTTGGTCGCTTGCGAGGAAAGAGATGCGGTGTGCTCCCTCGAGCACACTTATCAGGCGGCAGCAGCCGAAGACCCTGCCAACGAAGGCACCCCGCACCCTCCTAAGGCCAACCCCAAGAAGAAGAAGAAGCTACTCTGCCAAGGACCTCAGGAGGGCGGCATCTCCAGCAGCACCATCTCAGGACCAGCGCCCGCAGATGGGGCGCCTCCCTCCCTCGCATAGGAAGGCACGCCCAACACCCTCCTCGGGCTGGGCTTGGGGGCTCTCTTCTGGAGGGCCTCAGACCTAGCCATCGTCACGAGGGAGGCGCTCGGGCACCATGTGGAGACATGCTTCGCCGCATGTTTCCCTCAAGAGGGCACGAGGCATGGAACGCCTTGTGCTGAGGAGTTCATCACCAAGGTGATCCAGGAGCTTCAAGAGGCAAGGAATACATGGCGGCCGTCGCCCACCATCCAACGCAGCTCTCCACCCTGGCGAAGGTGGCGGGCTGCATTGACATTCCAGGGCTCAACAGGGCCGCATCTCAGGGACGAATCTGGCCTTCACGCGTTGGGTGGTGCGAGGGTCCCCCTAACAGCTATGTTCGCATGCCTCTCGGCCTGCCGAACGCGGCTGTCACCTTCCAACGCCACCTGCGGAGCATTCTGGAGGCTCGGGAGGCCAGGCATCACGATGTCCTGGCGGAGGTCGCGAAAGTTCTTCAGGAGCCATCCGGGCCTGCGGAACCCCCTGAGGCTCAGGACCCTGGCGGCTCGTGAAGGGCAACCTCTCCAGTGCGTGTCCTCAGCTGCCTCGACACCACTCCTGCATGGTATCAGGTGACTCTTCCCAGTTCATTCAGTGAGGGGCACCCTTCGGGTAGCATTATACCCAAGTCACATGGGCCTGTCCCTGCGGCGTGTATCCTTTTGCATCTTTAGCTTACTCTGTTGGGAGCACCTCACAAGCCGCATCATCCCCAGGCCGCTCGGGTCCATCCCAGTGGCATGTATTGTTCCTGCATCTATCTGAACTAGTTTCCCCCACTCTCATGAATTGCTCTATAATCGCTACTCACTTGGTGCATGCTCATTGCGGCCTCCTGCGCTGCCGATCGGTCACTTGCTTATCCCGCAACGGGAGACTTGCATGCTGGCACGGTGCTTGTGCTCGAGTCTGTCCCTGCAACACTGATAAATCTGTGCAATCGAGCTCTGGCTCGCGGCCCACTCCGTGTATGCCACCTCACCAGATCCTCAGTGCCTTCATCTTCTCACGGGAGTAGCAATGGCTGGCTGGCAAGCGCAGCTATGGGACACTCTCTCTCACACTAACCCATAGGAACCTCTGGAGCCTAGCTGCATGAGGTCCCACCAGCTGCTCCCTTTCATGCTTTTCGCGTGGGCATTAAAGGGAGGGCTCCCGAGCATCACACCTCAGGAGCTTTTACTGGTTCTCCAGCCCTCACCCCCTGGCCTTGACCACGGCATAGCGACCTGGCATACAAGCTGCAGCCAAGGTCGCTCGAGGGCCGGGACCCAAGGACACAAAGCACTCAGGGAAGTATGAATGGTGGGAGCTAGCATGGACACAACCTGGCAGCATCGCCATCAGCGGCTGCGAACCGGGCGCCACGCAAGGAACCGATCTATGATCGCTAAGATAAGTCACGCACCCAAGGCAGCCCAACTCGCAACTTAGGATTTTCGGCTCCTGCAGCCTCGCTCTGGCAATGCCGCCTGCCTTTTCTACCTTCAGGGAGCTTCTTGCACACTAAGGGGGACCTCTTGAGAATCGCGCCTCAAGAGCTCTTACCGGACCTCTGGCCGCTCACCTCCTGGCCTTGACCACGGCATCACGACCTGGCATACCAGCGATGGTTGAATCTTGCCTAGGGACTGGGACCTGTCGGTGTAGAGCACTAAGCTACCGCGAGAATGAAAAGGGGGACAGTGCCAGAGCCAGATGAGAAATCACGGATTCCACAATGAAGATAATATTGATGCAAGGCATTACGTATTCTTTACACACCCCCATGGGTTCGTCTAGATTCTTTGCAGGGAACAAAAGAAGGAAGTTTCTAGGCGCCCTATCACTACTAGGGAAAACCTTATACACAGAATATTACTAGCAGCGCTCTTCAAAATACGACGCTACTGCTATTTAGCAACAACACGTGCTGGAAAAACGCGCCGCTGAAAGAAAAATAGTAGTAGCGCGTCATGTCTAAACCGCGCTACTGCTCTAATTGCCATGACCTCGTCGTCCAGCTAGTTATAGCAGTAGCGCCTTACACCGTACCGCGCTACCGCTATTCTCCTTACCTGTAGCGCTTTTTCATACCCGCGCTACTACTAACCCTACCTTATTACCACGCGGCCGACCCTCTCTCTCACTCACTCTCCCTCTGAGTCACTCTCGCCCGCGCCGATAACCATTGTCGTTCGTCGCCGCCGCCGCCATCGTCCGTCTGCCATCGAGGTACTCCCTCCTTTCGTCCCTCCTCCCCCACCGCGCCTTCCACCCTCCTCCTCCCACCGCGCCCTCCTCCCTCCGCCTTTGACCGCCCCCTCCTCCCTCCTCCGTCGGCAGCCCTC
>NC_041382.1:233594129-233640340 GCF_002162155.2 Triticum dicoccoides | reverse complement strand
CTCCCTCCCTTGTCTCTGTTTTTGCAAATCATAGCTAACTAGTTTATTTAGCAAGTGATTAATATAACTAGCTTATTTATATTAAGTGCTTAATGGACCAAGTTTATTTAGTAAGTGCTTAATAGAACTAGTTTATTTAGTAAGTAGTTGATAAAACTAGTTTATTTAGTAAGTAGTTAATAAAACTAGTTTAATTAGTGTTAGGATTATATATAAGATATTTTTGAATATTTTTTTTCATATTTTGAACCATTGAAATGCAATGACCATCGATAAGTGGCCTATGTTTTGCCGGAGTGTTGATTAATTTCCATTCCGGCAAATTTTAGGCGCTTGATGTGTCCTTTTTGAGAAAAGGTCATGCCAGATTTTTTCGGTTTTGCTGTAGAGTTATAATCTCTGAATTTTGAACATAGGAGATGTATGATGATGATGGGATCCCGGAGTGCGGGTACTGCTATGATGACCAGGGTGTGTGCGACAGGTTTCCTCACCTGCAAAATGATAGGTTTTTCACCGTGAACCTGGAAGAGACCTTCGATGTTTGTACAGTATGCAACGACAAACATTTCATCGTTATTAATATCATCACTTCTGGTTCTTTTGTTCAACCTATAATTTATGGATTTTTTTCAGTTCGATTAGTACATCCCGTGCCATGCTAGACCATATGTATTGGAGAAGCTTGGTTTTGGTTTAGATGACTTTGAGAATGTGGAGACGAGGAGGGCTCACTTAAGAACTAAACATGGTTACGAGTTTCTTGTTAAGTTCTACAATGCGGTCGGTCGTTCCCATTTCGGTTGCTCTAATTGGGAAGCTCTCTGCAAGGCATATGGATTTGAGGAGGGAATGCGAATAGGATTTGATATTCGTCCTGAAGATTATGATGATGATGATAATATCAACATCTGGGTGGATGTGGATATGCCTCCAATTTTGCCTAGATGTGAGTTTGTCAAACTAATTTGTTAAGTTCAGTAATTTATGTTGTTAATTTAAAAATATTTGGTGTTCGTCCATACTAAACTTATATATTTATAATTTTCAGCTTATTTCTTATCTTCAAGGAATACTCGGAAGGTAGTAGACAACACATACTACAGTTATGACTACAAGCTTAATTGTGAGGAGAAAGGTTATCTTGTCTCATTCATAGAAGAAGTTGAGGCCTTCAAAACCAGTCACTCTATCAGCCAAAATTATACTAGATACGTGCCACTAGTCCATACATTGCTTGATGATAACTTCATTGCTAAAAACTTGGTAAGATTTTGTTAATGATGGTAACTTCATTGCATACATTGTTCTTAAGTAAACCATTGCTAACTATATATGTTACTATTTCGTTTTTGAACAGAGGCTCCCGAAGCAGGTTGTGCCTGACATGCTATTTACCAAAGGTGATATGCATATGGTTAGCTTACGACCAACTCCTTCGGAGGCTTACCATACTGCATACTCGATTTCTTCAAATGATGGAAGGCTCAAAATCAAAGAATGGAGCAAAGTGATGAATGCGCACAGACAAATGATTGGAGACAAAATGAATGTGCGCAAGCCACAAGTTGGAGATAGGTTTATGTCCATTCTTCATTATGGTGAAGGATCGGTTTATCTGTTTTATGGTATTTTATATAGGAGAGAGGAGTAGGTCCTAAGTATTAAGAACAATTAGTTAGTGTTGATTATATATGACTACAATATCTTAGACTTGATGGTGATGCTAAGTAGGAGTAGTGACTATGACTACTATGATGATGATGATGATGAGGATGAGTTGTTATTATAACTAGTGACGAAGTTGTTATATGATGTCCCATCATGGACGAAAATGATGATTATGAGGAGTTATATGACACTGATATATTATGATGATAAGTTGTTAATGATATTATGATGATGACGAGAAGTTATTATGTCATTGGGTGAAAGAACCGCCGATTAGTTTCAAATGGATGGATCCAAAGTGACCATTGGTTACTTTGGATCCATGCACTTGAAACTAATCCAAGGTTCTTTCACCTAGTGATTTAATAACTCATTACAATGTAAAAACAATCTCTAAATTGCTACTGTATGAAAAATTGTATACATGTATATGAATACGACCTAAAATTCAAAAGAAATGGAATAGGGAATAATAGTAGTAGCGGTTGTTTTCAAAAGCGCTACTAATAATTAGCAGTAGCGATTGACATGGAAAGCACTACTACTAAGTAGATATAGCAGTAGCGAGTTCCAGTAGGCGCTACTGCTAAGCACTAGCTGTAGCGGCTTATCAGTAGCGCGCTTACCCACGCTACTAATAGGACAAAAACCAGCGCTACTGCTAGGCTTTTCCCTAGTAGTGTATATACAAGTATCGCCGCCGACGCCATCATCAACAGTGGGCCACGAGGGGCTGGCGCCAATCCCATCCTTATCGGCGGCGGCGACGGGCGGACGCTGCCGCTGCGCTCCGGGCGCGACGTGAGCTTGGGGGCACGTAGCTATCGTCGCTCGTCTCCGGAGTCTCGTTAGGCTCGGGAGAGTCGCTGGACTCCCAGGCACCATCGTTGTTGCAGGAGGAATCGTCGGCAGGACCATGGGCGGGCCCAACGCCTACCCCCTACGTTGTCCTGGCGATCCCCTTTGGGACAACACTCCAGGCAGCGGCCTTCCTCACCAAAGACTTTGAAGAACATCGTGGAGACACCATAAAATGGATGGCGAGGGCCCCCTCTGCGTGGCAGACTCGGGCGACCTCACCCCATCCACGGGTCAAGAAGATCTTGCCCTGGGAGACGTCCTCAATCTCTCCTCCCATCGCCAGGGTACCGCACTCGGCGTGTGCAGCCACAACTCGAGCGCCCCCCTTGGCGGCATCACTTCGGTAAAGAACGACGGGAACCGGATCCACGTGCGCGGTGGCATCGCCGCCCACCACGAGTTCTCGCGAGGAGCCCTCGGCGTGGGTTGGCGGGGCGGCGGGCGGCGCCACCACTGCACGGCCATCGCGGCCATGGCGCGGGAGGCGTCGGTCGCTGCCTCCTCCTCCGGAGCCTTCTACCTGAGCGTACAAGGGCAGCGGGTAGCTAGGGGGCCGCTCGTACCAAGTCCTTGTCACCTCCGGCCTCACGACGATGTCGCGGGAGCGGACCGGCCTCTTTTTCGGAGGGAGTGGCCCAAACTCTTCGTGTGTGGGGGTGTTCCCCTTCTTAATGGCGGAGATCCTTCGTATCGACGACATGGATGTCGTGGCAAGGAGGAGGAAGAAGAAGCACTACAAAAAACACTTCCGTGATGATACATGTTTGTCACAGTAGGTTGCGTTTTTTGTCATGCATGTACATCCATGACGATTTATGACAGAATCAAGATAGTCATACCTATGCTGTCGTAGAAGTGTTCCATGACATTACCAAAATTATCATCACGGAAGTGTCCACTTCCATGACGATAAATCGCGCGTCACGGAACGGAACGCCGTTAAGCTATCGGGTCGGATTTTGGATCCGATAACCCGTTAACAGCCCTGACCAACGGGAAATTTCCACGTGTAAAATTCTGATTGGCCGAAGGAAACATGTGTTGCCTCACCGTTGGGACAGATGTCATCCACTCATTGGACAGGAGGCACCTATGATAGGTCGACACGTGGCACGACCCAACAGTGGCCCATTCCCGTGAAAAAGGCCGGCCCAGTAAAAAATAGCAGGCCGGCCCATATAAGGCCTACTTGTGTCAGGTCCATTTAAGCCCACGGCCCATACGAGATGTGCCAATTCAGCCCGTCAACGGCCCGTTAAAGATTTGACACCATTGCAGGCCATCGTCACTTCGAGCCCGTTAACAGCCTGCTATATATTTGGGCTCAATATCGGCCCGATGAGATTTCGGCCTATTAACGACCCATTTAATGGATGGGCCAATTTTCAGGATGTACATCTTTCGTCCTTTTAGCGACCCATTTAAATGTTGGGCTAATTTCCGGCCCGGTGTGTATTTCAGCCTGTTGACGGCCCATAAATCTGATGGGCCATTTGTAGTCGGACCTGAGTTTCGGCCTTTTAGCGGACCATTGAAGTGTTGGGTCAATTTCTGGCCCGGTGTAACTTTCAGCCTGTTGACGACCCATAAATCAGTTGGGCCATTTGTAGTCGGACCTGAGTTTTGGCCTTTTAGCGACCCATTTAAGTGTTGGGCCAATTCCCGGCCTTATGTGCCTTTCGCCTGTTAACGGACCATAAATGAGTTGGTCCATTTATAGTCGGACCTTAGTTTTGTCCTTTTAACGACCCATGCCCTTCATGGTCCAATACTAGCCAGGTTTCTCTTTCAGCCTGCTAAAGGCCCACAACACAGTTGGGCTGTTTACAATACGACCTAACTTTTGGCCTCTTAGCGGCCATGCTCTTCATGGTCTAGTACAAGCCCGCTGTCTCTTTCGGCCTGCTAAAGGCCTACAGTATAGTTGGGCCATATGTAGCCCAAACTTAGTAACAGCCTGTTAATGACCCGGGAGGTAAGAGGACCGACCATTAACTTTCGGCCTAGTAATGGCCCACTAACTTAATGGGCCCACTAAAGTTCGTTCATGTCTTTAGGCCAAATTAGATAATTTGAGCCCATTACGACGAGCAATTATGCACAGGACCAAAACCGATCAAGCAAAGGTACGGCATATAGGGAATAACGTTGCACATCCAGCATATATTACAAGAAATTACATCCACTGGGCAATCAAATATTGATGCTAGTGCAAATAAATGAGCAGAACCTAACCATCTACAACGTCACAATCTGCAACCTCAGCACAGATGACGCCCATAAGCATGTGGGCAAGTTCTTGCTGCTTTGCTACACTGTCTCTGAAAACATTGATCAGTTGTTGTGTCGCACGACTCTGCACCTCAGATTCATCCACCATTTTCATCATTGCTTCAGCCATTAATTGGTTCACAAACATACATTTATTCCATTTCATTCGAGATAGAGGATACTGAATAGATTCAGATGGCGATTTTGGCAGGCTTGTATTATTGATAGTGGAGAGTGTCTCGACCACTTCATCATAACATAAATTAGGACGAGAACCAAACAGATTAATCATGAGTTATTGCCATATTACCTGGCCTATATTTACTGGAAAGAAACAATGGGGTTGCCTTGCTGTTTTCAGAGTTTGTCTTCTTATCTTCAGCAGCCTGCACAAAATTAACACACTAGCATTGCTATCATTGGCCAAGTCAGATAATAGGAAAGCAACATTGACACAATGAACGTTTGTGCAACTAGCCTACACCAAATTAACACAATATGGCACAACTATCATCAGCCAGGTAAGATAATACGAAAGAAACATTGACACAATGAATGAATGGGCAACCAGAGAAGCACTACAATTCAGTAATGTGCGTGATATGAGATAATACATTCATGCAGCTCAGTATGCAAAACTACCAGGCAGTTTTCCTTACAAAAATCAACATTGGCGCCTTTAACATTTTGCTACAACTAATTTTAGATCAGATAAAGGTTAGATTCACGCCGATTAACAAAATACATGCTGATGTAAAAATATAGTGATATACAACAGGTACTTACATTAGCATTGGAGCACAGAGAATTCCCGCAAGATATTTTCCTCGAATACGATCCCAATGGAGGAAGTCTTGTATCGTTTAACCTTATTTTCTAAAAGAGAGATGGGTAAGAAACATGTAGAAAATATGATCAGAATGCTATAAAATTTCATGATGCGAGGATACGCACACGCTTCTTAGAATGGAGTTGACATTCTTTTGCTGGACTAGAGCAGACTAGTTCTTTGGCCACTGGAATCTGCTTATTATCAGTGGGAGTTGGGTTTCTCTGTGCTAAAGCAGTATCTATGAAAAATGGAGTTCGTTTATTATCTCCTGGCGTTTGGATCTTTTGCAAAGACCTGGTTTGTAACCCTTTAGATGCAAACATAGCCGTCTTCCCCTTGCATGCCTTATATAGAAGAATGGTGATTCAGTTATAAAACATGCTACAACAGAGATGGAATATGTACTGAAGAATAGAAAGGCATGACATATTGTGTAACACCCCAGATGTAAAACTTCCCATTTTGGCAATATATCCATCTTGTTCTTCATCTATTCCAAGTGGTTTTCCTCTTTGTGGGTTTCATTTTGGATTTGTTTTGTTTGTCTTTGCTTTATCTTGTCTTTGCTTTGTCATATTTGTTTTGTCATCCATTGTTGCACTATGGCCTCATCATATGTTTGCATCATGTGCATATCTATGTTGTGTTGGGCTTATGTCAACTTGCTTTTCCATGATATTCATGCATGATATGTTGTTGCATGTTCTATGTGTGTTCCATGCATCACCACCTCTCCTTCTATTCCTTTCTTTTGACATGTGCCATTTTACCCTCCTCCTTAATGTTTAGTTTTTGCCTCAATATTCTATCACCATGTCATTTACCTCCCTGGAATATTTCAGCTTTATTTAAGTCATTTTGGTTAGGTTTTAAGATGGCTCAAGTTTGAATTCAATTCAAACTTGAATTATTTTACTTCCTCTAAAAATTCCCAGGAAAATTTTATAAAATAAAGCAATATCTCAGGATCATGAGAATATCTTTATAGATCTCACACACCTGTCCTATGTTCTTGTGCTTTTCTGCTTTTATTTTCTGTCTGAGGAAAATGATTAAAGAGCAGCAGCAACAGCCCCCCTGGGCCTCGGCCAACCAGGCCGGCCTAGCGAGCACCCGCGCGTCGCCCGCCTTCTCCTTTCCTCACCCACACCACGTGCACCCCCGCTAAACCCTCACCACATGTCATCTGCGGTCCCACCTGTCGGCCTCTGGCTACAGGAGACCCACCACCCACCTTTTCGTCCACCTCCAGCCGCTCGCGCACATGGCCACGGCCGAGAGCGTCGCTGCTCCAAACCCTCGCCCTAGCCCCTACTTGACTCCTCTCCTTGCCAACCACTCGCTAGGGTTTCCCTCTACCTCACCCCGCCGCCGCCAGGCTGCCATAACCACCAGATCCACCGCTAGAGCTCTGTCCCGAGCGCACCTGAGAGCGTGACCTCGTTGTGGGGGCGCTCTCCGGCCACCTCCACCCTCGGAGATCGTGTTCTTATTCTTCCTCGTCATCATCTTCATCCATGACGTCGACTACGGTGCCCCGGACGACAAGTTCCTCGATGCCCTCTGCTTCCATCTTCTTCCCGGTCAGGACCGCGCCGAGGTTCAGAGATCTACTTCATCGCCGCCGGCTCGTCTCCGTTGACCCCGTCGTGTCTTTGGGTGAGCTGGGTAACACACCTCCCTCTCCCATACATCTCTTTTGCGTTGAGGCACCCCTAGGGTTTGTTCGATTCGTGTCCTTGCCGTGCTCTCGGCGATCCGGCGAGACCTGCTGTTATTTGTTGCTCATGTAGATGCAGTCGCGTCTCCACGCTTCGGTTCTCGCCTAGCGCGCCCCTCCGCTGGCCTCACGCCCCATCCTTCACGCGTGCGCTCGAACGCGAGGAGCAGCAGCCTCGCCCAGCCTTGCCGCTGCCATACCCAAGACGAGCATGAGCTCGTACTCGAGCTGCCGCACGCGCACTCACACCTTCGCAGCAGCTTCGCCTGCACACACGCACTCACACCACTTATCCACGCGCCCGCTCCCCGCGCGCCCGATTTTGCCTCACGCCGCCTTGCTTGCTTCCCTGCTCGTCGCGAACGCCGTGGCCCCGAGTAGAGCTATGCTCGTGCTCGAGTACCCAGTCCTCTGATGCACGCGCGCAACCACGCATGTGCTCCCCTCTCAATCCAGTGCGCCCGCCGGAGCTCCTCTGCTCCGCTAGACGCGCCGCCGCTCGCCGGTGCCGTCACTATCTTTCCTGTGCATCTATGGAGAAGATAGCCATGGCCCTGGGTTGAGTCAAGTAGAGCAGAGCGCCTTGCCAACAAGCAAACCGACCCTAGCCTACTGGTAGCGACCCGTCTCATACACCCTGTAGAACAGGGTTCGAATCCCCCCAAGGGCAGTTTATTAGAGCCCCCTTTTTTCTCTCTTCTGGGATCGCTGCTTCTATGACAGAAGGGTCCCACCAGTCAGCCTCTCAGCGCCCTCCTCTTTCTATTTTTTCCTTATCCCCGCGTTTTCCATTTATGGCAAGTCTGCATTTCCCATTTCGGGCAAGTCCATATCTGGACGTTTCCAAATAAGGAAAATGCCATTTTTGTCATATTCCATTTAGGGCAGTTTCTAACTTATTGCACTTGTGATAATTTTTCTACAGCAACCCCAACATATTATATATGTTTTTGGGGTAGAAAAATCTCACCAATCTCGTGGTGGCATTAGTTTCTGCATTTGAGCAAGTTCATAAACATGTCATTTCACATCATGATGTTGTTTTGCCATTTTCGTGTGATTTAATTCAATCATGCCATGAGGTTGCTTTGCACATGGATAGCTTCATTTTCATGTCTACTTCATGCTAGAGTTTGTTCCATGCCATGAAATTCCTTGTAGTGAGTTAATCAAGCTTGTAAATATGCCATGTTGAATCTGTTTTTGTCATGCCCTGGAATTTCACAAAGTCTGAATCTGTTTATGTTTTTGCTATGTTCACGTGCTTGCAATTGTATTTTCTGATCCCTTTTGGCTCAAGGTCACTAAGGGACTTTTGTTAAGTGCTTTGAGTAGCTTCATGCCATGCCTTGCTTTGCCATGTTAAGATCATGTAGCTTATAGTTTTCATGCTTTAAGTGTGCTTCCTGATGATAAATTCCAGACTTGTGTTAATTTCACTAAGTCTGAAACCTGTTATCATTTGCTCTTTTGCCATGCTTGTTTGAACCTGTTAATGGATGAACTAGCCGTAGCTCAGTGTTCATCTTTTGTCAAGCATCATGAGTGGATCCCTGCCATGTATTTGTTGTCATGTTTGAGTGCTGTATCATATTTATCTTGATGCATTTAGTTGGTCACTTGCTGATTATCGCAGACCGGTGCCATATTTGTTTTGCTTGCCATTTCCATACCGTGCATCCGATTCCGGTGATCTTTATAATGATTTCAACCGAAATCAACTCACCTTTCCAGTGGCACTCTTGGATTTCTAAGTTGAGGCCAGGTTCTATCATTCCCTGTCAAATCTTGCATATGCATCACATACCGCATCCCGCATATCATACCGTGTTTGCATCATGTTGTTTGAGCATTGCACGTGGTTGATTGTGTTCTGTTTGCTTGTGGTTCTTGTTTGGGTAGAACCGGGAGACGAGTTCGTGAACAAGGAGCCCGTTGAGTTCTCTTTTGAGGATCAAGACAACTCTAACAACTTTACAGGCAAGATGACCATACCCTCGAAATCACTTCTATCTTTGCTTGCTAGATGCTCGCTCTTTTGCTATGCCTATGCTACGATACCTACCACTTGCTTATCATGCCTCCCATATTGCCTTGTCAAACCTCAAACCCACCATGTCCTAGCAAACCGTTGTTTGGCTATGTTACCGCTTTGCTCAGCCCCTCTTATAGCGTTGCTAGTTGCAGGTGAAGATTGGAGATCGTTCCTTGTTGGAACATTGTTTATTGTTGGGATATTACCATATTATCTTGTTTATCTTAATGCATCTATATACTCCAGGACTATGAAGATACAAGATTGAAGACTTCGTCCCGTGTCCGGGTGGGACTTTCCTTGGCGTCGAAGGCAAGCTTGGTGATGCGGATATTCAAGATCTCCTACCATTGTAACCGACTCTGTGTAACCCTAACACTATCCCGTGTCTATATAAACTGGAGGGTTCTAGTCCGTAGGACAACTTCATCATACAACAATCATACCATAGGCTAGCTTCTAGGGTTTAGCCTCCTTGATCTCGTGGTGGATCTACTCTTGTACTACCCATATCATCAATATTAATCAAGCAGGAGTAGGGTTTTACCTCCATTGAGAGGGCCCGAACCTGGGTAAAAACATCGTGTCCCTTGTCTCCTGTTACCATCCGCCTAGACGCACAGTTCGGGACCCCCTACCCGAGATCCGCCGGTTTTGACACTGACATTGGTGCTTTCATTGAGAGTTCCTCTGTGTCGTCACTTTTGGGCTCGATGGCTCCTTTGATCATCAACGACGATGCGGTCCAGGGTGAGACTCTTCTCCCCGGACAGATCTTCGTCTTCAACGGCTTCGCACTGCGGGCCAATTCGCTTGGCCACCTGGAGCAGATCGAAAGCTATGCCCCTGGCCATCAGGTTAGATTTGGAAGCTTAAACTACACGACAGACCCCCGCGGGGACTCGATCTTCGACGGATTCAAGCCACAGCTGAGCGCGCCGCACTATGTCGAGAGGCATGATCTAGCTCTACCGCCGAACAGTGCCCTGGAGGCCGCACAAGCATCGGTTCCGACCCCTTATTCAGAGCCTATTGCGCCAATCGAGGATGAGCGGTTGGACGTCACCTTGGGGGCTACGATCTCAAAGGCGATCGAGCCGAACGTCAGCCCCGCGTTCCGCACGGCCCGTGACTCCAAGGAGCCGGATTCCTCTCCGAACTCCAAACCCCCCGCGCCCCTGCTGATCGAATCCAATTGGGCGCTGATAATGGAGTTCACCGCCGCGGACATCTTTCAGCACTCGCCTTTTGGCGACATCCTGAATTCTCTAAAGTCTCTCTCTTTATCAGGAGAGCCCTGGCCGGACTACGGTCAGCGAGGATGGGATACGGACGATGAAGAAATTCAAAGCCCACCCACCACCCACTAGGTAGCCACTGTCGACAATTCAAACGACGTGCTCAACTTCGACTCCGCAGACATCGACAGCATGGACGACGATGCAGGAGATACAGATGAGCCAACGCACATAGGGCATTGGACAGCCACCCCATCTCATGATGTGTACATGGTGGATACCCCTAAAGGAAACAACAACAAGGAAAAAGGGGATGGAACGGGGGACCGATCCCTCGAAAAGCAATCAAAGCGTCGGTGTAAACACCGACCCAAGCCCCGCCTCGATAAAGACCCAGCCATAGAGCAGGATGAGCCGGTAGACGACGAGCAGGCCTTAGAGCAACCGTCCGAACAGGGCAACATGGATAGAGAAACCGAACATCCCTCCCCCGGCGAAAACGGCACTCCGGACGACCTTACGCCGGATAAACCCAAGAAGCAGAAGAATCTCCACAAGAGGCTCATTGCAACAGCACGCAGCCTGAAAAAGCAGAACTGGAAGTTAAAAACGACGGAAGATGCACTTAGGATCTGATGGAGCAAATTAATCAATAGCGCAGATAAATACGGCGATAGTCGCCGCACTAAAAGCTATTCAAAGAGAAGGCTACTGCTCGAATTCGACGAAGAGGCCCTAGAGCCCTCGCATTCAAAAAATAAGAAAGCCACACGGTCGGATAGACGACCCCATGGTCAGCATAAAGCGGCAAGCAGCGCCGCACTTAAATCGGCATGCGACCCAGTTAAGGATTCGCATCAGGGCCCAGTCAGGTCCATTTACGGGCAAAGAAAGCAAGCTCTCGTAAGCAATGCAATAAAGCCATCATCAAAATCCGGCACACCCAAATACAGGGGCGCTGCACACCCCCTATGTTTCACCGATGAGGTCTTGGACTATGAATTTCCAGAGGGATTCAAACCCGTAAACATAGAGGCATATGATGGAACAACAGACCCTGGAGTTTGGATCGAGGATTATATCCTCCACATACATATGGCTAGAGGAGATGACCTCCACGCCATAAAATACTTACCCCTTAAGCTTAAAGGGCCAGCCCGGCATTGGCTTAAAAGCCTGCCTAAAAACACAATCGGAAGTTGGGAAGAACTCGAGGACGCTTTCCGAGCAAATTTTCAAGGGACCTATGTCCGCCCTCCGGATGCAGACGATCTTAGTCACATAACTCAACAACCCGGAGAATCAGCTCGGCAGTTCTGGAATAGATTCCTCACTAAAAAGAATTAGATAGTCGACTATCCGGACACCGAAGCCTTAGCAGCTTTCAGGCATAATGTCCGAGACGAATGGCTCCCCAGACACCTCAGCCAAGAAAAGCCAAGAACAATGGCCGCACTAACAAGCCTCATGACCCGCTTTTGTGTGCAGGGGAGGACAGCTGGCTGTCAAGGTGCAGCCCCAGCGACCCAAGTACATCCGAAACTAGGGATGGAAATGGAAAACCGCGACGCAACAAGGACCGTCGCCAGACTAAGGAAAAAAGTCCGAAGAGCACGGCAGTCAACGCCGGATTCAAGAGCTCACGACAGAATCAGACAAAGCCACCCCTCCAGGATAACAGGGATGATCCATCCAACTTAAACAAAATCTTGGACAGGATATGTCAAATACATAGTACTCCCGGTAAGCCTGCTAACCATACCCACAGAGATTGTTGGGTTTTCAAACAATCCGGCAGACTCAACGCCGAACACAAGGGGCTCGACACACCAAGCGAAGACGAGGACGAACCCCAAAAGCAGAGCACCAGGAAACAAAAGAACTTCCCACAAGAAGTAAAAATAGTAAACTTACTTCACATAACAAAACGTGCGGCGCCCATAAAGGTACGCACCACACGACCTATCCCAAAGGGGTCCCGCCATTGGTTGTCAAAACCAATCATCTTCGATCAGCTGGATTATTCTAGAAGTATCAGGAACGCAGGCTGGACTGCCTTGGTACTCGATCCAATAATTGGCGGACTATAGTTTTCAAATGTCCTTATGGACGGCGGCAGTGGACTAAACCTGATATATCAGGACACAATCCGCCACCTGGGGATAGACCCAGCAAGAATCCGCCGCAGCAAAACCGCCTTTCAAGGGGTCACGCCTGGTCCGGACACCTATTGCATGGGTTTTCTCCGGCTCGAAGTTATATTCGGCTCTACTGATAACTTCCGCCACGAAAAGCCGACCTTCCACATCGTCCCATTCTCCAGTCGCTATCAAGCACTACTGGGACGCGAAGCTTTCGCCCGCTTTAACGCAATACCGCATTATGCATCTCTAACGCTTAAGATGCCCGGTCCACGAGGCATCATCTCTTTAAAGGGGAAGCATTGATGTGCCCCTCCCCCAAGCGGAGGACTGTGCGACCAATTTGACAGCCCCACAGTAAAATGGCTTCACCGGCCAAAATTTTCAGAATAGGTCATTAAAGACCACGAACGCGGATAGACGATTTCGGTACAAAATCATCATTGATGCAGGCTTAGTGGCCATATACCCCCGCACTAGGGGCTCCGTACATATACAATAAGAGACAATAAAGCTCAGTTCTATATATTTTACTTTATACTTTGCTTATTTTAAACTTTTGTTCGGCATGACCCATTTTCAGCTTAGTTCCTCTCTTTCGCAGATGAACGTCGTGCGGCGCCCGTCCAGGATACGGCACAAGGAGACACAGGCGCAGACGTGCAGTAGGGACCCGTCCTAAGGATTCTTTTTAGATTAAGACCCTGCGTAAACCTTTTTTACTGTCTCTTGTTGCTACATATCCCCTAGTTTTCTCTGATATAACCAAGGAGGAGGCTGACGTCTTGGCATGTGGCCAAGTCAGAATTTTTGCGCGTACCTGGACACTAGGGGCTTTTTAATAAAGAGTGTTGTTTTGCCCGCACTCATAAAGACCGAACACCTTAGGGAGTGTTTGGCGTCACGGGTTTTGGCATTATATGCATCAGCTCCGAATCATGTCTTTGGTCAAATGTTGGGTTGCCCGGCTCCTGAGTTCGGCTACCTTACGTTCCGCTCCATCGGCTAAGGTAGCACCAGGAGAACTACTGCGATTGTGCCCTGGTTAGGTCGGGCGAGCGCCTCAGTAGAGAAAGCCGAAAACTGACTGTCATGATGTGGCGTGAGACTGGTCAGCCACCCGATGACCTATCGGAATCTATAGGATTCCTCCGTTTTAACGAAGGGCCATTTCCCGGCCAGGCACATAGGCGCCTTGAACTCGGGCGAGCGCAGTCGCCACCAAGGGGCTACCTAAATAGTCCCACTGTCAAGCTCCTATGGCTAAGTGAAAGTGTTAAAGCATTATAGTCCGGTTGCCTGGCCCGCCGCGCTATCACCTCCTTTGTAGGACCAAGACGTTGGGTTAAGTGTGAAAATGTGTCTTCTGCGAGCACCCCCGCACTATGTGTGTGGGGGCTGAAGCCAACGACTGCCATCTTTCAGATTATATATATATATATATCTTAAAACGTCCGCACAGGAGGTGTTCCCAATACTTGAAGGCACAAGTATAAAAGGCCACTACAATTTAAAATATTGCTTTATAATTACATATGCTATCATAACATAGCATCCTTCGAGCACTGTGTCTCTATTACATGAGCGCCTTCAAGGAATTCCTGAAAATAGTGCTCGGAGGGTACTCGGCTTTTGTCCGAATCTCGAGACGCAACAACGGTGGTCTCCATCTCTGCCCAGTATGTCTTGACACGGGCAAGAGCCATCCGTGCGCCCTCTATGCATGCTAACCTCTTCATCGCATTGATACGCGGCACCGCGTCAAGGAATTGTTGCACCAAGCTGAAATAACTCTTCGGCTCCGATCTCCCAGGCCACAGATGACCCATGACGTACTTCATGGCGAGTCCGGACAATCTATTCAGTTCGGCCCATTGAGCCAGGCGATCGTCCACTGCCAGTGGACGCTCTGGATTGTGGAACTGTGACCAGAAAAGCTTTTCCACTTCGCGATCTTTTAGATCTCGAAAGTGTTCGGTCGCATCAGCAGCAGTTGCTGCCAAATCCAGATAGGTGTCCTCCACACTCCACATCCGGTCCAAGGGAGCAAACTTCGGATCGCAAAACTTCCTCCACAGCACAAAGGGCTTTCCAGCCGCAATCTGTTTGGCCTGACGCAGCTCCTCCTTCGCAGCTCTCATTGCAGAGCGAGCGTCCTTGGCATCGGCAACGGCCTTCTCTAAGTGCGTCTGTTTCGCCCGGTCTTCTTTCTCAAGAAGTTTGCAACGGTCTGCAGCGCTCTTTAACTTCTCGGCCATCTCGGCCATCTCTTCTGTGCTTCGGCAGTGAGCAGCCTGTTCGGTTCTCAGCTCTTCAAGGGCCTTCTCGGCAGCCACATCACTTTTTCTGGCTTGCTCCTTAGCTCGGGCAAGTTCTGCCCTAAGATTCTCCACGGCGGCCGTACCATCTGCGTCAAGCACACACATTGTAAGACACTGGCATGAAGCTCCTCTTACCTAATGCCGCCCGAGGAATTACATACCTTGAGCCTCATCAAGCCGCTGGATCACAAGCGCGATGTCGGCATCTGCCACGTCCAGTTGCCGCTTTAGTTCGGCCAAATCATTAGTTCGGCTTGATTCCGGACACCTCGCCACCTACATTCAAAGGCGACAGCTTAGACCTGGGATTATGATCCTCTGCGTGCCGTCATTTCTTGACAACGCGCAGAGTCTCAGGGGCTACTATCTACAAAGGGCGCATCTTGTTTTACGCGCAACTAACGAAGAAGTACATTATCAAACGTACCTCAAAACCCATCAGCAAACTTCTGACGGCCTCATGCAATCCGCTTTCCGCGGACGAAATCCTTCCAATCACCGTACCCATCAATGCACGGTGCTCCTCAGAGATAGAAGCTCGCCCCAGCAGAATCATCAGCTCCTCCGACCGTGCACCGGATGGTGCCGGGCTCGTCCTATGACCTCCATCAAAGGCCGGACACGGAGAACCTTGGGGGGACATATGGCTACCTTCCACCCCTGCCAGATTCAGAGAAAAACCCTTCGCGACGACACCTCAGGGTCGCCCGCCTCGCCAGGCGGTACGGCAGGGGGAGGCGTTCCACTCTCCATCATCTCCGGAAGAAGATCCCCCGAAGACGAGCTCTGCTGAGAAGGGCTAAGGTCCGAGCTACAAAGTAAAATTTCGGTTAATCTTTTCAGATAAAAAGCAAGGATTTCTCTCATCCCTCTAAAGGAAAATCTTTCTCTACTTACGGCTCGCTGGAGGGCTGATCCCTTTGAGGGCGTAGTTCGGCCGAGGATCTCCCCGGCGTCGGACCCTCTGACGAGGACTTTTTCCCCCGCTTTGAGGCCATGGTGTCTGGGTCGTCAGAGGCGGCCCTCTTCTTCCCCTTAGGAGAGGAATTGTCGGTTCCTCCCTTCGGAGCAGCCTCCTTCGAGGAGGCCATAGTTTCCTTGTCCTGCCCCTCACTTCCCTCCAAAGGCACGATCTTCAACATCCTGACTAGCACGGGATCCGGCCTGGTCTCAGGAAGGGGAGCCGGACACCTGATCAGCTTTGCCTTCGCTATCCACTCCTGTTTAAAAGGACAGCTCTTTTAGGGGCGAATTTATGACAATGTTACGGATAGCGAGTCCGGGCACAAGGTTACTTACTTGAGTATCCGGGCGATTGCAGCTTAAACCTGCGTCCTCGGTCAAATCCGGACACATTGCTTGTGATCCGAAGAACATTTTATACATCTTCATGGGCGTTGCGCCCATAAAATGCTGGAGAGCTCGTGGTCCCTCTGGATTAAACTCCCACAGACGAAGGGAGCGACGTTTGCCGGGCAGTGTTCGGCGAATCAGCATGACTCGCGTCACCTTGACCAGGTTGAGGTCTCTTTCTAAGAGATCCCTGATGCGGCCCTGCAACAAGGGCACGTCCTTGGATAACCCCCAATCTAATCCTTTGTTGACCCATGATGCTAGCCGTGATGGGGGACCCGAGCGAAAGGCAGGAAGTGCCACCCACTTGGTGCCCTTGGGAGCGGTGAAATAGAACCACTCTCGTTGCCACAAGCCAAGCTCCTCGTGAAAAGAGCCCTCGGGCCATGGAGCATCAGCATTCTTGCTTATAACAGTGCCTCCACACTCTGCGTGCTGTCCCTCAATCATCTTCGGCTCCACTTTAAAAGTCTTGAGCCATAATCCGAAGTGAGGGGTAACACGGAGGAACGCCTCACACACGACGATGAATGAGGAAATATGGAGAATGGACTCCGGAGCTAAGTCATGGAATTCCAGCCCGTAATAAAACAGCAGCCCCCTCATGAAGGGATCCATTGGGAAGCCTAACCCCCGAAGGAAGTGAGACATGAACACCACGCTCTCACCGGGCTGGGGACTGGGAATGGCCTGCCCTTGAGCAGGCAACCTATGCGAAATTTCACCGGTCAGGAACTTAGCCTCTCTCAACTTTAGCACGTCCTCCTCCGTGACGGAGGAGAGCGTCCATCGGCCTTGAAGGTCAGAGCCGGACATTGTCGAAGGTCCGAAGCGCCTGGAATCTGGAGCCTAGGGTGTTGGAACTCGAGGCGACGGGCGAACTCGTTTGAGATTGAGAAAAGGAGTAAGGCCTTGGTCTCTTTATAAGAGGTTGAATACCAAGAGCCCCTCCCGTAACCGTTTGGGACTCACCTTTAATCGAGGAAACGTGCTAACGGGCATGATTGGGTTACCCATGTCCGTATTGATGAGAATCCCGTAAAAGGGGGGACACGATCTCTGCTTTGACAAGACGTGTCAAGGAAACCGCCTCGCTAAACGTGCTGAGGTGGAAAAGTAAAAATGATTCGAGTAAAGGACTTGGCCGTAGTGTGATGTCACGCTGCGGAATACGTCAGCAAATTAGATTTGTGTTGATATTATTCTCTCTATGGCAATATGTGGAAACTTATTTTGCAGAGCCGGACACTATCCTTGGTGTTTAAAATCTTCTGGAAGGACTTGTAGGAAGAACCCGCCTTGCAATGCCGAAGACAATATGCGCGTCGGACTCATCGTCATTGAAGCCTGGTTCAGGGGCTACTGAGGGAGTCCTGGATTAGGGGGTGTTCGGGTAGCCGGACTATACCTTCAGCCGGACTCCAGGACTATGAAGATACAAGATTGAAGACTTCATCCCGTGTCCGGATGGGACTTTCCTTGGCGTCGAAGGCAAGCTTGGCGATGCGGATATTCAAGATCTCCTACCATTATAACCGACTCTATGTAACCCTAACCCTATCCGGTGTCTATATAAACCAGAGGGTTCTAGTCCGTAGGACAACTTCATCATACAACAATCATACCATAGGCTAGCTTCCAGGGTTTAGCCTCCTTGATCTCGTGGTAGATCTACTCTTGTACTACCCATATCATCAATATTAATCAAGCAGGAGTAGGGTTTTACCTCCATCGAGAGGGCCCGAACCTGGGTAAAAACATCGTGTCCCTTGTCTCCTGTTACCATCCGCCTAGACCCACAGTTCGGGACCCCCTACCCGAGATCCGCCGGTTTTGACACCGACACTCGGCCTTTTGCCTAGTGTTTTGTTCCACTCTTGTCGCCCTAGTTTCGGTCATATCGGTGTTATGTTCCCGGATTTTGCGTTCCTTACACGGTTGGGTTATAATGGGAACCCCTTGATAGTTCGCCTTGAATAAAACTCCTCCAACAATGCCCAACCTTGGTTTTACCATTTGCCACCTAGCCTCTTTTTCTCTTGGGTTTCCGGAGCCCAAGGGTCATCTTTATTAAACCCCCCGGGCCAGTGCTCCTCTGAGTGTTGGTCCAAACAGAGCCACTTGCAGCGTGACCTCGGGGAAACTTGAGGGTTGGTTTTAGTTGTATGTACTGTTCATCTGAGTGTGCCCTGAGAACGAGATATGTGCAGCTCCTATCGGTATTTGTCGGCACATTCGGGCGGTGTTGCTGGACTTGTTTTACCATTGTCGAGGATGTCTTGTAACCGGGATGCCGAGTCTGATCGGATTGTCTGGGGAGAAGGAATATCCTTCGTTGACCGTGAGAGCTTGTGATGGGCTAAGTTGGGACTCCCCTGCAGGGATTTGGACTTTTGAAAGCCGTTCCCGCGGTTATGGGCAGATGGGAATTTGTTAATTTCCGGTCGTAGATAACTTGAAACTTAACTTAATTAAAATGAACCAACCGCGTGTGTAACCGTGATGGTCTCTTCTCGGCGGAGTCTGGGAAGTGAACACGGTCTCGGAGTAATGCTTGACGTAGGTTGTTCTAGGATCACTTCTTGATCATAGTTGTTCGACCATGCTTTTGCCTTCTCTTCTCGCTCTCATTTGCGTATGTTAGCCACCATATATGCTAGTCGCTTGCTGCAGCTCCACATCATACCTTGTCTTACCTATAAGCTTAAATAGTCTTGATCGCGAGGGTGTGAGATTGCTGAGTCCCCGTGACTCACAATTTATTTCCAAAACCAGATGCAGGGACCAATGATACCGCTCCAGACGATGTGCTTGAGCTCAAGTGGGAGTTCGATGAAGACTCTCGTCATTACTATGTGTCGTTCCCAGATGATCTGTAGTGGTGCCCAGTTGGGGCGATCGGGGACTTTGTCGCATGTGGGGGTTGATCTTTATTTTGGTATCGTAGTCAGACCATGAGTGTATTGGATGAATGTATTGTTATTCATGTATTTGTGTGACTTGGCGAGTGTAAGCCAACTATGTATCCTTTCCCCTTTTATTTATTTACATGGGTTGTTGTGAAGATTACCTTACTTGCGACATTGCTTTCAATGCGGTTATGCCTCTAAGTCGTGCTTCGACACGTAGGAGATATAGCCGCATCGAGGGCGTTACAAGTTGGTAATCAGAGCCTTCCCCGACCTTAGGAGCCCCCTGCTTGATCGAATCGTTGGTGTTGTTGAGTCTAGAAAAATGTTTTGAGTCATTTAGGATTTATATATCGGAGAGTTTAGGAATTATTTTTACTCCCCAGTCCCTTCGTCGCTCTGGTGAGGCATCCTGACGTAGAGTTTTGATTCTTCTCTTCTCAAATTTCACTTAATTTTTTTAGGATCACCGGGTATCTTGGAATCATTCCGATGGTTTTGTGACGAGAACATTGTTCTTGGTGCCTCCTGTCATTTAGGGGTTTCGGCAGTGTCCTGGGGAGTTGAGCTCCGAGGTGTTGTCGTCACAATTTTATCGTTGAGATTCTGGAATACCTGAGTTTCGCCGACATCCAAAATCTCTTTTATGCAGTTGTTGGTGAGATAACCTCGATGCCACCCAGTACTGGGGCAGGAGTTTGGGAGTATTGCATAACTTGTATAACGGATGCTTTTCGAAGGTTGAGGTAAATGATTTCCTAAGGTTTCTCGGTTATGTGTTGAAGGATGGATACAGCTGGATGTAGGATTTGCTAGATTTGGGTGAGATATTATGCTTCCCCTGTATCCCCAACACCTGATTGCATAACCGGAAAGGTACGGGAGTTTCATAGGTGGGAATTCTTGTAGCTCTAGTTCTTCTTCCGCGGATATTTGGATTGGGATTGGGTAATCCTCACCATGTATTCGTTCTTGTCCGTACCTTGTTGGTTTTTATTCTTCTACCTCAATTCTAAGTGGCTTCTCAATTTATGGAAATGTGACCATTTCGATTGGAATGCATTCGTTCATTTGGTTCGGATGTGAAGACTATATGTTGCAATTTCAATCCGTTTGATTCAACTTCATTATTTGTCTGTCAAGATGCTAATGGATGTCAACCTATTCAGGATGGCTCCTCCAACGCGCACGACTCTGAATCCTGATCCGCCACCACCACCTCCACCTCCGGAGGCATGGCAAGCTATGATGGCCGCTACCAATGCAAACACAGAGCTGATCATGCAACTTCTTCAAGAGCGTAACCAAGGCCATGGCAACAATCAGAATCAGTTCGCTACACTCAACTAGTTCCTTGCTAACCAACCAAAGACCTTCAGCAACTGTTTCGAGGCCTCAGACGCTGATGATTGGCTCGTGGACATATGCAAGCATTTCGAGTGCAGTAACGTCAGGCCTGAGGACTTTGTCAAGTTTGCCTCCTTCCAACTCAAAGACCAAGCTGCAGAATGGTTTCAGCAGTACAAAGATTCCAGAGGAGGCCGTGCGATTACCTGGGATGAATTCTGTCAAGACTTCAAAGCTCATCATATTCCTCAGAGTGTGGTTGAGAGCAAGCGTGAGGAATTCCGCAACCTGAAGCAAGGCACTATGTCTGTTTACCAGTACAACATCATGTTTCAGAAGATCACCCATTTTGCTAAGCAAGACGTCCCTGACGAGAAGAGCATGATATACCAGTTCAGGGGTGGTCTCAGAGAAGAACTACATCTAGCTCTTGTCCTCTTTGAGCCCAAGAAGTACGATGAGTTCTACAATATGGCAATGAAGCAAGAGACTACTCAACTGAAGTGCGATGCTTCCAAGAAGTGAGTCAGAGATGCAACTACTTCTTCCTCAACTCAAGTGGCTAAGCGGCAAAAGTATTGGCTTCCTCCTCCTCTGTTCCGTCAGCCTTATCAGCCGTATCACCGTCCGCTTTCAGAGGTCACGTGCAACAAGTGCCAACATAAGGGTCACTATGCCAACAAATGCTTCCATCAGAGGCGTCTCCCTCCTCCTCCTCCTCCTGTGAGATCGGCAAGTACCGCAGTGGACAATGCATAACCCCAAGCATGCCAAGGTCAACTTGTTGAATGCAGCTCCGGCAGAGGACTCGCCAGATGTGATTATGGGTAACCTTCCTGTTAACGATGTTCCTGCAAAAGTACTTTTTGACACTGGTGCATCGCTTTCTTTTATTTCAAGACCATTTGTTGCCAATCATGAATTTGTGACCGAAAGGATTCCTTTCCCGTTGAAGATTGTGTCCCCGGGCAAGCAAATGACATCTAACAATTGCGTCCCGAATGTTACTATCATGTTGGGCGACTACAAATTTCTATCCTCTCCAGTGGTCCTTGGTAACTCGGATATTGATCTTATTCTTGGAATGGACTAGCTTTCTAAGCACAAGGCTCAGCTGGATTGTGCTGCCAGGCAGATTCCATTGACTCATTCGTCTGAGGATGTTATTGTCTTTGCCGCAAGGGATGATACCATCCATCTGTTTTCTCTCAATGAGAAGGGCGAGCTGGATGCCATCTCTCAAATTCCGATCGTTTGCGAATATGAAGATGTCTTTCCAGAAGAGCTTCTAGGAATGCCTCCGCACCGGCTAGTTGAATTTGTCATCGATCTTGAGCCTGGCACGGAACCTGTTTGCAAATGTCCTTACAAGCTTGGACCTGAAGAGTTGAAGGAGCTGAAGAAGCAACTCGATATTCAAGAGCGTATGGGTCTCATCTGACCTAGTTCTTCTCCGTGGGGTTGTGGTGTTCTTTTTGTGAAGAAGAAGGTTGGAACGGACCGACTTTGTGTTGACTACCGTCCATTGAACAAGAAGACTATAAAGAACAAGTACCCACTTCCCAACATCAATGATCTGTTTGAACAACTCAAAGGTGCTCAAGTATTCTCCAAGCTTGATCTCCATATGGGCTATCACCAGATTCGGATTCGTGAGCAAGATATCCCCAAGACGGCATTCAGAACAAGCTATGGTTCATATGAATACACTGTCATGTCTTTTGGCCTCGTCAACGCTCCTCCAACATTCTCTCGCATGATGAACTTCATCTTCAACCCCTACACAAATGACTTCGTCTTGGTCTACCTCGATGACATTTTGGTCTTTTCCAAGAACAGGAGGATCATGCCAAGCACTTGCGTTTGGTGCTGGATAAGCTCAGAGAACATCAGTTCTATGCCAAGTTTCCAAAGTGCGAGTTTTGGCTCGATGAGGTTCTCTACCTTGGGCATATCATCTCTACCAAGGGCATAGCGGCGAATCCTGAGAAGGTGTCTACAATTGTGAATTGGGAACCACCTCAGAACGTGAAGCAACTCCGCAGCTCCCTTGGTCTCGCAAGCTATTGTCGAAGGTTCATTGAGAACTTTTCAAAGATCGCGAAGCCTCTTTCAAACCTTCTCCAGAAGCACGTGAAGTACGTTTGGTCTCCAGAATGTGACGTCGCTTTCAACACCCTGAAAGAGAAATTAGTCACTGCTCCAGTTCTGACTCCTCCTGATGAATCCAAACCGTTTGAGGTCTTCTGTGATGCCTCTCTTCAAGGTCTTGGTGCAGTGTTGATGCAAGAGAAGAAAGTTGTGGCTTATACCTCTCGCCAGTTGAAGCCCAACGAGAAGAACTACCCCACTCATGACCTTGAGTTGGCGGCAGTTGTGCATGCTCTTTTGACTTGGAGACATCTCTTATTGGGAAGAAAGTGGACATCTTCACTGACCACAAGAGTCTCAAGTACATCTTCACTCAGCCTAATCTCAACCTCGGGCAGACTCGTTGGGTCGAAATGATTCAAGAGTATAATCCGAGTATCGAATATACTCCAGGCAAGGCCAATGTAATTGCTGACGCATTGAGCAGGAAGGCTTACTGCAACAGTTTGATTCTCAACCCTTACCAACCCGGGCTTTGTGAAGTTTTCTGCAAACTCAATCTGCAAGTTGTTTCTCAAGGTTTCCTCGCCAACCTCCAAGTCTCTCCTACTTTGGAAGATCAGATTCACGAGGCTCAACTTCTTGATGCTATAGTGAAGAAGGTGAAGACTAGGATTGCCAAGAGTCAACCCAAGTACAAGTGCTATCGCCTTGATGACAAGAATACTCTCTTCTCCGAGGATCGCATTGTTGTGCCTAAAGGTGGCCTTCGTAAAGTCATTATGAACGAGGCTCACAATTCACTCCTCTCTATCCACCCTGGAAGTACAAAGATGTACCAGGACCTCAAGCAGGCGTATTGGTGGACTCGAATGAAGCGCAAGACTGCTCAGTTCGTGAACGAATGTGATGTCTGTAGAAGAGTGAAGGCAGAACACCAACGACCAGCTGGTCTCCTCCAACATCTTGCCATTCGAGAATGGAAGTTTGACCACATTGCGATGGACTTCGTGACTGGATTTCCAAAGTCCAAGCGTGGCAATGATGCTATCTTCGTTGTCATTGACAAACTCACTAAAGTGGCTCACTTTCTGCCTATCAAAGAGTCTATCACTGCAGCTCAATTGGCGGAGCTTTATACCTCTCGGATTGTCTCTCTGCACGGTATTCCGCAGTTGATTTCTTCAGATCGTGGCAGCATCTTCACCTTGAAGTTTTGGGATTCTTTTCAGAAGGCCATGGGCAACAACATCCGTTTTAGCACAACTTTCCATCCTCAAACTAGCGGCCAAGTCGAGCGTGTCAATCAGATTCTTGAAGATATGCTCAGGGCTTGCGTTATCTCTTTCAGTATGAAGTGGGAAGATTGCCTTCCATATGCCGAGTTCTCCTACAAAAACAGCTTTCAAGCGAGTTCGGGCAAGGCCCCATTTGAAATTCTCTATGGCAGGAAGTGTCGTACTCCTCTTAACTGGTCAGAGACTGGTGAACGTCAACTTCTTGGAAATGACTTGATCACAGAGGCAGAAGAGATGTGCAAAGTCATTCGTGATAACCTCAAAGCAGCGCAATCGCGCCAGAAGAGCTACTATGATAATAACCATCGTGATTTGGCTTTCGAGATTGGAGATCATGTTTACCTCTGCGTTTCTCCAATGAAAGGTACTCATCGCTTCGGTATCAAAGGGAAGCTTGCCCCGAGATACGTGGGTCCTTTCAAGATCGTCAACAAGAGAGGCGATCTCGCCTATCAACTTGAGCTTCCCTCCAACTTTGCAAACGTGCATGACGTGTTTCATGTGTCTCAACTCCGCAAGTGCTTCAAGACCCCTGACCGCACCGTCAACTTCGAAGACATTGATCTCCAAGAAGACCTTTCTTATCATGAGCACCCAGTTGCTATTCTTGAAGAAACTGAGCGCAAGACTCGCAACAAGTCAATCAAATTCCTCAAAGTCAAGTGGTCACACCATTCCGACCATGAAGCCACCTGGGAACGCGAGGACCACCTCCGTTCTGAGTACCCGGAGTTTTTCCAGTCCTAGATCTCGGGGCGAGATCCTTTCGTAGTGGTGGAGTGTTGTAACACCCCGGATGTAATTTACCTTATCTATATTCCAACTCTTGCCGTTTCCGGTGCTAAGTTATTTTATTCCTCCGTTGTCGGGTTTTTATCTCCGTGTGTTGTTGTCTTTGTCATGCATCTCATATCATGTCATCATGTGCATTGCATTCGCATACGTGTCCGTCTCATGCATTCGAGCATTTTTCCCCGTTGTCCGTTTTGCATTTCGGCGCTCCTATGTCCTCTGGTGGTCCTTTCTACCTCTTTTCGTGTGTGGGGCTTAAAAATTTCCGGATTGGACCGAGACTTTCCATGCGGCCTTGGTTTACTACCGGTAGACCGCCTGCCAAGTTTCGTGCCATTTGGAGTTCGTTTGATACTCCAACGGTTAACCGAGGGACCAAAAAGGCCTTGTGTGTGTTGCAGCCCAACACCTCTCCAAACTGTCCCAAAACCCACCTAAACCCTCTCCATCATCTAGAGTGTTCGATCACGATCGCGTGGCCAAAAACCGCACCTCATTTGGAGCTTCCTAGCTCCCTCTACACCTATATATAGATCCCCTCTCGAAATCACGGGTCTTCTTCCCCCGAAACCCTAAAAAGCCCTTGCGCTGCCTCCAGACACGTCCGATCCCGGCCGGACGCATCGCCGCAGCCAACCGCCGACCGCCACGTGTCGCCGCCACACCTCTCCCGCTGCTGGCCCGGGAAGCCCACTCCGGGCCCCCGCGAGCCCATCGCCGCCACCTCGCCTCGCCCGATCCGCCCGCGACCCCGCCGCCGTCCTCCTCCGGTCCGGCCGCCCGAGGCACCCGGCGCCGCCGCCCGCCATCTCCGACCGCCGCCACCGGAGCTCTGCCGGCCCACCGGCAAGCTCGCCGACCGCCACCCCGTCGCCGCCCCGCGCCCGCCGGCAGCCTCCTCCGCCGCCCCGCACGGGGATCCGGCCAGATCCGGCGAGATCCCGTCTGGATCCGCCATCTCCGGCGAGGTCCACCTCTCTCCCCGCCATCTCCGGCGAGTCCCGTGCCGGGAACCTCGGATTCCGTGCCCGTTGACTTTTACCTCAAGGGTATATTTTTCCTAAGTCCTGAGATTTTCCTGATTCATATCCATTTTTCATCGCATCACAACTTCCTCATCGTAGCTCCAATTTGTGCGTGTAGCATATCAAAATGTTCGCCTCGACGAGTACATCTTTTCATTTCATTGCATCATTTTTAGCTCATATTGATGCCCGAAATGCGGTTGGAAGAGGGCTATGTGAGGAAAGTTGCAGATCTGTTTCAGCAAATAGCCCTTTGTCATTTTTGCCATGATTAATGTGTGCATGCTATGATCCTGAGCACTACATGTGTTTTGTTATATGATATGCCATCTTTACAGAGATGCTTGCCATGTATTTTTGTGATATTTGTGGTGACTAGCACAAGCTTACAAAGTAGCGTAATCATTGATGCTGATTTCAGGGACTTAGAATTTCACTAAGTCCTTGTCCTGATTTTGTTGTTATGCCATATGTTCATGTTGTTTCCTAGTGATCCGTGCCTCTTTTGAGGATGATCAGTAAGGATGTTTTGCTAACATTGTGGTGATCTATCCATCCATGTCTTTTTTTTGCATTTATGGAACACCCTAGCTTGACTCAATCGAGCTCTACTTTTGCTATAAATTGATCCTGGCAGATTGTTGACATGTTTAGCGATTTTGCCGAGGATGTTGCTATTGATCCGTGCATGCTATGTTATTGTTCTTGCCATGTCTAGCTCCTATACCATGTATTCTTCATGGGTGTATGCTTATTTTGTCATGCCATTCTCTTTAGTGAGTCCATCGAGCTCGTAAACATGCCTACTCGTTGACTGATTTGCATGCTCCAGTTTTTCACAAAGTCTGAATCTGTTTTTTTCTATGTTCACATGCTTGCAATTGTATTTTCTGATCCCTTTTGGCTCAAGGTCACTAAGGGACTTTTGTTAAGTTCTCTGAGTAGCTTCATTCCATGCCTTTCTTTGCCATGTTAAGTTCCTGTACCATGTAGTTTTCATGCTCTAAAGTGTGCCTCCTGAAGATAAATTCCAGACTTGTGTTAATTTCACTAAGTCTGAAACCTGTTATCATTTGCACTATTACCATGCTTGTTTGAACCTGTTAATGGGTGAATTAGCCGTAGCTCAGTGTTCATCTTTTGTCAAGATTCATGAGTGGATCCCTGCCATGTATTTGGTTGCCATGTTTGAGTGCTTTAGCATATTTATCTTGATGCATTTAGTTGGTCACTTGCTGATTATCGCAGACTGGTGCCATATTTGTTTTGCTTGCCATTTCCAAACCGTGCATCCGATTCCGGTGATCTTTATATTTATTTCAACCAAAATCACCTAACCTTTCCAGTGGCACACTTGGATTTCCATGTTGAGGTTAGGTTCAATCATTCCTTTGCAAATCTTGCATATGCATCACATACCGCATCCCGCATATCATACCATGTTTGCATCATGTTGTTTGAGCATTGCACGTGGTTGATTATGTTATGTTTGCTTGTTGTTCTTGTTTGGGTAGAGCCGGGAGACGAGTTCGTGGACGAGGAGCCCGTTGAGTTTGCTTACAAGGATTAAGGCAACTCTGACAACTTTGCAGGCAAGATGACCATACCCTTGAAATCACTTCTATCTTTGCTTGCTAGATGCTCGCTCTTTTGCTATGCCTATGCTATGATACCTACCACTTGCTTACCATGCCTCCCATATTGCCATGTCAAACCTCTAACCCACCATGTCCTAGCAAACCATTGTTTGGCTATGTTACCGCTTTGCTCAGCCCCTCTTATAGCGTTGCTAGTTGTAGGTGAAGATTGAAGATCGTTCCTTATTGGAACATTGTCTATTGTTGGGATATCACCATATTATCTTGTTTATCTTAATGCATCTATATACTTGGTAAAGGGTGGAAGGATCGGCCTTTTGCCTAGTGTTTCGTTCCACTCTTGCCGCCCTAGTTTCCGTCATATCGGTGTTATGTTCCCAGATTTTGCGTTCCTTACACGGTTGGGTTATAATGGGAACCCCTTGACAGTTCGCCTTGAATAAAACTCCTCCAGCAATGCCCAACCTTGGTTTTACCATTTTCCACCTAGCCTCTTTTTTCCTTGGGTTTCCGGAGCCCAAGGGTCATCTTTATTTAAACCCCCCTGGGCCAGTGCTCCTGTGAGTGTTGGTCTGAACAGGGCAGCCTACGGGGCCACCTTGGGGAAACTCGAGGGTTGGTTTTACTCGTAGCTTGACCTATCTGAGTGTGCCCTGAGAACGAGATATGTGCAGCTCCTATCGGTATTTGTCGGCACATTCGGGAGGTGTTGCTGGACTTGTTTTACCATTGTCGAGGATGTCTTGTAACCGGGATGCCGAGTCTGATCGGATTTTCTTGGGAGAAGGAATATCCTTCATTGACCATGAGAGCTTGTGATGGGCTAAGTTGGGACTCCCTTGCAGGGATTTGAACTTTCGAAAGCCGTGCCTGCGGTTATGGGAAGATGGGAATTTGTTAATGTCCGGTTGTAGATAACCTGAAACTTAACTTAATTAAAATGAATCAACCGCGTGTGTAACTGTGATGGTCTCTTCTCAGCGGAGTCTGGGAAGTGAACACGGTGTTGGAGTAATGCTTGACGTAGGTTGTTCTAGGATCACTTCTTGATCATAGTTGTTCGACCGTGCTTTTGCCTTCTCTTCTCGCTCTCTTTTGCGAATAGGTTAGCCACCATATATGCCAGTCGCTTGCTGCAGCTCCACATCATACCTTGTCTTACCTATAAGCTTAAATAGTCTTGATCACGAGGGTGCGAGATTGCTGAGTCCCCATGACTCACAGATTACTTCCAAACCAGATGCAGGGACCGATGATAGCGTTCCAGACGATGCGCTTGAGCTCAAGTGGGAGTTCGATGAACACTCTCGTCGTTACTATGTGTCTTTCCCAGATGATCAGTAGTGGTGCCGAGTTGGGGTGATCGGGGACCGTGTCGCATGTGGGGGTTGATCTTTATTTTGGTATCGTAGTCGGACCATGAGTGTATTGGATGAATGTAATGTTATTCATGTATTTGTGTGACGTGGCGAGTGTAAGCCAACTATGTATCTTTTCCCCTTTTATTTATTTACATGGGTTGTTGTGAAGATTACCTTACTTGCGACATTGCTTTCAATGCGGTTATTCCTCTAAGTCGTGCTTCGACACGTAGGAGATATAGCTGCATCGAGGGCGTTACAGGTGGCCTTCATGGGACCCAAGCGGCGGCGGCCTCCCGTGTTCTACATCTCCTCGATGATGGCGGCGGACGCGGAGGCGCTGGCCACCGACTCATCGCTCTCCGTGCACCCGGCTTTTGTCGCTGCTTGCATGGCGCGGCCGCCGGCATGGGAGTCTTGGCCATAGAAATGGGAGACGCGGTACGAGGCGGCGGCGTGGACAGCAGCAACGACGCCCGTGCGCCGCTCCTCGTCGAGCTGGCCTGGAGCGGCGAGTTGCTGAACCGCACGCCGGCTTGGGGCAGCAACTGGGTTCGTCGGGCGAGGGGAGGGAGGTGGATCAGCAAGCTGCATAGCTCGTATCCGGCGGGCTGCCCAGCCGGCTTGGATTCGGAATAACTACTCTTCGTAAGCCATTGTAAGAGTGGACAAAATGGTGGAGGAGATAGGGGAGCGGCGGAGGTGTGCGATTCTTGGCCGGCGTTTGGCCTTGTTTAAATAGGATATTAAATAGACGGCGGACGGGAGGAGCTCGGCTGGCATTGCGTTTAACACCGGCCCGGTCATGAACGGACGTGTGTCCAGAGTGGGTTTCTTGGCTTCCACACGGGCGGGTTTCATGGAGGCATTTGAATGCGGCACGAAGGCGTGTTCAGTCGGGCGTGCCGCGAGTGGCGCCCTCGACTCTGACCTAGGACACCGCGCCGTTCTTCCACTGACGTGTGGGCTCTTTGGGTGCATGGCCTGCATGTCAGTGACCCAACGCAGGCAGCGCAATGCAGAGGAACCTTTGGTGGGCCAGGGCGGTCAGAAGCGGGCATTTCATAAACCGATGATTGTTCATTGAGTGTGACGTCATATTTTTCATGTAGATATGCCTACTATGTTCATATCCCATTCGATACGTCGTGATTCATAAAGATCGCTGCAAACATCAATGTTCTGCTTATCACAGATAAGATTGATTAATACCCGTAACAATCCATGTCCTTAACAAAGGGTGCATGCACATATAGGTTGAGCGTGTGTCTTGCGTCGTGTGTTGTGTGCATGCAGGCGTGCGAGTGTTGCGTGCGTGCAAGGGTACGTTTCAGTGTTGCATGCATGGGTGCGTGATACGTCCATTTTGCATCATGCTTTTATATCGATATCTATTGCATTATGGGCTGTTATTTCACTTTATGTCACAATACTGATGGTTATTCTCTCTTATTTTACAAGGTTTACATAAGGAGGGAGAATGACGGCAACTGGAATTCTGGTCTGTAAAAGGAGCAAATATTAGAGACCTATTCTGCGCAACTCTAAAAGTCCTGAAACTCCATGGAACGTCTTAAAAGAGATAAAGAAAAACCCACACAAAAGATGAAGGCCAGGGGGCCCACACCCTGATCACGAGGGTGGGGGGCGCCCCCCCTAGGGCGCGCCCCCTACCTCGTGGGCCCCCTGGTGGCTCTCCAATGCCCATCTTCTCCTATATGAGGTCTTTTGATGAGAAAAAAATAGAAAGGAACTTTTCGGGACGAGACTCCGCCGCCACGAGGCGGAACCTTGGCGGATCCAATCTAGAGCTCCGGCAGAGCTGTTCTGCCGGGGAAATTTCCCTCCATGAGGGGGAAATCATCACCATCGTCATCACCAACGCTATTCTCATCGGGAGAGGGCAATCTCCATCAACATCTTCATCAGCACCGTCTCCTCTCAAAACCCTAGTTCATCTCTTGTATCCAATTCTTGTCTCCAAGTCCGGGATTGGTGCTAGTCGGTTGCTAGTAGTGTTAATTACTCCTTGTAGTTGATGCTAGTTGGTTTATTTGGTGGAAGATCATATGTTCAGATCCTATATGCATATTATTACCCCTCTGATTATGAACATGAATATGTTTTGTGAGTAATTATGTTTGTTCCTGAGGAGAAGGGAGAAGTCTTGTTATGAGTAGTCATGTGAATTTGGTATTCGTTTGATATTTTGAGAAGATGTATGTTGTCTAGCCTCCAGTGGTGTTATGTGAACGTTGACTACATAACACTTCACCATTATTTGGGCCTAGAGGAAGGCATTGGGAAGTAATAAGTAGATGATGGGTTGCTAGAGTGACAGAAGCTTAAACCCTAGTTTATGTGTTGCTTCGTAAGGGGCTAATTTGGATCCATATGTTTCATGCTATGGTTAGGTTTACCTTAATACTTTTGTTGTAGTTGCGGATGCTTGCAATAGAGGTTAATCATAAGTGGGATGCTTGTTCAAGTAAGAACAGCACCCAAGCACCGGTCCACCCATATATCAAATTATCAAAGTATCGAACGCGAATCATATGAACGTGATGAAAACTAGCTTGACGATATTCCCATGTGTCCTTGGGAGCGCTTTTCCTATTATAAGAGTTTGTTCCGGCTTGTCCTTTGCTACAAAAGGATTGGGCCACCTTGCTGCACTTTATTTACTTTTGTTACTCGTTGCTCGTTACAACTCATCCTATCACAAAACTATCTGTTACTACTTATTTCAGTACTTGCAGAGAATACCTTACTGAAAATCGCTTATCATTTCCTTCTGCTCCTCGTTGGGTTCGACACTCTTACTTATCGAAAGGACTACGATAGATCCCCTATACTTGTGGGTCATCAAGACTCTTTTCTAGCGCCATTGCCGGGGAGTGTAGCGCCTTTGGTAGGTGGAATTTGGTAAGGAAAAATTTATATAGTGTGCTGAAATTTACCGTCACTTGTTACTCTAGAAAGTAATTCTCTGAGGGGCTTGTTCGGGGTATCTTCACCCCGTCCAGTAGAGCAAAGAGTTGCTCCTCAACCTACTGAACCTATTGAAAATGAAATTCCTTATGAGTATCCTTCGGGTATGATAGAAAAAATGCTAGATAACCCTTTTACAGGAGATGTAACAAAGCATCCTGATGAGCACTTAATATATGTGGATGAAGTTTGTGGATTATTTAAGCTTACAGGTATACAAGATGATGTTGCTAAGAAGAAGGTCTTCCCTTTATCTTTGAAGGGAGACGCATTGATATGGTATAGGCTATGTGATGATATGAGATCATGGGACTATAAAAGATTGAAGTTGGAATTTCATCAAAAGTATTACCCTATGCATCTTGTTCATCGTGATCGCAATTATATATAATTTCTGGCCTCGCGAAGGAGAAAGCATCGCTCAAGCTTGGGGGAGGCTTAAATCAATGTTATATTCATGCCCCAATCATGAGCTCCAGAGAGAAATAATTATGCAAAGTTTTTATGCTCAGCTTTTTCATAATAATCAAACCATGCTCAATACTTCTTGTGCTGGCTCTTTTATGATGAAGACTATTGAATTCAGATGGAATTTATTGGATAGAATTAAACAAAACTCTGAAGATTGGGACCTCGATGAAGGTAAGGAGTCAGGTATGACACCTAAGTTTGATTGTGTTAAATATTTTATGGACACCGATATTTTCCGTAAGTTTAGCACTAAATATGGACTTGACTCTGAGATAGTAGCTTCTTTCTGTGAATCTTTTGCTACTTATGTTGATCTCCCTAAGGAGAAGTGGTTTAAATATCATCCTCCCATAGAAGTAAAAGTAGATGCACTTATTAAAGTTGAAGAAAAGACTATCACTTATAATGATCCTATTGTTCCTACTTCTTATATTGAGAAACCACCTTTCCCTGTTAGAATAAAGGATCATGCTAAAGCTTTAACTGTTGTTCGTAAAATCAATATTAGAACTTATACACCTCCTGAGCAAGTTAAAGTAGAACCTAATATTTCTATTGTTAAAGATCTCTTGTTTGATAATATTGATGGGCAAGTTATTCAGTTAGAAGGTGAAACTGCTAGAATTGCTAAACCTTGTGCTAAAGATAAACATAGACCTGTGGTAGGCGTGCCTGTTATTTCTGTTAAAATAGGAGATCATTTTTATCATGGCTTATGTGATATGGGTGCTAGTGCTAGTGTTATACCTCATGACTTATACGAAGAAATTAAGAATGAAATTGCACCTGTTGAGTTAGAAGATATTGATGTCACAATTAAACTTGCTAATAGAGATACTATTGCACCAATTGGAATTGTTAGAGATGTTGAAGTCTTGTGTGGGAAAACTAAACATCCTGCTGATTTTCTTGTGCTTACTTCTCCGCAAGATAGCTTTTGTCCCATTATATTTGGTAGATCCTTCTTAAATACTATCAATGCTACCATAGATTGCACAAAGAATGTTGTTACTGTTGGCTTGGGTGATATGGTTCATGAGTTTAATTTCTCTAAATTTAGTAAACAACATCGTGAGGAAGAATTACTTAGTAAGGATGAAATTATTGGGCTTGCTTCTATTGTCGTACCTCCTAGTGATCCTTTAGAACACTATTTGCTAGACCATGAAAATGATATGTTCATGAATGAAAGAAGGGAAATAGATAAAGTATTCTTTAAACAGGAAACTATTCTACATCACTACTTGCCTGTTGAAATTTTAGGGGATCCTCCTCCACCACATCTTGCAACGGGCGAAGGCCATGCACGCACCTTCAATGTAGGCCGAGCGCTTGACGACGTCCAGCCGAGGACATGCGCTTACCATTCGCCTCACGAGTCTGAAGTAGCTTCTTGGCATAGCTTCGGCTAGCCATAGCCGGATTATGAAATCCTTCATGGCTAGTTCGGCCACCCTATGAAGCTCCACCAGCTGTTTCAGATGATCGTTGAAGGACACAGGATGCTCTGGCGCCGCATACTGCGACAAGAATAGCTTCTCCGTAGAACCCCCTCCTTCAGCTCGGTAGAACTGGGCGGCGCCTGATACACTGCGTGGTAATTCCGCAAATGCTCCTGGGGAAATAGATAAAGTATTCTTTAAACAGGAACCTATTCTGCATCACAACTTGCCTGTTGAAATTTTAGGGGATCCTCCTCCACCTAAGGGTGATCCCGTGTTTGAGCTTAAACCTTTGCCTGATAATCTTAAATATGCTTATCTTGATGAAAAGAAGATATATCATGTTATTATTAGTGCTAACCTTTCAGAGCATGAAGAAGAAAGATTATTGAAAACTCTGAAGAAGCACAGTGTTGCTATTGGATATACTCTTGATGATCTTAAGGGCATTAGTCCCACTCTATGTCAACATAAAATAAATTTGGAACCAGATGCCAAACCAGTTCATGATCCTCAACGACGTCTGAATCCTAAAATGAAAGAAGTGGTAAGAAAAGAAATACTAAAGCTTCTGGAGGCAGGTATAATCTATCCCGTTGCTGATAGTGAGTGGGTAAGTCCTGTCCATTGTGTCCCTAAGAAGGGAGGTATTACTGTTGTTCCTAATGATAAAGATGAATTGATTTCACAAAGAATTATCACAGGTTATAGGATGGTAATTGATTTACGCAAATTAAATAAAGCTACTAAAAAGATCATTACCCCTTACCTTTTATTGACCAATTGCTAGAAAGATTATGCAAACATACACACTATTGCTTTCTAGATGGTTATTCTGGTTTCTCTCAAATACCTGTGTCGGCTAGAGATCAATCAAAGACTACTTTTACATGCCCTTTTGGTACTTTTGCTTATAGACGTATGCCTTTTGGTTTATGTAATGCACCTGTTACCTTTCAAAGATGCATGATGGCTATATTCTCTGACTTTTGTGAAAAGATTTGTGAGGTTTTCATGGATGACTTTTCCTTCTATGGTTCCTATTTTGATGATTGCTTGAGCAATCTTGATCGAGTTTTGCAAAGATGTGAAGAAACTAATCTTGTCTTGAATTGGGAAAAGTGCCACTTTATGGTTAATGAAGGTATTGTCTTGGGGCACAAAGTTTCTGAAAGAGGTATTGAAGTTGATAAAGCCAAGGTTGATGCTATTGAAAAGATGCCATGTCCCAAGGACATCAAAGGTATAATAAGTTTCCTTGGTCACGCCGGATTTTACAGGAGGTTCATTAAGGACTTCTCAAAAATTTCTCGGCCTCTGACTAATTTATTGCAAAAAGATATACCATTTGTCTTTGATGATGATTGTGTAGAAGCATTTGAAATACTTAAGAAAGCATTAGTCTCTGCACGTGTTGTTCAGCCACCTGATTGGAACCTACCCTTTGAAATTATGTGTGATGCTAGTGATTATGCTGTAGGTGTTGTTCTAGGGAAAAGAGTTGATAAGAAATTAAATGTTATTCATTATGCTAGTAAGACTCTAGACAATGCTCAAAGAAATTGTGCTACTACTGAAAAAGAGCTTTTAGCAGTTTGTATTTGCTTGTGATAAGTTCAGATCTTATATTGTTGATTCTAAAGTAACTATTCAAACTGATCATGCTGCTATTAAATATCTTATGGAAAAGAAAGATGCTAAACCTAGACTTATTAGATGGGTTATCTTGCCACAAGAATTTGATTTGCATATTGTTAACAGAAAGGGAGCAGAGAACCCCGTTGCAGACAACTTTTCTAGGTTAGAAAATATTCTTGATGACCCACTACCTATTAATGATAGCTTTCCTAAGGAACAATTAAATGTTATAAGTACTTCTCGTAGTACTCCATGGTATGATGATTATGCTAATTATATTGTTGCTAAATTTATACCACCTAGCTTCACATACCAACAAAAGAAAAAGTTTTTCTATGATTTAAGACATTACTTTTGGGATGACCACATCTTTATAAAGAAGGAGTAGATGGCGTTATTAGACGTTGTGTACCTGAGCATGAACAGGAACAGATCCTACGCAAGTGTCATTCCGAGTCTTATGGAGGACACCACGCTGGAGATAGAACTGCACATAAGGTATTGCAATCTGGTTTTTATTGGCCTACTCTCTTCAAGGATGTCCGTAAGTTTGTCTTGTCTTGTGATGAATGTCAAAGAATTGGTAATATTAGTAGATGTCAAGAAATGCCTATGAATTATTCATTTTTTATTGAACCATTTGATGTTTGGGGCTTTGATTATATGGGACCTTTTCTTCCCTCTAATGGATACACACATATTTTAGTTTCTGTTGATTACGTTACTAAGTGGGTAGAAGCTATTCCAACTAGTAGTGCTAATCATAACACTTCTATTAAAATGCTTAAGGAAGTTATTTTCCAGAGGTTTGGAGTCCCTAGATATTTAATGACTGATGGTGGTTCATACTTTATTCCTGGTGCTTTCCGTAAAATGCTTGCTAAATATGATGTTAATCATAGAATTGCATCTCCTTATCACCCACAGTCTAATGGTCAAGTAGAGTTGAGCAATAGGGAGCTCATATAAATTTTGCAAAAGACTGTTAATAGGTCTAGAAAGAATTGGTCCAAAAAACATGATGATGCATTATGGGCCCCACGAGGGTGGTGGGCGCGCCCTACCCCCTGGGCGCACCCCCTACCTCGTAAGCACCTCGTGTGCCTTCTGGACTCCGTTTTCTTGCACATTATGTATTTTGGTCGGTAAAAATTCATTATATATTCTCCCGAAGGTTTTGACTCATGTATCACACAAACCTCCTCTGTTCTTGTTTCGGGTTGTTTTCTGTCAGGGTTTTCTAGGCTAGGCATCATGTCGTCTCCCTCCTCCAACAATGGTGACAATGATGCTTGGCTAATGAAGATAGATCTGAAGAGGGAAGTACCCACTAGGGTCAACAAGGATGAAAGGATCAAGAAGACCATGGAGGATCAAGCCCCAACAGCAAAAGACACCCTTCAAATTGATCACAACCTTCTTACCCCAACTGAGATCGAAGCTTTCAAGATGATTGAGTTAGCTCGTGTTCAAAACAAGTATCTCACACAAGAAAATATTTTGTTGAAGGAGCATATTGTCGCACTCAAGGGCATTATTCGCAAGCTAGAGGACCTCTTACGCTCGATGTGCGATTATCCGTCACCTCCACCTTCTTCACCAACAAAGGAGATATAATCACATTGGTATGGGCACTCCCCTTGGCAACTGCCAAGCTTGGGGGAGGTGCCCTAGTATTGTATCACAATCACAACTCTTATCTTTACCGTTTTTCTTAGTTCGATCCTATTAGTAGTATCTTGATCTAGTAGAATAAAGTTTATGGCATGATCTAGTTTTGAGTTTTGCTTTATGATCTCTCTATGTAATCGAGTCCGTGAGCTATATATAACAAAGATTAGTGTTGATTCAAGGGCTTGATTATTTTTCCATGATATTGGGTGAATAAAAGAAAAGAGAAAAAGAATAAAAAGAAACAAAAAGTTCATATTGATCTTATTGAGAGTAATGACTTCACATAGAAAGAGTATGATGATTAAACATTGTTGGGAGTTGGCAGACATAGCTTTGGTCATTGTTGCAATTAATAGGAAGTAATAAGGAAAGAGAGGTTTTCACATATAGATATATTATCATTGACATCTTTTATGATTGGGAGCACTCATTAAAATAAGACATGCTAAAGAGTTGATGTTGGACAAGGAAGACAACGTAATGAGTTATGTATTTCTTATATCTGAGATAAAGTATGTTGTCATGGATCCTCTAACTTGTTGAGCTTGCCTTTCCCCCTCATGCTAGCCAAATTCTCAGCACTAAGTAGAAATACTACTTGTGCTTCCAAAATCCCTAAACCAGTTTTGCCATGAGAGTCCACCATATCTACCTATGGATTGAGTAAGATACTTCAAGTAAGTTGTCATCGGTGCAAAGCAATAAAAATTGCTCTAAATATGTATGATTGATTGGAGTGGGAGAAATAAGCTTTATACGATCTTGTGATGTGGAAGTAATAAAAGCGACGGACTGCATAATAAAGGTTCATATCACAAGGGGAAATATAAAGTGACGTTCTTTCGCATTGAGATTTTATATATCCAACTATAAAAGTGCATGGCAACCTCTGTTTCCCTCTATGAAGGGCCTATCCTTTATTATTATCTTCTACCTTATGCAAGAGTCATGGTGATCTTCAACTTTTCTTTTTCATTTTATCCTTTGGCAAGCTCAGCATGTTGGAAAGAACTTGATATATATATCTAACTGGATGTAGGGGAGCATGAACCATTATTGTTGACATTACCCTTGAGGTAAAAGGTTGTGGGGCAAAACTATCAGCCCCTATCTTTCTCTGTGTCCGATTAAAACTCCGTAACCACAAGTATCATGTGAGTGTTAGCAATTATGGAGGACTAAATGATAGTTGAGTATGTGGACTTGCTTTTTAGCTCTGACATAGACTCTTTCCGATGTTATGATAAATTGCAATTGCTTCAATGACTGAGATTATAGTTTGTTGGAGCCCAATAAGGTTTATGGTTTATACTTTTACATTGTGAATAGATCATCACTTGAACATAAGTAATCATATGACAAAATCTATATATGTTGTTGTATGAGAATAATCATGATGCCTTCATGTCCGTATTTTAATTTTATCGACGCCTCTACCTCTAAACATGAGGACATATTTATTGTTATCGGCTTTTCGCTTGAGGACAAGCGAGGTCTAAGCTTGGGGGCGTTGATACGTCCATTTTGCATCATGCTTTTATATCGATATCTATTGCATTATGGGCTGTTATTTCACTTTATGTCACAATATTTATGTTTATTCTGTCTTATTTTACAAGGTTTACATAAGGAGGGGGAATGCCGACAGCTGGAATTCTGGTCTGGAAAAGGAGCAAATATTAGAGACCTATTCTGCGCAACCCCAAAAGTCCCGAAACTCCACGGAACGTCTTAAAAGAATAAAGAAAAACCCACGCAAAAGATGAAGGCCAGGGGGCCCACACCCGGCTCACGAGGGTGGGGGGCGCGCCCCCCTAGGGCGCTCCCCCTACCTCGTGGGCCCCCTGGTGGCTCTCCACCACCCATCTTCTCCTATATGAGGTCTTTCGATGAGAAAAAAATAGAAAGGAACTTTTCGGGACGAGACTCCGCCGCCACGAGGCGGATCCTTAGGGGATCCAATCTAGAGCTCCGGCAGAGCTGTTCTGCCAGGGAAACTTCCCTCTGGGAGGGGGAAATCATCACCATCGTCACCACCAACTGTCCTCTCATCGGGAGAGGGCAATCTCCACCAACATCTTCATTAGCACCATCTCATCTAAAAACCCTAGTTCATCTCTTGTATCCAATTCTTGTCTCCAAGTCCGGGATTGGTGCTACTAGGTTGCTAGTAGTGTTAATTACTCCTTGTAGTTGATGCTAGTTGGTTTATTTGGTGGAAGATCATATGATCAGATCCTATATGCATATTATTACCCCTCTGATTATGAACATGAATATGCTTTGTGAGTAATTACGTTCGTTCCCGAGGACAAGGGAGAAGTCTTGCTATGAGTAGTCATGTGAATTTGGTATTCGTTTGATATTTTGATAAGATGTATGTTGTCTAGCCTCTAGTGGTGTTATGTGAACATTGACTACATAACACTTCACCATTATTTGGGCCTAGAGGAAGGCATTGGGAAGTAATAAGTAGATGATGGGTTGCTAGAGTGACAGAAGCTTAAACCCTAGTTTATGCGTTGCTTCGTAAGGGGCTGATTTGGATCCATATGTTTCATGCTATGGTTAGGTTTTCCTGAATACTTTTGTTGTAGTTGCGAATGCTTGCAATAGAGGTTAATCATAAGTGGGATGCTTGTTCAAGTAAAAGAGTAAGGAAGGCGATGATTAAGGAAGTAAAATAGTAGTGTTGATTACCATGCTGCTATTGGATATACTCTTGATGATCTTAAGGGCATTAGTCCCACTCTATGTCAGCACAAAATTAATATGGAACCTGATGCTAAACCCGTTGTTGATCACCAACGTCGGTTAAATCCGAAGATGAAAGAAGTGGTAAGAACGGAAATATTAAAACTTCTGGACGCAGGTATAATCTATCCCATAGCTGATAGTAGATGGATAAGTCCTTTTCATTGTGTTCCTAAGAAAGGAGGTATAAATGTTGTTCCCAATGATAAGAATGAACTTATCCCACAAAGAATTGTTACAGGCTATAGAATGGTAATTGATTTTAGAAAATTAAACAAAGCAACTAGAAAAGATCATTACCCTTTTCCTTTTATTGATCAAATGCTTGAAAGATTATCTAAGCACACACACTTTTCCTTCCTTGATGGATATGCTGGCTTTTCACAAATACCTGTTTCTCAACCTGATCGAGAAAAAACCACTTTTACTTGTCCCTTTGGAACCTATTCTTATAGACGTAAGCCTTTTGGTTTATGTAATGCACCAGCCACCTTCAAAGATGTATGACTGCTATATTCTCTGACTTTTGTGAAAAGATTGTTCAAGTTTTCATGGATGACTTTTCTGTTTATGGGAAGTCTTTTGATGATTGTTTAAGCAATCTTCATCGAGTTTTGCAGAGATGTGAACAAACAAATCTTGTCTTGAAACGGGGGAAGTGCAACTTTATGGTTAATGAAAGCATTGTTTTGGGTCATAAATTTTTTGAAGGAGGTATTGAAGTGGATCAAGCTAAGGTTGATGCAATTGAGAAAATGCCATGTCCTAAATATATAAAAGGTATTCGTTGTTTCTTAGGTCATGCTGGTTTCTAAAGGAGATTTATCAAAGACCTTTGTGAAATTTCTAGGCCCCTTACTAATCTCTTGCAGAAGGATATTCCTTTTGTTTTTGATGATGATTGTTTAGAAGCCTTTGAAACACTCAAGAAATCCTTAATATCTGCACCTCCTATTCAACCACCTGATTGGAACTTGCCTTTTGAAATTATGTGTGATTCGAGTGATTACGCTGTTGGTGCTTGAGGGAGTCCTCGACTAAGGGGTCCTCGGGCGTCCGGCCTGTTATCCATGGGCCGGACTGATGGGCTGTGAAGACATGAAGGCCGAAGACTATACCTGAGTCCGGATTGGACTCTCCTTGGCGCGGAAGGCAAGCTTGGCGACCGACTATGAAGATTCCTTCTTATGTAACCGACTCTATGTAAACCCTAGATCCCCCCGGTGTCTATATAAACCGGAGGGGTTAGTCCGGAAAGGATACATTCATTACCATAGTCCTACAGTCTAGGCTTCTAGGTTTTAGCCATCACGATCTCGTGGTAGATCAACTCTTGTAACACCCATATTCATCAATATCAATCAAGCAGGACATAGGGTATTACCTCCATAGAGAGGGCCCGAAGCTGGGTAAACGTTGTGTCCCCTGTCTCCTGTTACCATCGATCCTAGACGCACAGTTTGGGACCCCCTACCCGAGATCTTCCAGTTTTGACACCGACATTGGTGCTTTCATTGAGAGTTCCACTGTGCCGTCCACGAAAGGTTTGATGGCTCCTTCAATTGTCTACAGTGACGCTGTCCAAGGAGAAACCTTCCTCCCCGGACAGATTTTTGTGTTGGGCGGCTTCGTACTACGGGCCAACTCGCTTGGCCTTCTGGAGCAGATAAATAGATATGCCCCTGGCCACCAGGTCAGGTTTGGAAGCTTGAACTACGTCGCGGATATCCATGGAGACTTGATCTTCAATGGATTTGAGACCGCAGTGATCGCTCCCCCTCGCTCCGATGAACATGACCTAAATCTGTCACCAGATCACATCCAGCGGATGGACCCTACTGCTGCAACGGCCTTAGAACCGGAGAAAATCATGCCATCGAAGCCACAGAGTCCCCAGCATTCGAGCTGCACACGGACTCGGCACCCCGCGATATCTACGTCAATGGAACTCTGGACTCGTCTCCGGCTATGAGTTGCGAATCGGGTATGCCTGCAGACACCGAGCTGTATCGATTATCGATTTAGAATTTAGCGCCGCAGACATCTTCCAGCACTCACCCTTGGGTGATGTGCTAAACTCTTTAAAGAACTTGTCCTTGGAGAAGGACTCACAGCCAAACTATGTTCGGTTCGAGCCAGAGGCTGATGATGGGAAATTTTGTTTCCCACCCGCCACCCACTTCATAGCCACTGTCGATGCTTTAACCGACATGCTCGATTACGACTCCGAAGACATCGATGGTTTGGACGACGATGCCGACATGGAGCAAGGCCATGACCCGCCGTTCACTGGACGTTGGACGGCCACCTCTTCGTACGATGTGTACATGGTCGACACACCTAAAGAAGCTAGCGACGATGACAAAGGGGATCCAGTCGCGGATAAAATTTCTGAGACACAGTCCAAGCGCTCGCGCCCCAAACACCGTTCTAAGCCTCGTCGCTCAAAAAATGACAACACTAGCACCGGAGAAAATGGTACTCCAGGCGACGCCGAAAACAATGAAGACCCTGTTGGAGCCGCATCCACACAGGAGGAACAAGACAATGGGCAAGATGACCCTGATAAATAGGCCACACCCAATGACTCGGATGATGATAGTTATCAACAAGTCTCCGAAGATGAGGAAAGCCTCAGCAGCGAGGATTTCATCGTGCCTGAGGGACCCTTAGAGCAGGAATGCTTCAAGCGCCAGCTAATAGCTACCGCCAGAAGCCTGAAAAAGAAACAACAACAGCTCCAGGCTGATCAAAATATGCTCATTGACAGGTGGACTGATGTCCTGGCAGCCGAAGAATACGGCCTCGAGCGCCAAGTCAAGAGTTAATCAAAGCGTAGACTGCTACTTCAGTTTGATGAGGAGGCACCAAATCCCATACCTCCCTCACGCAATGCGGACCGACCACCACGCGGTCGGGATAGTGCGCTGGACCGACCACCCTGCGGCCGGGATAAAGCAACAACTCAGTATGAACAACAACCTGCCCCACCACCTCGGAAAAATAGGGACAGAACAGCTCGGGACCATACATACGACCTTTGGCAGGAGCTGGACAGCAGAGCAGGAAACACCAAATCAATCTACGTATCGCGAGGACACTTCCCGACTCGGGATGATGGCTACCTATTCGAGCGTAACAAACCTAGTCACACCCGGGCCGATAACCGCAGACGCACTCCATTAGAGGTGCGCCGTGATGCGGCCCGATATTGAGGCACCACACACCCTCTCTGCTTCATAGATGAGGTGCTGGATCACGAATTCCCAGAGAGGTTCAAGCCCGTCAATATTGAATCATACGACGGAACAACCGACCCTGCAGTATGAATTGAGGACTTTATTCTCCACATCCTCATGGCCCGGGGAGACGACCTCCACGCCATCAAATACCTCCCACTGAAACTCAAATTGCCAGCTAGACACTGGTTGAATAGCCTACCCGAGAATTCCATCGGCAGCTGGGAGGATCTAGAAGAGGCATTTCTTGACAACTTCCAAAGTACATATGTCCGGCCACCCGATGCCGATGACTTAAGCCACATAGTTCAACAACCTGGAGAATCAGCTAGAAAATTCTGTACTAGGTTCCTAACCAAAAAGAACCAGATCGTTGACTGTCCGGATGCCAAAGCCCTAGTGGCCTTTAAACACAGCATCCGTGACGAATGGCTAGCATGCCACCTCGGACAAGAAAATCGAAAGTCCATGGCAGCCCTTACGGCACTCATGACCCGCTTTTGCGAGGAAGAGGACAGCTGGCTGGCCCGTATTAAAAACACAGCCAGCGAGACAGGCCCCTCCGAGGCCAAGAACAGCTCCGGAAAGATCCGGCGCAACAGACACAAACACCGAAGCAATGGCGACAACACCGATGACACCACCGTTAACACCGGATTCGACGGCTCCAAATCCGGCCAGCGAAAGAAGCCCTATAAAAGGAACGGCGGAGGACAATCCAGCTTGGACCGCATACTCGATCGTCCTTGCGAGATACATGGCACCCCATACAAACCGGCCAACCATACTAACAGAGATTGCCGGGTCCTTAAGCAAGCCAACAAGGTAAATAGCGGAAATAAGGAAGGGGAATCGCAGAGCGAGGACGAAGACGAGGAGCCTCAGCAGCCAAACACTGGGGGGCAGAAGAAATTCCTGCCTCAAGTCAAAACGGTGAACATGATATACGCTACACACGTCCTCAAAAGGGAGCGCCAGCACGCACTTAGGGACATTCATGGGGTAGAGCCAGTCGCCCCAAAGTTCAACCCATGGTCGTCATTCCCGATCACATTCGATTGTAGTGATCATCCAACTAGCATTCGTCATGGCGGTTCAGCCGCACTGGTCCTCGACCCAATCATCGATGGATTTCACCTAACACGAGTCCTAATGGACGGCGGTAGCAGCCTCAACCTGCTCTACCAAGATACAGTGCGGAAGATGGGCATTAATCCCTCACTAATCAAACCCACAAAGACTACCTTTAAAGGAGTCATACCCGGCGTTGAGGCCCTCTGCATGGGCTCAATCACGCTGGAGGTGGTCTTCGGTTCCCTGGACAACTTCCGAAGCGAGGAGTTAATCTTCGATATCCTCCCCTTCCGTAGTGGCTACCACGCATTACTCGGACAAACCGCGTTTGCTAGATTCAACATGGTACCACACTATGCTTATCTCAAGCTGGAGATGCTCAGTCCGCGCGGCGTCATAACAGTCAATGGAAACACAGAACGCTCCCTCCGGACAAAGGAGCACGCCGCCGCCCTAGCAGCAGAGGTACAAAGCGGCCTTCTCAAGCAGCAGCATAGTCTGGCTGCCGAGCCCCTGGACATGATTAAGAGGGTCCGGACCACACTGCAACAGGACAGCGCGGCTCATCAAGAGCTCGATAAGCAATTCGGCCTCCATCCCAATCCCGATGAGGTAGTGGCATTCATACCATGCATCCATAACTACGCACTCAAAATTCCATGGGCATCGACGGAGGCACAAGCTATCCCGGGATCCACGGTTTGCCCAGCCGATCCCAGACACACATATAACTTTACTATCTCCTTTTCCCTTGTTTCAGGTTTCTCCTATGGGGGCCTCCTTCGAAGGTCCTGATTAACGATCCCGTCAAAGGACAAACACACCAGATTGACACGGAGCACGGGCGTACATGGGAAGCCCTAGAGTCTAACCGTTTTCAGGACCCACGCGCAATCCTCCTTCGGGTATGGCATGTCAAATAGCCGGTTGCTTATTGCATTATCTTGTACCAAAGTGCTTGGACGCATAAACCCAACTATAATGGAAACAGTTCATGATCCAAGTTCACGGGCTCCGGATCCTATCTCTGTTCTCCCTCTGTTTTCCTTTATATTACTTATTTCTAAGCATTCGTACACCCTGGTATGTTTCATATTTGCCAGGGGCTCCCCATCGCCCCATGATACGGCGACAAAGTCTGAACAATCCCTAAAGATAAGTTCGACACCACGAATTTAGCATTATATGCATTGGCTCCGATGTCACATCCTAGTTAGCCATGCATTAGAGTGTTGCATCATGTTTACTTTTTCATCAGAAACCTGAAATGGGGATGACAGAACCCCCAGCCCCCTCTGAAACCAACTAGGGTTACTAAAAATAATTTTCAATGAACCTGAAATGCCCTTCTAAAATGCCCATCATTTTTGTCTTGGTTCAGAACCTCTACCAAAAGTGGTGCACATTTTTCTAGGCCAGCTTAGGGTTTTTGAATTAAATCATAAGTATTTGAATTTGGGCATTTAAAATTATATAAAATATTTAAATGCTCAAATAACTCCAAACTAAAATGTTTCATGTTGGAAATAATCCAACTATGGACCAGGAGTAGTTTGGTGATTTTTGGAGTTGCCTAAGTATTTTATTAAATTCAACAAAGTTGCAGAAGTATTAAAAAACAGAAAACAGAAAGAAAATAGAAAAAGGCTTACCTGGCGCCCAGCACCCGGCCCACCTGCCGGCCCAGCCCCGCACCGCGCCAGCGAGCTGCTTGCCGGCCAGGCAGGCAGGCAGGTGCTCGACGGCGAGCACCGCATGGGTGCCACACACCTGCTCGCCGCCTCGCCGCCTACCTCGCCCGGCTAACGCCGTGAATCGGCCTCCCTCTCTCCCCCGAACCCCCCAGACACCCCCTCTCCTCTCCAGCTCCTCCCCCTCGCACGCCCCAGCCATGGCCGACGCCATCGCCGCCACCCCCTCGCCGTAGCCACGCCCTCCGTCCACCCCACGCCGTGCCACCGTGTCCAGGAGCTCCGCCGCCGTCCACTTCATCGAGCTAGCCGAGCCCCGTGTGCTCGTGCGGCCCGAGACCACCGCACCGACCTCGCCCGAGCTCACCGTCGC
>NC_041382.1:233584328-233593772 GCF_002162155.2 Triticum dicoccoides | reverse complement strand
GCCGTGCCGCCGTGTCCAGGAGCTCCGCCGCCGTCCACTTCATCGAGCTAGCCGAGCCCCGTGTGCTCGTGCGGCCCGAGACCACCGCACCGACCTCGCCCGAGCTCGCCGTCGCCGGAGATCCCCTTCAACGCCGTCGCCGCCTCAGCTCGTCCCCGACCCCGCCGGTGGCCTCTACGGGAGCGTTGTGAGCCTAGCTACTCCTCCGACCCTCCCTCTCTCATTCCCGAGCCGTGTAGCCACCGCACGAGGATCACACGCCCGCACCGCCGCGGATCTCGTCGCCGACGTGCTTCCGGCCACCCTCCGGCCACAAGCTGGTGTTCATCTTACTCACCGAGTCCCGCAGCACCTAGCTAGCCACTCCCCGAGCCTCACCGACCCCTCTAGCACCAAGTTCATCTTCGGCCGAACCCCGGTGGCCGCCAAAGTCGTCGCCGGCGCCAACTCCGGCCACCCCGACCCCAACGGACCCCACCAAGAGCTGCGGCTTGTCCTCAGCTCCACTCCGGTGGTCTCCGCGACCCATTTGGTGGCCGAAATGGCCAAAACCACTCCCGCCGCCGCGTCGGGCTCGCCGGCGGCTAAACGCCGGCGCCGTTGGCATTGACTTTGACCACGGGTGGGCCCTGGTTTACTCCCCTGAGTCAATGACAGGTGGGGCCCAGCCCTGTTAATTAAACATGTTTAGTTTTAATTAAACTTTAATTAAAATAATCACCCTGACATGCGGGACCCACTGTCAGGTTTGACCCTGACGTGTTCCGTTGACCTGCTGACGTCACACTGACGTCAGGCTGACGCAATAATGATTTTCTGGAATTATTCTAATATAGGAAATTCCAGAATATAATTTAAACTTCAAAAATTCATAACTTTTATTCTGTAACTCCAAATCAGACAAATTATATATGAAAAATGATCAGAAAAATCCAATCTATCCATCTGTACTATTTTCATGCATGACTAAACAAGTTAACTTGATGTTTAATGCAGAACAAGGAAAAGCACTTTAAAAGGCCATGTTTGAGTTTGAAATTTGAATCTTTGATTCAAATTGGTTCAAACCCTTCTGGTTTTAGTTGCATTAGCCCAACACACTCATATTGCCATGTTTCATGCATGCATCATATTGTTGCACATTGTTTGGTGATGGTTGTGTATCGGTGTCCCTTGCGACAGGTTCTGTCTCCGAGGAGTATCGTGATTACCCTAACGAAGAACCGTATCAGTGCATCGGACCATCAGGCAAGCAACCAACCATTTGATCATATCGATACAATCCCATGTTCTCGCTCCTGCTCTCTTTTACTGCATTAAGACAACGCGTTTCAAACTGCTGTGTGTTACGGTAGTTGAACCCATTTCCTCTGCATGACCTGTCATTGCCACAGTAACTAGATGAAACCCACTAGCATGTGTAGGAGTTGATTGAGCCATATGTATGTGTTGATCCTACCTTGCTATGCCTGCTATGCTTAGAGTCGTGTCAGGTCTGGTTCATCTGGGTGATGGGCTAGAGTGAAATGATTATGTCGGTAATGAGAGTGGTGTGGTGAACACGATTTGGTAAAGGTATCGATGAGAGGCCATGTAGGAGTACATGGTGGGTTGTTTCATTGAAGCCGACCTTAAGCACTGAGATCTGTATGTGTGATTTAAGAATCAGCTACTACCATGCATTGGGCCCGAAACCAATGGACCCTCTCGGCTTCTTATTCACCCTAGTTCTCCGTCCAGGAGTTGCAAGTAGTTTCTGGTGTTTGTAGCCTACTGGAGGCCGTGGACAGCGCTGACCGTAGGGGTGGGATGTGATGCGGTAGGTACGTGGCACGGTGTACCGAATACCCGTTAGGTATCTCGGGAACCCTGTTCACATCGTTCGGGGCCGTATGGGAAACCTCGGCCGGACTCCCTGCGGATGGAACCTGGATAGGCGATAAACCTGGACTGGAGACTTAGGTGATTAGGTAGGTCGTGGCCGACACCCACGTTGGGCTTCCGCTTGAAGGTTGCCGAGTACATGTCGTGTAAACGACGGTAAGTGGTGAGAGCGTGTATGAAGAAGTACACCCCTGCAGGGTTAACATGATCTATTCGAATAGCCGCATCCGCGGTAAAGGACTACTTGGTTGCCTATACAGTTCATAGACAAGTAAATGGAAACTGCTAAAAGCCTCAAGATAAGTGTGAGTGCCGAGGATGGCTCTTCCGTAGGGAGACGGAGGTGGATCCTCGGTAGTGTATTGAAGTGGTGAGTAATGGACTCGTGTGCGCAAAACCATTTCAAGTTGAAGTCTCGTAGGTTAGCCTAGCCAAGAGTCAAAGCTGGCTTGCTGCAATAACTCCACCAACCCTTCTTGATAATATGCATGTATGTAGGTTCTGATGTAGGTCTTGCTGAGTACCTTTGTACTCATGTTGCTATAATTTACATTTTACAGAAGACGCTGCAACCCCTTCTGATGGGTTCTACGTAGACGTTGACATCAACGAGTAGGCTAAAGGCCCAGGTGGTGATCCTGAGCTTGTGAAGGACCATGTAGTATAGCTAGGCTTTCCAAGCCTCTTTTATTTTACTAGTTGTCTGTACTCAGACAAGTTACTTCCGCTGCTAGTTTGTATGACTGTATGACTTGAATGCTGGGTCGTGAGACCCGTACCTTGTGTATGTTATGTATGGCTCCCTGAGTCTTAAATAAGGTACTTGTGTCGTAGAGTCATGTTGTGATGCTTCGTTGTATTTGCACATATCGAGCATATTGTGTGTATGACTGAAATGCTTGGTATGTGTGGGATCTGACTATCTAGTTGTTTATCTTTAGTAGCCTCTCTTACCGGGAAATGTCTCCTAGTGTTACCACTGAGCCATGGTAGCTTGCTACTGCTCTGGAACACTTAGGCTGGCCGGCATGTGTCCTTCTTCGTTCCTGTGTCTGTCCCTTCGGGGAAATGTCACACATTGAGTACCGGAGTCCTGTTAGCCCGCTACAGCCCGGTTTACCGGAGTCCTGCTAGCCCAGTGCTACAGCCCGGACCCACTTGCTGATGACCGACACGTTCGAAGCTGGGTCATGGATGCCTGTCCCTGTAAGTCTGTGCCACTTTGGGTTTACGACTAGTCATGTCAGCCCGGGCTCCTTATCATATGGATGCTAGCGACACTATCATATACGTGAGCCAAAAGGCGCAAACGGTCCCGGGAAAAGGTAAGACGACACCCGTGGGGATACCGTGCGTGAGGCCGCAAAGTGATATGAGGTGTTACCGGCTAGATCGATGTGACATCGAGTCGGGGTCCTGACAGCGTTGGCATCAGAGCCGGACTGCCTGTAGGTTCTCCAAGCCAAACTGGTCGATGTTGAGTCTAGAAATTCTTTAGTTATATGTAGGGGAATTGTTTGTGGGTTGGAACGTAAGGCTCTTTTTACTCCTTTATCTGATGACATTCTGATCTGAGTCAGTCTATTCTTCCACCGGGGGTTAAGGAATTAGGATCTATTCTCTCTATCAGGTTCACGTGTTACTAATCAGTAGTACCTTACAGGTTTGATGGATACAAGCCTAGTTCAGTTCTTCTACCACGTTATGTTGTTAGGATGGTTTCAGAACTTTGATATGATGATGTTGAGTGTGTATGAAATCCTCTGTCAAATGTCTCAAAATCCTTCTTGAGCATTTACAGCTGTTATGCTTCCGAAATTTTGCTAGAAATTCTAATGCCTTTGCATTATGATTGTGCTTTCAGATGGCCACTCGAGACCTCAATCAAGTGGTTCGCCTGACTCGATGCCTAGATGTACCCGGCCATACTGCCATGTTGGTCAGGGTAATGACTGAGGCTGGATACCATTGGTATCCTGAGTACACGGTCGAAGAGAAATTCCGAGACTTTAATCAAAGCCAGTATCTCTGCACTGTCAGGATATTTCCATCTTATCCTGGGTCCACCGAGCCCCTTCACTGCTCCTATGGACTCGGGGTTACTATTGAGATGGCTGTGCAGGACGCCGCCTACCCTATGATGACCATCATGCGAGTCAGATCTGGCCTATTTCGGGACTCTGATTTCCGGTATATGCCAGGATCACTTCCGGGAGCACAAGGGTATCTTCAGGCTATCTATGCTGACCCCACTCAGGAGGATTCACGGACTCGCACCACTGCTGAGATGCTCGAGGATAAGGACCGTGAAAATCGGGCCTTGAGGTTAGAGCTCTTCAATACCCGTGCTGACCACTGGGCCACATTGACTCGGTTCGCACCGGCGGTGCAAGCTGGATATTCGGATATGCACGATCTCTATCCTGTGAGATCTGCTCTGCCAGACGTGATGGGTTGGCGTGATGTAGGAGGCATCACCCCACCTCGCGGTCCCCGCAGGCCACCGTCTGTTGGTCCAAGACCTCATCCTAGTCCCTATGGTCCACAAGCTCCGTGAGATCGTCTGTTCCCGGATGATCATGTTGAGCTTCCAGGCTATGGAGGTGACTTCTACGAGGACTACTACGGATCGGTCTGAGTTAGTGGTAGTATCACTAGTTCGCACTATCTGTGTCGTCTATCGTCCCGCGTGACTCGTGGGATATGACCTAGTTTGTACTCTTTCCGGAGGTGTAGAAAAATAATGTATAGGAGCTTGGGATGCCTCCGATGAGATGTAATCCTCTTTTCACCGTAATAGTACTTCGTTTGGTCTTGTACTAAACCCTGTATGGTGTGTATGACGATGGAATAAAGAAGCAGTTTCTGTATCTACCATGTCATACGGATGATCATCTTGCATTTCGAGTTATTCCTTACATTTTGTATCCTATGTCGGAATTTTATCATCCTGACTAAATCATTGTCTTGTTTACCTAGGATGGTCAACACGCGCACTAACCCTGCTCCTCAAGAGCAGGCCGAAGGCAGTGAAGTCAGGGATGCAAATCTGCCTCATCCTCCTTCCCTAGCCGAGGTTATGATGGAAGCTGAGAGAAACAAGCGGGAGACCAACCGTTTGTTGGAGCGTATTGAACAGAACACAACACACCATCAGAGGACTAACGTGGTGTCACTCAGTGATTTTATCAAATTACATCCACCCACGTTCCACCACTCCGTCGAGCCTCTCGACGCTGATGACTGGCTTCGCAGTATCTCTCACAAGCTGCGTTCCGCGCTAGTAGCTGAGGCTGACAAGGTCACCTTTGCTGCATATCATCTTGAAGGCCCCGCCAGTCTATGGTGGGAGAATTATGGAGCTATGCGCCCAGCGGGCCATGTCACTACTTGGGCTGAATTCAGTGAGGCTTTCCGTGAACATCACATTCCGGAGGGTCTCATGGACCGTAAACGTGAGGAATTTTGCAATTTCACCCAAGGCCGACTCTCTGTGGATGCTTACAGCAGGGAGTTTGGTAACCTCGCACGATATGCAACTGAGGAAGTTTCTACTGATGCCAAGAAGCAAGCAAGGTTCCGTAAGGGACTTAGTCCTGAGCTTCGCCGCGACCTCCGTCTGCATGAGTGCACTTCTTTTCAGAAACTTGTTAACAAAGCCATCAGTGCTGAAACTGGTCAGACTGATTATGACGCAACACGCAAGCATGGCCGTGACATGGGTTCCTCATCCGGTGCTGGTCCTCAGAAGCGCCGCGTGTGGGTGCCCAACACCGCCCTGCCCCCCAGGTTCACACCGAGGCCATCTTTCCAGGCGCCTCGCCCTGTTCAACAGTCTGCTCCAGCCAAGCCCTATGGGGGTCCAACCAACAATGCTCCTCCACGTACCAGTTCCGTGACTTGTTTCAAGTGTGGGGAATCTGGCCACTATATGCGTGAGTGTCCCCAGACCAACCCCAACCAATCTGCTAAAGCTGTTGGCCGTGGCAAGCCGACAGGAAAAGTGTTCCACGCCAAGCCGGCCACCGCTACACGTGGCCATGTCAACTGTATCTCAGCCGAGGAAGCTCAAGAGGATCCCAACGTCGTTCTTGGTACGCTTCTTGTTAATTGCCACCCGGCATCTGTTCTTTTCGATACAGGAGCCTCTCATTCTTTTATATCCGAAAATTATGCTCGTTTGCATAACATCGCATTCTGTGACATGCCAATCTCTATGGTAATTCAAACTCCGGGATCCAAATGGCAAACTTCTAGAGTAAGCCATGGAAATGAAATCCAAGTCGACAGACTAGTTTTCCTCGCATCCTTGATAGCCCTTAAATCTTCAGATATTAATATCATTTTGGGTATGGACTGGATGTCAGCTCATCAAGCCAAAATTGATTGCTTCTCTAGGACTGTTCAACTCACCCATCCTTCGGGGAAGATAGTCAATGTCTTGACCCGAATAGCCAAGCGACAGTTATATTCCCTTAACGCTAGCCCTTTGCCAGACCTTGAGGACGTTCCGGTAGTCCGTGACTTCCCGGATGTCTTTCCAGAGGAATTGCCAGGTGTTCCACCTGACAGGGATGTTGAGTTCGTAATAGACCTCATTCCAGGAACCGTTCCGATTGCTAGAAGACCCTATAAGATGGCACCACTAGAACTAGCCGAGCTTAAGAAACAACTCGATGAGTCCTTGAAAAAGGGTTTCATCCGACCTAGTTCATCTCCGTGGGCTTGCCCCGTCCTATTCGTCAAGAAGAAGGATGGTACGGACCAGATGGTTGTAGATTACCGACCTGTCAATTTGGTCACAATCAAGAACAAATATCCGCTCCCCAGGATCAACGACCTGTATGATCAGCTCGCTGGATCCTCAGTCTTCTCCAAGATGGATTTGAGGTTGGGCTACCATCAAATCAAAATCAGAAACGGGGACATCCCTAAAACGGCCTTTGTTACTCGTTATGGGCAATACGAGTACACCGTCATGTCCTTCGGATTAACCAACGCTCCAGCCACCTTTTCTCGGTTAATGAACTCAATCTTCATGGAGTATCTGGATAAATTCGTCGTAGTTTATCTCGATGATATACTCATCTACTCTAAGAACGAGGAAGAACATGCCGAACATCTAAGGCTAGTGTTGCAGAAACTTCGAGAGCATCGCCTTTATGCCAAGTTTTCCAAATGTGAATTTTGGTTGTCAGAAGTGACCTATCTGGGTCATGTAATATCTGGTAAAGGTATTGCTGTTAACCCTGAGCGAGTTCAAGCTGTCCTTAATTGGACTCCACCTGAATCGGTCAAGCAAGTTCGGAGTTTTCTGGGCTTAGCGAGCTATTGTCGTCGCTTTGTCGAGAACTTCTCCAAAGTTGCCAAACCTCTAACCAAACTCCTCAAGAAAGATAAGAAGTTCGAATGGACTCCACAATGTGAGCACAGCTTTCAGGAACTGAAAAGACGCCTGACTTCTGCTCCCGTACTGGTACCGCCAGACTTCTCCAAGGACTTTGTTATCTACTGCGACGCCTCGCGACAAGGACTAGGTTGCATTCTCATGCAAGATCGACACGTAATTGCCTACGCTTCACGGCAATTGCACCCACATGAGGAGAATTATCCTACTCATGATCTAGAGCTTGCAGCCGTAGTCTATGCACTCAAGACCTGGCGACATTACCTCCTCGGTAACCGTTGCGAAATATTCACTGATCACCAAAGTCTGAAGTACATTTTCACCCAACCGGATTTGAATCTCAGACAAAGACGTTGGGTGGAGTTGATCACAGACTTCGACTTAGGAATAACCTACACCCCAGGGAAAGCCAACGTCATGGCTGATGCGCTAAGTCGTAAATCTTATTGTAACAACCTGATGTTACAACAAAGTCAACCGCTTCTCCATGAGGAATTTCGGAAGCTTAACCTTCACATTGTTCCTCAAGGTTTTCTTTCCACCTTGGTGGCAAAACCTACCCTTACGGATCAGATCATCAAAGCACAGAAGGTAGATCCGGGAATTTCCCGCATCAAGAGAAACATCAAGAAAGGAGTTGCGAATTGTTTCTCCATTGATGATCAAGGGGTCGTATACTTCGGGAATCGACTAGTGGTTCCCAAGGTGCGAAACCTGAGGCGATTGATCCTTAAGGAAGCTCATGAATCTCCTCTCACCATTCATCCCGGTAGTACCAAGATGTATCAGGACCTACGCCAGAGGTTCTGGTGGACTAGGATGAAGAGAGAAATTGCTCAGTATATTGCTAATTGCGACATCTGTCGTCGTGTAAAAGCAGAGCATCAATGGCCTGCTGGCACCCTTCAACCCTTAGCTATTCCTGAATGGAAATGTGATAAAATTGGTATGGATTTCATTACCGGTTTTCCCAGGACCAAGAGAGGGAATAATGCTATTTTCGTCATTGTCGATCGTCTTTCCAAAGTAGCCCATTTCCTACCTGTTCGTGAGAGTATAACCGCTAGTCAGCTGGCAGACTTATACATCTCCCGGATAGTGTCTCTCCATGGTGTCCCTTTGGAAATTAACTCGGATCGAGGAAGTATTTTCACCTCTCGATTTTGGGAAAGTTTCCAAAATGCTATGGGAACCCGTCTCTCCTTTAGCACGGCTTTCCACCCTCAGTCGAGTGGTCAAGTGGAACGCGTCAACCAGATTCTAGAAGACATGCTTCGAGCCTCTGTTATTTCATTCGGAATGGATTGGGAGAAGTGCCTTCCATTTGCCGAATTCGCTTACAACAACAGCTATCAGTCTAGCTTGGGTAAAGCCCCTTTTGAAGTTTTCTATGGACGGCGATGTCGAACACCCCTTAACTGGTCAGAAACCGGGGAAAGACAATTCTTTGGCCCGGATATGATTCAGGAAGCAGAAGAACAAGTTCGCATCGTTCGTGAAAAGTTGAAAACAGCCCAATCCCGTCAAAAGAGACAATATGACCGAAAACATAAGGCTATGACTTTCGAGGTTGACGAGAAGGCTTACCTTCGGGTTACCCCTCTGAAGGGAACCCATCGTTTCGGTATCAAAGGCAAATTGGCTCCTCGTTACATTGGACCTTTTCGCATTCTCGCCAAACGAGGAGAAGTTGCCTACCAATTGGAACTACCTCCGCACCTCTCCAGAGTCCACAATGTCTTCCACGTTTCTCAACTCAGGCGTTGCTTCTCGGATCCTATCCGTGGAGTGGACCACGAAACGCTTGATCTCCAAGATAATCTTACATATCGAGAGTACCCCATTCGTATCCTCGATCAGGCCGAGCGTACCACTCGACGTCATAATATCAAGTTTCTCAAAGTACAATGGTCGCACCATTCTGAGGATGAAGCAACTTGGGAAAGGGAGGATCGTCTTCGACTCGAGTATCCCGCCTTCTTCCCGGAGGAACCCAAATCTCGGGACGAGATTCTTTTGAGTGGGGGTGAGTTGTCACATCCTAGTTAGCCATGCATTAGAGTGTTGCATCATGTTTACTTTTTCATCAGAAACCTGAAATGGGGATGACAGAACCCCCAGCCCCCTCTGAAACCAACTAGGGTTACTAAAAA
>NC_041382.1:233557422-233582813 GCF_002162155.2 Triticum dicoccoides | reverse complement strand
GCGCCAACTCCGGCCACCCCGACCCCAACGGACCCCACCAAGAGCTGCGGCTTGTCCTCAGCTCCACTCCGGTGGTCTCCGCGACCCATTTGGTGGCCGAAATGGCCAAAACCACTCCCGCCGCCGCGTCGGGCTCGCCGGCGGCTAAACGCCGGCGCCGCTGGCATTGACTTTGACCACGGGTGGGCCCTGGTTGACTCCCCTGAGTCAATGACAGGTGGGGCCCAGCCCTGTTAATTAAACAGGTTTAGTTTTAATTAAACTTTAATTAAAATAATCACCCTGACATGCGGGACCCACTGTCAGGTTTGACCCTGACGTGTTCCGTTGACCTGCTGATGTCACACTGACGTCAGGCTGACGCAATAATGATTTTCTGGAATTATTCTAATATAGGAAATTCCAGAATATAATTTAAACTTCAAAAATTCATAACTTTTATTCTGTAACTCCAAATCAGACAAATTATATATGAAAAATGATCAGAAAAATCCAATCTATCCATCTGTACTATTTTCATGCATGACTAAACAAGTTAACTTGATGTTTAATGCAGAACAAGGAAAAGCACTTTAAAAGGCCATGTTTGAGTTTGAAATTTGAATCTTTGATTCAAATTGGTTCAAACCCTTCTGGTTTTAGTTGCATTAGCCCAACACACTCATATTGCCATGTTTCATGCATGCATCATATTGTTGCACATTGTTTGGTGATGGTTGTGTATCGGTGTCCCTTGCGACAGGTTCTGTCTCCGAGGAATATCGTGATTACCCTAACGAAGAACCGTATCAGTGCATCGGACCATCAGGCAAGCAACCAACCATTTGATCATATCGATACAATCCCATGTTCTCGCTCCTGCTCTCTTTTACTGCATTAAGACAACGCGTTTCAAACTGCTGTGTGTTACGGTAGTTGAACCCATTTCCTCTGCATGACCTGTCATTGCCACAGTAACTAGATGAAACCCACTAGCATGTGTAGGAGTTGATTGAGCCATATGTATGTGTTGTTCCTACCTTGCTATGCCTGCTATGCTTAGAGTCGTGTCAGGTCTGGTTCATCTGGGTGATGGGCTAGAGTGAAATGATTATGTCGGTAATGAGAGTGGTGTGGTGAACACGATTTGGTAAAGGTATCGATGAGAGGCCATGTAGGAGTACATGGTGGGTTGTTTCATTGAAGCCGACCTTAAGCACTGAGATCTGTATGTGTGATTTAAGAATCAGCTACTACCATGCATTGGGCCCGAAACCAATGGACCCTCTCGGCTTCTTATTCACCCTAGTTCTCCGTCCAGGAGTTGCAAGTAGTTTCTGGTGTTTGTAGCCTACTGGAGGCCGTGGACAGCGCTGACCGTAGGGGTGGGCTGTGATGCGGTAGGTACGTGGCACGGTGTACCGAATACCCGTTAGGTATCTCGGGAACCCTGTTCACATCGTTCGGGTCCATATGGGAAACCTCGGCCGGACTCCCTGCGGATGGAACCTGGATAGGCGATAAACCTGGACTGGAGACTTAGGTGATTAGGTAGGTCGTGGCCGACACCCACGTTGGGCTTCCGCTTGAAGGTTGCCGAGTACATGTCGTGTAAACGACGGTAAGTGGTGAGAGCGTGTATGAAGAAGTACACCCCTGCAGGGTTAACATGATCTATTCGAATAGCCGCGTCCGCGGTAAAGGACTACTTGGTTGCCTATACAGTTCATAGACAAGTAAATGGAAACTGCTAAAAGCCTCAAGATAAGTGTGAGTGCCGAGGATGGCTCTTCCGTAGGGAGACGGAGGTGGATCCTCGGTAGTGTATTGAAGTGGTGAGTAATGGACTCGTGTGCGCAAAACCATTTCAAGTTGAAGTCTCGTAGGTTAGCCTAGCCAAGAGTCAAAGCTGGCTTGCTGCAATAACTCCACCAACCCTTCTTGATAATATGCATGTATGTAGGTTCTGATGTAGGTCTTGCTGAGTACCTTTGTACTCATGTTGCTATAATTTACATTTTACAGAAGACGCTGCAACCCCTTCTGATGGGTTCTACGTAGACGTTGACATCAACGAGTAGGCTAAAGGCCCAGGTGGTGATCCTGAGCTTGTGAAGGACCATGTAGTATAGCTAGGCTTTCCAAGCCTCTTTTATTTTACTAGTTGTCTGTACTCAGACAAGTTACTTCCGCTGCTGGTTTGTATGACTGTATGACTTGAATGCTGGGTCGTGAGACCCGTACCTTGTGTATGTTATGTATGGCTCCCTGAGTCTTAAATAAGGTACTTGTGTCGTAGAGTCATGTTGTGATGCTTCGTTGTATTTGCACATATCGAGCATATTGTGTGTATGACTGAAATGCTTGGTATGTGTGGGATCTGACTATCTAGTTGTTTATCTTTAGTAGCCTCTCTTACCGGGAAATGTCTCCTAGTGTTACCACTGAGCCATGGTAGCTTGCTACTGCTCTGGAACACTTAGGCTGGCCGGCATGTGTCCTTCTTCGTTCCTGTGTCTGTCCCTTCGGGGAAATGTCACACATTGAGTACCGGAGTCCTGTTAGCCCGCTACAGCCCGGTTTACCGGAGTCCTGCTAGCCCAGTGCTACAGCCCGGACCCACTTGCTGATGACCGACACGTTCGAAGCTGGGTCATGGATGCCTGTCCCTGTAAGTCTGTGCCACTTTGGGTTTACGACTAGTCATGTCAGCCCGGGCTCCTTATCATATGGATGCTAGCGACACTATCATATACGTGAGCCAAAAGGCGCAAACGGTCCCGGGCAAAGGTAAGGCGACACCCGTGGGGATACCGTGCGTGAGGCCGCAAAGTGATATGAGGTGTTACCGGCTAGATCGATGTGACAGCGAGTCGGGGTCCTGACATCCGAATCATGTCTTTGGTCAATTGTTGGGTTGCCCGGCTCCTGTGCTCGCTACCCGATGTTCCGCTAAATCGGCTACGGTAGTAAAGGGAGAACTACTGTGATTGTGCCCTGGCCTTGACCAGATGAGCACCTTAATAGAGGAAGCCGAAAACTGACTGTCATGATACGGCGGGAGCCGGTCAGCTATTCGAGGGTCACAAATCGTTGGAGATTTTTTCCGCATTATGCGATAGATCGGCACTTCCCGATCAGATGCTGACAGCCCCCTGGTTCGAACAGGGGCTGCACCTACGCTTTATTATAAAACTCCTATGGCTAAGTGAGGGCGTTTAAGCCGTACAGTATGATTGCCTTGTTCGTTGCGCAAAACAACTCCTTCAACGGCCATACAATTGGATCAAGATTGTTTATATTCCATCCCGAACACCTCCGTACTACCTACGTGAGGGCAGAAGCCGACGACTGGCCAACCCTCAGATTACATACAAAACGGCCACACAGGAGGAAACAATTCAGAGCATAACAATATTACATTACAAAACATGGTATGTTCCCTTAATACAAGGCAAAGGTAAGATGAATACATTTATTCAAATACAATATCCTGCGAACATTGTGTTGTCGCAAGGCGAGAACCCTCCAAAATATCCGCAAAATAACGTTCGGGTGTGCGGTGTTCCTTTCCCTCCGGTGGCCCTCTAGTCACCTCGACGGTGTCCATCTTCGCCCACCACATCTTGCAACGGGCGAAGGCCATGCACGCACCTTCAATGCAGGCCGAGTGCTTGACGACTCCAGCCGAGGACATGCGCTTACCATTCGCCTCACGAGTCCGAAGTAGCTTCTTGGCATAGCTTCGGCAAGACATAGCCGGATTATGAAATCCTTCATGGCTAGTTCGGCCACCCTATGAAGCTCCACCAGCTGTTTCAGATGATCCGTGAAGGACACGGGATGCTCTGGCGCCGCATACTGCGACGAGAATAGCTTCTCCATAGAACCCCCTCCTTCAGCTCGGTAGAACTGTGCGGCGCCTGATACACTGCGTGGTAAATCCGCAAATGCTCCCGGGGAAATAGATAAAGTATTCTTTAAACAGGAACCTATTCTGCATCACAACTTGCCTGTTGAAATTTTAGGGGATCCTCCTCCACGTAAGGGTGATCCCGTGTTTGAGCTTAAACCTTTGCCTGATAATCTTAAATATGCTTATCTTGATGAAAAGAAGATATATCCTGTTATTATTAGTGCTAACCTTTCACAGCATGAAGAAGTAAGATTATTGAAAACTCTGAAGAAGCACTGTGCTGCTATTGAATATACTCTTGATGATCTTAAGGGCATTAGTCCCACTCTATGTCAACATAAAATAAATTTGGAAGCAGATGCCAAACCAGTTCGTGATCCTCAACGATGTCTGAATCCTAAAATGAAAGAAGTGGTAAGAAAAAAAATACTAAAGCTTCTGGACGCAGGTATAATCTATCCCGTTGCTGATAGTGAGTGGGTAAGTCCTGTCCATTGTGTCCCTAAGAAGGGAGGTATTACTGTTGTTCCTAATGATAAAGATGAATTGATTCCACAAAGAATTATCATAGGTTATAGGATGGTAATTGATTTCCGCAAATTAAATAAAGCTACTAAAAAAGATCATTACCCCTTACCTTTTATTGATCAAATGCTAGAAAGATTATGCAAACATACACACTATTGCTTTCTAGATGGTTATTCTGGTTTCTCTCAAATACCTGTGTCGGCTAGAGATCAATCAAAGACTACTTTTACATGCCCTTTTGGTACTTTTGCTTATAGACGTATACCTTTTGGTTTATGTAATGCACCTAATACCTTTCAAAGATGCATGATGGCTATATTCTCTAACTTTTGTGAAAAGATTTGTGAGGTTTTCATGGACGACTTTTCCGTCTATGGTTCCTCTTTTGATGATTGCTTGAGCAATCTTGATCGAGTTTTGCAGAGATGTGAAGAAACTAATCTTGTCTTGAATTGGGAAAAGTGCCACTTTATGGTTAATGAAGGTATTGTCTTGGGGCACAAAGTTTCTGAAAGAGGTATCGAAGTTGATAAAGCCAAGATTGATGCTATTGAAAAGATGCCATGTCCCAAGGACATCAAAGGTATAAGAAGTTTCCTTGGTCACACAGGAGGTTCATTAAGGACTTCTCAAATATTTCTCGGCCTTTGACTAATTTATTGCAAAAAGATATACCATTTGTCTTTGATGATGATTGTGTAGAAGCATTTGAAATACTTAAGAAAGCATTAGTCTCTGCACGTGTTGTTCAGCCACCTGATTGGAACCTACCCTTTGAAATTATGTGTGATGCTAGTGATTATGCTGTGTGTGTTGTTCTAGGGCAAAGAGTTGATAAGAAATTAAATGTTATTCATTATGCTAGTAAGACTCTAGACAATGCTCAAAGAAATTATGCTACTACTGAAAAAGAGCTTTTAGCAGTTGTATTTGCTTGTGATAAGTTCAGATCTTATATTGTTGATTCTAAAGTAACTATTCAAACTGATCATGCTGCTATTAAATATCTTATGGAAAAGAAAGATGCTAAACCTAGACTTATTAGATGGGTTATCTTGCTACAAGAATTTGATTTGCATATTGTTGACAGAAAGGGAGCTGAGAACCCCGTTGCAGACAACTTTTCTAGGTTAGAAAATATTCTTGATGACCCACTACCTATTAATGATAGCTTTCCTGATGAACAATTAAATGTTATAAGTACTTCTCGTAGTACTCCATGGTATGATGATTATGCTAATTATATTGTTGCTAAATTTATACCACCTAGCTTCACATACCAACAAAAGAAAAAGTTTTTCTATGATTTAAGACATTACTTTTGGGATGACCACATCTTTATAAAGAAGGAGTAGATGGCGTTATTAGACATTGTGTACCTGAGCATGAACAAGAACATATCCTACGCAAGTGTCATTCCGAGTCTTATGGAGGACACCACGCTGGAGATAGAACTGCACATAAGGTATTGCAATCTGGTTTTTATTGGCCTACTCTCTTCAAGGATGCCCGTAAGTTTGTCTTGTCTTGTGATGAATGTCAAAGAATTGGTAATATTAGTAGATGTCAAGAAATGCCTATGAATTATTCACTTGTTATTAAACCATTTGATGTTTGGGGCTTTGATTATATGGGACCTTTTCCTTCCTCTAATGGATACACACATATTTTAGTTGCTGTTGATTACGTTACTAAGTGGGTAGAAGCTATTCCAACTAGTAGTGCTGATCATAACACTTCTATTAAAATGCTTAAGGAAGTTATTTTCCCGAGGTTTGGAGTCCCTAGATATTTAATGACTGATGGTGGTTCATACTTTATTCATGGTGCTTTTCGTAAAATGCTTGCTAAATATGATGTTAATCATAGAATTGCATCTCCTTATCACCCACAGTCTAGTGTTCAAGTAGAGTTGAGCAATAGGGAGCTCAAATTAATTTTGCAAAAGACTATTAATAGGTCTAGAAAGAATTGGTCCAAAAAACTTGATGATGCATTATGGGCTTATAGAACTGCATATAAAAATCCTATGGGCATGTCTCCGTATAAAATGGTCTATGGAAAAGCATGTCACTTACCTCTGGAACTAGAACATAAGGCATATTGGGCTATTAAAGAGATCAACTATGATTTTAAACTTGCTGGTGAGAAGAGGTTATTTGATATTAGCTCACTTGATGAATGGAGAACCCAAGCTTATGAAAATGCCAAGTTGTTTAAAGAAAAAGTTAAAAGATGGCATGACAAAAGGATACAAAAGCTGAGTTTAATGTAGGTGATTATGTATTGCTATACAACTCTCGTTTAAGATTTTTTGCAGGCAAACTACTCTCTAAATGGGAAGGCCCCTATGTTATCAAAGAGGTCTATCGTTCCAGTGCCATAAAAATCAACAACTTCGAGGGCACAAATCCGAAGGTGGTAAACAGTCAAAGAATGAAACATTATATCTCATGTAATCCCATAAATGTTGAAACCAATATTATTGAAACCGTAACCCCAAAGGAATACATAAGAGACACTTTCCAGAATGTTTCAGACTCCGAAAAGGAATAGGTATGTGGTACGGTAAGTAAACCGACTCCAAAACAATTTTTAAGGCAATATTTCTCCGTTTTGGAATATTTAGAAAAATAGGAAAATAAGTAGCAGTCCGGGAAGGACACGAGGGCCCCACGAGGGTGGTGGGCGCGCCCCTACCTCGTGAGCACCTCGTGTGCCTTCCGGACTCCATTTTCTTGCACATTACATATTTTGGTCGGTAAAAATTCATTATATATTCTCCCGAAGGTTTTGACTCCCATATCACGCAAACCTCCTCTGTTCTTGTTTCGGGTTGTTTTCTGTCAGGGTTTTCCAGGCTAGGCATCATGTCGTCTCCCTCCTCCAACAATGGTGACAACGATGCTTGGCTAATGAAGATAGATCTGAAGAGGGAAGAACCCACAAGGGTCAACAAGGATGAAAGGATCAAGAAGACCACGGAGGATCAAGCCCCAACAGCAAAAGACATCCTTCAAATTGATCATAGCCTTCTTACCCCAACTGAGATCGAAGCTTTCAAGATGATTGAGTTAGCTCGGGTTCAAAACAGGTATCTAACACAAGAAAATATTTTGTTGAAGGAGCATATTGTCGCACTCAAGGGCATTATTCGCAAGCTGGAGGACCTCTTATGCTCGATGTGCAATTATCCGTCACCTCCACCTTCTTCACCAACAAAGGAGATATAATCACATTGGTATGGGCACTCCCCTTGGCAACTGCCATGCTTGGGGGAGGTGCCCCGGTATCGTATCACAATCACAACTCTTATCTTTACCGTTTTCATAGTTCGATCCTATTAGTAGTATCTTGATCTAGTAGAATAAAGTTTATGGCATGATCTAGTTTTGAGTTTTGCTTTATGATCTCTCTATGTAATCGAGTCCGTGAGCTATATATAACAAAGATTAGTGTTGAGTCAAGGGCTTGATTATTTTTCCATGATCTTGGGTGAATAAAAGAAAAGAGAAAAAGAATAAAAAGAAACAAAAAGTTCATATTGATATTATTGAGAGTAATGACTTCACATAGAAAGAGTATGATGATTAAAAGTTGTTGGGAGTTGGCAGACATAGCTTTGGTCATTGTTGCAATTAATAGGAAGTAATAAGGAAAGAGAGGTTTTCACATATAGATATATTATCATTGACATCTTTTATGATTGGGAGCACTCATTAAAATATGACATGCTAAAGAGTTGATGTTGGACAAGAAAGACAACGTAATGAGTTATGTATTTCTTATATCTGAGATAAAGTATGTTGTCATGGATCCTCTAACTTGTTGAGCTTGCCTTTCCCCCTCATGCTAGCCAAATTCTCAGCACTAAGTAGAAATACTACTTGTGCTTCCAAAATGCCTAAACCAGTTTTGCCATGAGAGTCCACCATATCTACCTATGGATTGAGTAAGATCCTTCAAGTAAGTTGTCATCGGTGCAAAGCAATAAAAATTGCTCTAAATATGTATGATTGATTGGTGTGGGAGAAATAAGCTTTGTACGATCTTGTGATGTGGAAGTAATAAAAGAGACGGTCTGCATAATAAAGGTTCATATCACAAGGGGAAATATAAAGTGACGTTCTTTTGCATTGAGATTTTATATATCCAACTATAAAAGCGCATGGCAACCTCTGCTTCCCTCTGCGAAGGGCCTATCCATTATTATTATCTTCTACCTTATGCAAGAGTCATGGTGATCTTCACCTTTTCTTTTTCATTTTATCCTTTGGAAAGCTCAGCATGTTGGAAAGAACATGATATATATATCTAATTGGATGTAGGGGAGCATGAACCATTATTGTTGACATTACCCTTGAGGTAAAAGGTTGCGGGGCAAAACTATAAGCCCCTATCATTCTCTGTGTCCGATTAAAACTCCGTAACCACAAGTATCGCGTGAGTGTATGCAATTATGGAGGACTAAATGATAGTTGAGTATGTGGACTTGCTTTTTAGCTCTGACATAGACTCTTTCCGATGTTATGATAAATTGCAATTGCTTCAATGACTGAGATTATAGTTTGTTGGAGCCCAATAAGGTTTATGATTTACACTTTTGCATTATGAATAGATCATCACTTGAACATAAGTAATCATATGACAAAATCTATATATGTTGTTGTATGAGAATAATCATGATGCCTTCATGTCCGTATTTTATTTTTATCAACGCCTCTACCTCTAAACATGAGGACATATTAATTGTTATCGGCTTTTCGCTTGAGGACAAGCGAGGTCTAAGCTTGGGGGAGTTGATACGTCCATTTTGCATCATGCTTTTATATCGATATCTATTGCATTATGGGCTGTTATTTCACTTTATGTCACAATACTTATGGTTATTCTCTCTTATTTTACAAGGTTTACATAAGGAGGGAGAATACCGGCAGCTGGAATTCTGGTCTGGAAAAGGAGCAAATATTAGAGACCTATTCTACGCAACTCCAAAAGTCCTGAAACTCCATGGAACGTCTTAAAAGAGATAAAGAAAAACCCACACAAAAGATGAAGGCCAGGGGGCCCACACCCTGCTCACGAGGGTGGGGGGCGCCCCCCCTAGGGCGCGCCCCCTACCTCGTGGGCCCCCTGGTGGCACTCCGATGCCCATCTTCTCCTATATGAGGTCTTTCGATGAGAAAAAAATAGGAAGGAACTTTTTGGGACGAGACTCCGCCGCCACGAGGCGGAACCCTGGCGGATCCAATCTAGAGCTCCGGCAGAGCTGTTCTGCCGGGGAAACTTCCCTCCAGGAGGGGGGAATCATCACCATCGTCATCACCAATGCTCCTCTCATCAGGAGAGGGCAATCTCCATCAACATCTTCATCAGCACCGTCTCCTCTCAAAACCCTAGTTCATCTCTTGTATCCAATTCTTGTCTCCAAGTCCGGTATTGGTGCTAGTCGGTTGCTAGTAGTGTTAATTACTCCTTGTAGTTGATGCTAGTTGGTTTATTTGGTGGAAGATCATATGTTCAGATCCTATATGCATATTATTACCCCTCTGATTATGAACATGAATATGTTTTGTGAGTAATTATGTTTGTTCCTGAGGAGAAGGGAGAAGTCTTGTTATGAGTAGTCATGTGAATTTGGTATTCGTTTGATATTTTGATAAGATGTATGTTGTCTAGCCTCTAGTGGTGTTATGTGAACGTCGACTACATAACACTTCACCATTATTTGGGACTAGAGGAAGGCATTGGGAAGTAATAAGTAGATGATGGGTTGCTAGAGTGACAGAAGCTTAAACCCTAGTTTATGCGTTGCTTCGTAAGGGGCTGATTTGGATCCATATGTTTCATGCTATGGTTAGGTTTACCTTAATACTTTTGTTGTAGTTGCGGATGCTTGCAATAGAGGTTAATCATAAGTGGGATGCTTGTTCAAGTAAAGGAGTAAGGAAGGCGATGATTAAGGAAGTAAAATAGTAGTGTTGATTACCATGCTGCTATTGGATATACCCTTGATGATCTTAAGGGCATTAGTCCCACTCTATGTCAGCACAAAATTAATATGGAACCTGATGCTAAACCCGTTGTTGATCACAAACATCAGTTAAATCCGAAGATGAAAGAAGTGGTAAGAACGGAAATATTAAAACTTCTGGACGCAGGTATAATCTATCCCATAGCTGATAGTAGATGGATAAGTCCTTTTCATTGTGTTCGTAAGAAAGGAGGTATAAATGTTATTCCTAATGATAAGAATGAACTTATCCCACAAAGAATTGCTACAGGCTATAGAATGGTAATTGATTTTAGAAAATTAAACAAAGAAACTAGAAATGATCATTACCCTTTGCCTTTTATTGATCAAATGCTAGAAAGATTATCTAAGCACACACACTTTTCCTTCCTTGATGGATATGCTGGCTTTTCACAAATACCCGTTTCTCAACCTGATCAAGAAAAAACCACTTTTACTTGTCCCTTTGGAACCTATGCTTATAGACCTATGCCTTTTGGTTTATGTAATGCACCAGCTACCTTTCAAAGATGTATGACTGCTATATTCTCTGACTTTTGTGAAAAGATTGTTCAAGTTTTCATGGATGACTTTTTTGTTTATGGGAGTTGTTTTGATGATTGTTTAAGCAATCTTGATCGAGTTTTGCAGAGATGTGAACAAACAAATCTTGTCTTGAAACGGGAGAAGTGCAACTTTATTGTTAATGAAGGCATTGTTTTGGGTCATAAATTTTTTGAAGGAGGTATTGAAGTGGATCAAGCTAAGGTTGATGCAATTGAGAAAATGCCATGTCCTAAATATATAAAAGGTATTCGTAGTTTCTTAGGTCATGCTGGTTTCTAAAGGAGATTTATCAAAGACCTTTGTAAAATTTCTTGGCCCCTTATTACTAATCTGTTGCAGAAGGATATTCCTTTTGTTTTTGATGATGATTGTTTAGAAGCCTTTGAAACACTCAAGAAAGCCTTAATATCTGCACCTACTATTCAACCACCTAATTGGAACTTGCCTTTTGAAATTATGTGTGATTCTAGTGATTACGCAGTTGGTGCTTGAGGGAGTCCTGGACTAAGGGGTCCTCGGGCGTCTGACCTGTTATCCATGGGCCGGACTGATGGGCTGTGAAGACATAAAGGCCGAAGACTATACCTGAGTCCGGATTGGACTCTCCTTGGCGCGGAAGGCAAGCTTGGCGACCGACTATGAAGATTCCTTCTTATGTAACCGACTCTATGTAAACCCTAGACCCCCCGGTGTCTACATAAACCGAAGGGGTTAGTCCGAAAAGGATACATTCATTACCATAGTCATACAATCTAGGCTTCTAGGTTTTAGCCATCACGATCTCATGGTCGATCAACTCTTGTAACACCCATATTCATTAATATCAATCAAGCAGGACATAGGGTATTACCTCCATAGAGAGGGCCCAAAGCTGGGTAAACGTTGTGTCCCCTGTCTCCTGTTACCATCGATCCTAGACGCACAGTTTGGGACCCCCTACCCGAGATCTTCCGGTTTTGACACAGATATTGGTGCTTTCATTGAGAGTTCCACTGTGCCGTCCATGAAAGGTTTGATGGCTCCTTCAATCGTCTACAGTGACGCTGTCCAAGGAGAAACCTTCCTCCCCAGACAGATTTTTGTGTTGGGCGGCTTCATACTGCGGGCCAACTAGCTTGGCCTTCTGGAGCAGATCAATAGCTATACTCCTGGCCACCAGGTCGGGTTTGGAAGCTTGAACTATGTCGCGGATATCCATGGAGACTTGATCTTCAATGGATTTGAGACCTCAGCGATCGCTCCCCCTCGCTCCGATGAACATGACCTAAATCTGTCACCGGATCACATCCAGCGGATGGTCCCTGCTGCTGCAACGGCCTTAGAACCGGAGCAAATCGTGCCATCGAAGCCACAGAGTCCCCAGCATTGGAGCCGCACACGGACTCGGCACCTGCGATATCTACGTCAATGGAACTTCGGACTCGTCTCCGGCTATGAGTTCCGAATCGAGTACGCCTGCAGACACCGAGCTGGATCGGTTATCGATTTCGAATTTAGCGCCGCAGACATCTTCCAGCACTCACCCTTGGGTGATGTAAACTCTTTAAAGAACTTGTCCTTGGAGAAGGACTCACAGCTGAACTATGTTCGGTTCGAGCCAGAGGCTGATGATGGGAAATTTTGTTTCCCACCCGCCACCCACTTCATAGCCACTGTCGATGATTTAACCGACATGCTCGATTACGGCTCCGAAGACATCGATGGTTTGGACGACGATGCCGACATGGAGCAAGGCCATGACTCACCGTTCACTTGAAGTTGGACGGCTACCTCTTCATACAATGTGTACATGGTCGACACACCTAAAGAAGCTAGCGACGATGACAAAGGGGATCCAGTCGCGGATAAAATTTCTGAGACACAGTCCAAGCGCTCGCGCCCCAAACACCGCTCTAAGCCTCGTCGCTCAAAAAATGACAACACTAGCACCGGAGAAAATGGTACTCCAGGCGACACCGAAAACAATGAAGACCGTGTTGGAGCCACATCCACACAAGAGGAAACAAAAAATGGGCAAGATGACCCGGATAAACAGGCCACACCCAATGACTCGGATGATGATAGTTATCGTCAAGTCTCCGAAGATGAGGAAAGCCTCGGCAGCGAGGACTTCATCGTGCCTGAGGGACCCCTAGAGCAGGAACGCTTCTAGCGCCAGCTAATAGCTACCGCCAGAAGCCTGAAAAAGAAACAACAACAGCTCCAGGCTGATCAAAATATGCTCATTGACAGGTGGACTGATGTCCTGGCAGCCGAAGAATACGGCCTCGAGCGCCAAGTCAAGAGTTAACCAAAGTGTAGACTGCTACTTCAGTTCGATGAGGAGGCACCAAATCCCATACCTCCCTCACGCAATGCGGACCGACCACCACGCGGTCAGGATAGTGCGGTGGACCGACCACCCTGCGGCCAGGATAAAGCAGCAACTCAGGCCGAACAATAGCCTGCCCCACCACCTCGCAAAAATAGGGACAGAACAACTTGGGACCATACATACGACCTTCGGCAGGAGCTGGACAGCAAAGCAGGAAACACCAAATCAATCTACGGATCGCAAGGACGCTTCCCGACTCGGGATGACGGCTACCTATTCGGGCGTGACAAACCTAGTCACACCCAGGCCGATAATCGCAGACGCACTCCATCAGAGGTGCGCCATGATGCGGCCCGATATAGAGGCACTACACACCCTCTCTGCTTCACAGATGAGGTGTTGGATCACGAATTCCCAGAGGGGTTCAAGCCCGTCAATATTGAATCATACGACGGAACAACCGACCCCTCAATATGAATTGAGGACTTTATTCTCCACATCCACATGGCCCAGGGAGACGACCTCCACGTCATCAAATACCTCCCACTGAAACTCAAAGGGCCAGCAAGACACTGGTTGAATAGCCTACCCGAGAATTCCATCGGCAGCTGGGAGGATCTGGAAGAGGCATTTCTTGACAACTTTCAAGGTACATATGTCCGGCCACCTGATGCCATGACTTAAGCCACATAGTTCAACAACCTGGAGAATCAGCCAAAAAATTCTGGACTAGGTTCCTAACCAAAAAGAACCAGATCGTTGACTGTCCGGATGCCAAAGCCCTAGCGGCCTTTGAACACAGCATCCGTGATGAATGGCTAGCACGCCACCTCAGCCAAGAAAATCCAAAGTCCAAGGCAGCCCTTACGACACTCATGACCCGCTTTTGCGTGGAGGAGGACAGTTGGCTGGCCCGTAGCAAAAACACAGCCAGCGAGACGGTCCCCTCCGAGGCCAAGAACAGCTCCGGAAAGATTCGGCACAACAAACACAAACACCAAAGCAATGGCGACAACACCGATGACACCACCGTTAACACCGGACTCAACGGCTCCAAATCCGGCCAGCGAAAGAAGCCCTATAAAAGGAACGGCGGAGGACAATCCAGCTTGGACCGCATACTCAATCATCCCCAAAAGGGAGCGCAAGCACGCACTTAGGGACGTTTATGCGGTAGAGCCAGTCGCCCCAAAGTTCAACCCATGGTTGTCATTCCCGATCACCGTCGATCGTAGTGATCATCCAACTAGCATTCGTCCTGGCAGTTCGGCCGCACTAGTCCTCGACCCAATCATCGATGGATTTCACCTAACACGAGTCCTAATGGACGGTGGTAGCAGCCTCAACCTGCTCTACCAGGATACAGTGTGGAAGATGGGCATTAATCCCTCACGAATCAAACCCACAAAGACTACCTTTAAAGGAGTCATACCAGGCATTGAGGCCCTCTGCATGGGCTCAATCACGCTGCAGGTGGTCTTCGGTTCCCCCAAAAACTTCCGAAGTGAGGAGTTAATCTTCGATATCGTCCCCTTCCGTAGTGGCTACCACGCATTACTCAAACAAACCGCGTTTGCTAGATTCAACACGGTACCACACTATGCTTATCTCAAGCTGAAGATGCTTAGTCCGCGCGGTGTCATAACAGTCAACGGAAACACAGAACGCTCCCTCTGGACAGAGGAGCACGCCGCCGCCCTAGCAGCAGAGGTACGAAGCGGCCTTCTCAAGCAGCAGCATAGTCTGGCTGCCGAGCCCCTGGACATGATTAAGAGGGTCCGGACCACACTGCAACAGGACAGCGCGGCTCATCAAGAGCTCGATTAGCAATTCGGCCTCCGTCCCAATCCTGATGAGGTAGTGGCATTCATTCCACGCGTCCATAACTACGCACTCAAAATTCCATGGGCATCGACGGAGGCACAAGCTATCCCGGGATCCACGGTTTGTCCAGGCCGATCCTAGACACACATATAACTTTACTATCTCCTTTTCCCTTGTTTCAGGTTTCTCCTATGGGGGCCTCCTTCGAAGGGCCTGATTAACGATCCCGTCAAAGGACAAACACACCAGATTGACACGGAGCACAGGCATACATGGGAAGCCCTAGAGTCTAACCGTTTTCAGGACCCACGCGCAATCCTCCTTCGGGTATGGCATGTCAAATAGCCGCTTGCTTATTGCATTATCTTGTACCAAAGTGCTTGGACGCATAAACCCAACTATAATGGAAACTGTTCATGATCCAAGCTCACGGGCTCCGGATCCTATCTCTGTTCTCCCTATGTTTTCCTTTATATTACTTATTTCCTAGCATTCATACACCCTGGTATGTTTCATATTTGCCAGGGGCTCCCCATCGCCCCACGATACGGTAACAAAGTCCGAACAATCCCTAAAGATAAGTTCGACACCACGAATTTAGCATTATATGCATTGGCTCCGAATCACGTCTTTGGTCAATTGTTGGGTTGCCCGACTCCTGTGCTTGCTACCCAACGTTCCGCTAAATAGGGTAGTAAAGGGAGAACCACTGTGATTGTGCCCTGGCCTTGACCATATGAGCACCTTAGTAGAGGAAGCCAAAAACTGACTGTCATGATACGACGAGAGCCGGTCAGCTGTTCGAGGGTCACAAATCATTGGAGATTTTTTCCGCATTATGCGAAAGATCGGCACTTCCCGATCAGATGCTTATAGCCCCCTGGTTCGAACCAGGGGCTGCACCTATGCTTTATTATAAAACTCCTATGGCTAAGTGAGGGCTTTTAAGCCGAACAATATGATTGCGTTGTTCGTTGCGCTAAACAACTCCTTCAACGACCATACAATTGGATCAAGATTGTTTATATTCCATCCCGAACACCTCCGTACTACCTACGTGAGGGCAGAAGCCAATGACTGGCCAACCCTCAGATTACATACAAAACGGCCGCACAGGAGGAAACAATTCAGAGCATAACAATATTACATTACAAAACATGGTATGTTCCCTTAATACAAGGCAAAGGTAAAATGAATACATTTATTCAAATACAATATCCTGCGAACATTGTGTTGTCGCAAGGCGAGAACCCTCCAAAATATCCGCAAAATAATGTTCGGGTGTGCGGTGTTCCTTTCCCTCCAGTGGCCCTCTGGTCACCTCGACGATGTCCATCTTCGCCCACCACATCTTGTAACGGGCGAAGGGCATGCGTGCACCTTCAATGCAGGCCGAGCGCTTGACGACGTCCACCCGAGGACAGGCGCTTACCATTCGCCTCACGAGTCCGAAGTAGCTTCTTGGCATAGCTTCGGCTAGCCATAGCCGGATTATGAAATCCTTCATGGCTAGTTCGGCCACCCTATGCAGCTCCACCAGCTGTTTCAGATGATCGGTGAAGGACACGGGATGCTATGGCGCCGCATACTGCGATGAGAATAACTTCTCCGTAGAACCCCCTCCTTCAGCTCGGTAGAACTGTGCGGCGTCTGATACACTGCGTGGTAAATCCACAAATGCTCCTGGGGAACTCTGAACCCGGGTTAGTAAAAGGTACTGCTTCTCCGCACACTTGCTTTGCATCTTAAATGCCTTACCCGTCGTGATTTTCTTGGCTTCCTGGATCTCCTGGAGGGCAGGTTGGGCCTCATTCCGTGCGGTCTCCGCGCTCTGACGAGCCTTGGCGAGTTCGGTCCCTTGAACCGATGCATCATGCTCCAAGGCTTCGCATTTCTTGACCGCATTCTGGAGCTCCTGCTGGATTTCTTTGACCTAGGCCTTGGACTTCTTACAGGCGACTTGCTGCTGGACAACCTTCTCCTCGGCCTTGCCCAAGGCCTTCTTCAGGGCCTCGACCTCGGTCGCGGCTCCTGCACATACGACACATTGGTCAATATACAGCGCCTATCCTTTCTGAACACACAGAAAGTCATCACTCACCTTGCTTCTCCTGGAGTCGAACCTTAACCTCGCCGAGCTCATTCTCGGTCCGCTCTAGCCTCTGCCTCTGCTCAGAGACTTTGGCAGCATGGGAGGTCGCACCAACAGCGACACCTGTTTATTCATACATATTACGTTAGTCTCCTACAACAGTAGAATTTATCCTCTGTCCGGTTCTTCTTGCCGAACACCGAACAGTGTCTCAGGGGCTACTGGCCACATGGGGTTATTCTCTTTCTTACCTCGAAACCAGTCAACAGGCTCCTGCAGGCTTCATTCAATACACTCTTGGTAGACTGAATCTTCTCGATCACCGCACCCATAAGGAGACGGTGCTCGTCCACGACAGATGCGCTTCGAAGTGCCTCCATCAGGTTATCTGGCGCCCCTGGATGGATAAGGCCACCGGTGGAAGCGGCGCATCCCCCTCCTTTAAAGGGGGCCGCTCGCCCGACTCCAGAGCCATATGGACCTCCGGAATCGTATTCGGCTGAGGGCCAAACTGGATACGGCCCTCTATGCCAATCTTCATGGGGATCGACTCCCCCATGTGTCCGGCAATGGAGGTATCGCCCTTTGGTGCCTCCCAGACAGCGTCCTGGGCTCCTTCCCGCTTCAGAGCGGTCCTCCAAGATAACACCTCGGTGTCATCCCTGGCCCCGGAGGAATAAGCAGGCGGTGGCGACATGCTCGCCATCTCCGATGGAGCCAACGAACCTCTAGATGAGGATCGCTGGGTAAGGTCGCGGGCCGGACTACAATAGCACAATTAACTATGTCATAACAATAAAGAGAAAGGGCCGGATGTGCGCGTGAGAGAGCTGTGTCACTTACGATGCGGCCTGGGGCTTAGCGCGGGGCGTCTCTCCAGACTGCTATCAATGTCCCACGCGGTGTTGACCATTGGGACGCTCTTCCCCTTCTTGGGCGTGTCCGCCTCCGGATGTGCTGAAGCCACCCTCTTCTTCTTCATCTCCTCAGGGAGAGGGTTGTTTTCCTCCTTCTCCTCCTCCTCTTCCTTGTCATTGTCCTCAGGGACAGAGGAATGGGCTTCGTCGTCTTCGGACGTCACGTCCGAAGTGACCTTGCGACGGGGGCCACCCTTGGCCCCCTTGGCCTTCTTCTTGGCCTTCTTCTCCGGTGCCTTATAAGGCGCCGGCACCAGCATCTTTGCTAGACGCGGGATGACCGGTTCTTCAGGTAGCGGAGCCGGACACTGGATCCGCTTCGCCCTCCCCATCCAGTCCTGGAAATGCAATAATAAGCTCAAACATCATCCTTGAAATGATTAAGTTGGGGATACATCAAAAATTGCATACCTCACTAGCGAGGTGTTTACAATCGTGACCACGGTCTGAATACGTGGCCAGTGGCTTCTCGTTGCCCTTAAAGAGCAACTTCCATGCGCCTTTGTGAGTAGTCTCGAAGTGCCTCGCCAGAGTCTGGTCCTTCTTTGGGTTGAACTCCCATAGAGGACGGCTTTGGCGCTGGCACGGAAGGATCCGGCGAACCAGCATCACCTGGATCACATCGACGAGCTTGACTTTCTTGGTTGACATGCTCTGAACGCACGTCTACAGCGCTACCACCTTGTTAGGGGAACCCCAGTCCCGACTCTTCTCGACCCAGGAGGTGAGTCGCGTGGGGGCGCCGAAGTGGAGTTCGGTAGCTGCGGCCCAGGTGGTGCCGCGAGGTTCTATGATGTAGAACCACTACTTCTGCCACTCCTTCACTGTGTCCACAAAAGTGCCTTTGGGCCAGGCCGTCCGCCACCTTCGGCTTCACATTGAAGAGTTTGAGCCACAACCCGAAGTGGAGTTGGATGCGGAGGAAGGCCTCGTGCACGACGATAAACGCCGAGATGTTGAGGAAGGAATTCGGGGACCGATCATGGAAATCTAACCCATAATAGTACATCAGCCCGCGGACGAAAGGGTGGAGCGGAAACCCTAGCCCACGGAAGAAATGGGGGAGGAACACCACCCTCTCGGTGCGCTTCGGCATGGGGATGACTTGTCCCTCAGCCGACAGGTGGTGAGTGATCTCCTTCGCCAAGTATCCGGCCACCCGAAGCTCCGTAATGTTCTCCTCCTTGACGGAGGAAACCATCCACTTGCCCTGACCTCTGGATCCGGACATGGTTGCTTGGGTGGGAAGGAGATGAGAACTTGGGCGCTGGAGCTCGAGATTGGAAAGACAGAGAGAGGGTGTGAGGGAGGAAGAGGGAATCCTTATCCCCTTATAAAGGCAACGAATATTGAACGCCTCCTCACTCACCTTAAGATTCGCCTATTCCCAAGGGATGTATAAACGGCACGGTTGGGTTACCCACGCCCATATTGATGAGAATCCCGTAATAAGTGGGCACGATCTTTGCTTCGACAAGACGTGCCAATGGCAACCGCGTCTCGAAACATGGAGCGGTAGACAAAAAACGTTCCGAAATTATGACCGGACAGACGTGATGTCATATTGTAAAAGATCTTAGCAGGATTAGACTCGTGTAAAAATATATATTCTCTCTGCAGTTATGTATGGTGTGTGTGACATGTCCGAATACTATCATTGCATCCGAAGACTATCTTGAAGTTCGGATAAAAGGGAACCCGCCTTGCAATGCCGAAGACAATCTGCGCGTCGAACTCCCCGTCATTGAAGACAGGTTCAGGGGCTACTGAGGGAGTCCTGGACTAAGGGGTCCTCGGGCATCCGACCTTTTATCCATGGGCCGGACTGATGGGCTGTGAAGAGATGAAGGCCGAAGACTATACTCGAGTCCGGATTGGAGTCTCCTTGGCATGGAAGGCAAGCTTGGCGATCGACTATGAAGATTCCTGCTTATGTAACCGGCTCTATGTAAACCCTAGATCCCCCGGTGTCTATATAAACCGGAGGGGTTTGTCCGGAAAGGATACATTCATTACCATAGTCATACAGTCTAGGCTTCTAGGGTTTAGCCATCACAATCTTGTGGTAGATCAACTCTTGTAACACCCATATTCATCAATATCAATCAAGCAGGGCGTAGGGTATTACCTCCATAGAGAGGGCCCGAACCTGGGTAAATGTTGTGTCCCCTGTCTCCTATTACCATCGATCCTAGACGCACAGTTCGGGACCCCCTACCCGAGATCCGCGGGTTTTGACAACGACAGTGTTGTTCTAGGACAAAGAGTTGACAAGAAACTTAATGTTATTCATTATGCTAGTAAAACTCTAGACAGTGCTCAAAGAAATTATGCTACGACTGAAAAAGAATTCTTAGCAGCTGTGTTTGCTTGTGATAAATTTAGACCTTATATTGTTGATTCCAAAGTAACTGTTCACACAGACCATGCTGCTATTAAATATCTTATGGAAAAGAAAGATGCTAAACCTAGACTTATTCGGTAGGTTCTCTTGTTACAAGAATTTGATTTACATATCATTGATAGAAAAGGAGTTGAGAACCCAGTTGCTGATAATTTGTCTAGGCTTGAAAATGTGCTTGATGACCCACTACCTATTGATGATAGTTTTCCTGATGATAAGTTAGCTGCAATAAATGTTTCTCATAGTACTCCTTGGTATGCTAATTATGCTAATTATATTGTTGCTAAATATTTACCACCTAGCTTTACATACCAACAAAATAAAAAATTCTTCTAGGATTTAAGACATTACTTTTGGGATGACCCACATCTTTATAAAGAAGGAGTAGATGGTATTACTAGACATTGTGTACCTGAGCATGAATAGGGACAAATCCTACGGAAATGTCACTCCGAGGCTTATGGAGGGCATCATGCTGGAGATAGAACTGCTCACAATGTATTGCAATCTGGATTTTATTGGTCTACTCTCTTCAAGGATGACTGTAAGTTCATCTTATCTTTTGATGAATGTCAAAGGATAGGTAATATCGGTAAGCATCAAGAAATGCCTATGAATTATTCACTTGCTGTTGAATCATTTGATGTTTGGGGATTTGACTACATGGGACCTTTTTCTTCCTCTAATTGGTAAACACATATTTTGATTGCTGTTGATTATGTTACTAAATGGGTAGAAGCTACTCCAACTAGTAGTTCTGAGCACAACACCTCTATTAAAATGCTTAAGGAAGTTATTTTCCCAAGGTTTGGAGTCCCTAGATATTTAATGACTGATGGTGGTTAACACTTTATTCATGATGCTTTCTGTAAAATGCTCGCCAAGTATGATATTAACCATAGAATTGCATCACCTTATCATCCTCAGTCTAGTGGTCAAGTTGAACTTAGCAATAGAGAAATAAAATTAATTTTGCAAAGGACTGTCAATAGGTCCAGGAAGAATTGGTCTAAGAAATTAGATGATGCACTTTGGGCTTATAGAACAACATATAAAAATCCTATGTGTATGTCTCCTTATAAAATGGTTTATGGAAAAGCATGTCATTTGCCTCTTGAGTTAGAACATAAAGCATATTAGGCAATCAAAGAACTCAATTATGATTTCAAACTTGCTGGTGAAAAGAGGTTATTTGATATTAACTCACTAGATGAATGGAGAACCCAAGCTTATGAAAATGCAAAATTATTTAAAGAAAAAAGTTAAAAGATGGCATGACAAAAGAATTCAAAAGCGTGAGTTTAAAGTCGGAGAATATGTTCTTTTGTACAACTCCCGTTTAAAATTCTTTGCAGGAAAACTCTCAAAATGGGAAGGTCCATACGTCATCGAGGAGGTTTACCGGTCTTGAGCCATCAAAATAAATAATTCCTAATGTGCTAACCCGAAGGTTGTCAATGGGCAACGAATAAAGCATTATATCTCAGGTACGCCTATTAATGTTCAAAGTAATATTATCCAAACTATGACATCGGAAGAACACATAAAAGAGTCCTTCCGGAACATTCCAGAATCGTGAAAATAAGGAGGTACGTGATACGGTAAGTAAACGGACTCCGAAAAATCCGCAAAAATATTTCTTATCAGTGTTGGAATATTTAATTTTTTTGGAAATAAAGACACCAGGGCGTGCCAGGCTTGCCTGGCGCACCCAGGTGAGTTGTGCCCACCTGAGACACCTCCCGTACTCTGTTTTTCTACCATATACTTGTCCTCCAAGATAAAAAATCTATATATGCTTCCTGAACCTGTTGATCACTGTATCGCAGAGAAATCCTATGTTCTCTTTTCTTGTTGTTTTCTGGCAAATTCAACGGGTCCAACATCATGCCTTCCTCAACCTTCAACCATAGAGAAAGAGACATAAGGTCGGTCCAGCAAGATCTATGTAGGGATGAAACTAAAGAGGTTGCTATGGAGGAAGAAGAGGAAGGTCCCTTTGGGATTCACCCTCCGACCTCCGAGAGGGGTACACTGGCTGGCATCTCTACTCATCCTGATCCTCATCAAGCCATGGGATCACCGAGAAATCAAGCAAGCCAGGATGTACAAGAAGATCTCCCACCGAGGAGGCCCTTACACAGGTTACATCATAATAATTTTCATAATTTGACTCACAATTATGGGTTTGAGAATACTCCTCGTAGGCACATGCCGTCCAACTAGGACATATCCCGGCAAAGAGCAAACAGTGCAGGAACAAAAACGTGGGGCCCTGAGAATAAACACATAATGGACGAGGTGAAGAAAAATAGTGAACTAATTCATCAAGCCCTTCGGGAGATTCAAGGCTTGAGGGATCTACTCATGGATATATTGGAGAATACTACTTCCTCATTACCATCATCTTCTTCACCACCAAAGGAGAATTTAGTATCGGGTATGGGCACTCCCCTTCGCTTCCGCCAAGCTTGGGGGAGGTGCCCCGGTATCATATCATCCCACTATCTTTTTTGCTTTTACTTATTTTAGTTCGACCCTTTTGCTTTAGATGAATATAAGTTTAGTTTGATCCTTTCTTCTTTGAGAGTTTGCTTAGTGATCTATCCTTGTAATCGTGTGCAAGTTATATAAAAAAGTTCAGTATGAGTTTTTGCTTTCTTTACTTTCATGTTGCAAATAAAAGGAAAGAAATAAGAAAGGAAACAAATAAAAGAAAGGAAATAAATAAAGAAAATATTATGTACTAATCCTAGGGTAGGTGATGGCACCACATCAGGAAAATTATAAGTAGAAAATTTTATTAGATATTGATAAACATAGCAATAGTCAATGATGCAACTCATGAAAGAATTCATAAGGGAATAGAAGATTCACATATAAATATACTATCTTAGAGATCTTTTGTGATTGTGAGCCCTCATCAAAATATTATATGCCAAAATTGCTTCTAAAAGTGTGAGATCATTTAGTGTAAGAGAAAATTGAGCGTTGCACGAACTTGTGATGGTGAAGAATAAAAGCGACAGATTGCATAATAAAGGTCGCTATCACAAGGGGCAATGTAACGTGACGTTCTTTTGCACTATGGGATTGAGCATACAAACAAATAAGCGCATGGCAACCTCTGCTTCCCTCTACGAAGGGCCTATCTTTTAATTTTATGCAAAGAGTCAAAGTTTTTCTCTCTATTCCTTTTTTGTCCTTTGGAAAGCATCATGTGGTGAGGAAAGATCTTGGAACATATGTCCAATTGAATATGGGTGGCATGAGTTATTATTGTTGACATCACCCTTGAGGTGAGTATGTCGGGCGGCAAAATCATAAGCCCCTATCTTTCTATGTGTCCGGTTGAAACATTTTGCTCATGGGTACGAGGTGAGTGTTAGCAATCATAGAAGACTATATGATGTTTGAGTATGTTGACTTGCCTAAAGGCTCCGACACGTGAACCTTCTTGAAAAGAAGATGAATTGTAGTTGCAAAGTTGATTGAGAACATAGTTTGTTGGTTTCCAATAGAGTTTTTGCTTTATACTTCAATTATGTGATGAACTATTACTTATTCATGAGAAGTATGTGATCAAAGTTATATGATAAAAGTACTATGTTTAGTTTTGTTGCTGTTATAATAATCAACATGATGCTTCTATGTCCATATTTCATTTTTATTGACACCTCTCTCTCAAAGCATGTGGACATGTTTTTCGATTTCGGTTTTCGCTTGAGGACAAGCGAGGTCTAAGCTTGGGGGAGTTTATACGTCCATTTTGCATCATGTTTTCTTACTGTTATTTATAATGTTTTTATCCATAATAATGATTTTTTGAGTAATTCTAATGCCTTTTCTCTCATAATTTGCAAGGTACACACCAAGAGGGAGAATTCTGGCAGCTGGAAATCTGGACCTGGAAAAGCTACGTCAGGCCACCTATTCTGCACAACTCCAAACAAGCTGAAACTTCACGGAGATTTTTTATGGATTATTTAAGAATTATTGGAGCAAATAACTACTAGAGGTGCCCCACCAGGTGGGCACAACCCACCTGGGCGCGTCAGGGAGCCCAGGCGCGCCCTGGTGGGTTGTGCCCTCCTCGGCCCACCTCTGGTGCCCATCTTTTGGTATATAAGTCATTTTGACCTAGAAAAAAAATAAAGGGAGGACTTTCGGGATGAAGCGCTGCCGCCTCGAGGCGGAACTTGGGCAAGAGCACTTTTGCCCTCCGGTGGAGCGATTCCGTCGGGGGAACTTCCCTCTCAGAGGGGGAAATCATCGTCATCATCATCACCAACAAATCTCCCATCTTGGGGAGGGAAGTCTCCATCAACATATTCAAACCATCTCCTCTCAAACCCTAGTTCATCTCTTGTGTTCAATCTTATTACCGGAACTATAGATTGGTACTTGTGGGTGACTAGTAGTGTTGATTACATCTTGTAGTTGATTACTATATGGTTTATTTGGTGGAAGATTATATGTTCATATCCAATATGCTATTTAATACCCCTCTGATCATGAGCATGTTTATCATTTGTGAGTAGTTACCTTTGTTCTTGAAGTCATGGGAGAAATCATGTTGCAAGTAATCATGTGAATTTGATATGTGTTCAATATTTTGATAGTATGTATGTTGTGATTCCCTTAGTGGTGTCATGTGAACGTCGACTATGTGACACTTCACCATATTTGGGCCTAAGGGAATGCATTGTGGAGTAGCAATTAGATGATGGGTTGCGAGAGTGACAGAAGCTTAAACCCCAGTTTATGCGCTATTCCGTAAGGGACTGATTGGATCCAAAAGTTTAATGCTATGGTTAAAATTTATTCTTAATACTTT
>NC_041382.1:233556619-233557246 GCF_002162155.2 Triticum dicoccoides | reverse complement strand
CAAATTTTTAATTTGGAATGTTATACACTAGATCATCATTGCATAGCATATTTTATTGCATTTTGGTCGATCCTAGAAATTCTACGCAACTCAAGGACCCTCGGAGAGAGTTGGGGATTTCGTTATTTTCATATTTGAGTTCTCTCAAATTTTGGAAATAGGATCATTTGATTTTATTTATTTTATCTTCAATTATTTCTATTACAAAAATATGAGAGAGGGAATAAAATGACTTTCCCAAAATAAAGAAATATTGAGGATTTAATAAAAAAATCAAATAAGATTTTTATTTGAGTTTTATTTGCTATTTTATTTGAATTTAGGAAAAATGTGTGTTTTTCAAATTGCATTTAGGACCCAAATAAATGTTCATCCTGTGCTGCTTGATTTTACAAGCCGGGGAAAATTTATTTTGGGATTTTTGGAGTCCGTTTAGTATTCCTTTTGTTTTTTTTCTGAGTGTAACTATTTAAAAAAACGCGAACCGACCTATCGGGCCGTGTCTGACCCGGACACCTGGCCCGGCCGACCTTATAAGCCGGGGGAGCCCAGCCGAGCCACCCCCAAACCCTAGCGCGCCCTGCCGCACCGCGCCGCCACCGCCTCGCCCCCCCGCCGTGCCACCGC
>NC_041382.1:233531950-233556100 GCF_002162155.2 Triticum dicoccoides | reverse complement strand
CGGAAACGCGTCGCCACCGCCCCTCGCCGCCAGCCGGAGCCACCGCCCGCCGCATCGCCTCGCCGGAGGTTGACCCCGCCCCGCCGCCAGTTTTTCTCGAAAAACCGTTCGGTTTTTCGTTTGGTTTTTTTAGATTCGTTTATATATATATATATATATATATATATATATATATATATATATATATATATCGGTTTTTCCGGTTTATTTAATTAGCGAGCATTCGCTCGTTCGTTCGTTTTAACGAACACGTTCATCGTTTAGATCCAGATAACGAACGTTCGTTCGTTAACCTGTTCGTCGTTTTTCTTTTTCTCGGATTAAATCCGCGATTTTTCTGATCGCGATTCCTGATCCGATTTTCGTTCTAGTATAACTTTTCGCTCGTTTATCGGAATCAGGCGATTCAAGCGCCTGGAGTTTCGTATCAAAACCCTCTTTCCGTTTAACCAACTCAAACAAGTTTTTACCTCTGTAAAAATTGCCCTAGATCCATAATAGTAAACGAAGCCTGTTTCTTTTGCCGTTTGTCTTTCATGGTTTCGTTCGATTTGGTTCTTTTTGCCAACCGGAGTTCTTAAGTTGAACTATCTGGTTAGATCTGTTATTCGAGTTTTACCTTTGCATTAGTCGAGTACATATTGTATGCTTGTTTGTTTGCGATAGAGTACCCGGAGTGCGCCGCTTGCTACTCCGAATCGCTAGGTTTCCCGGATCATCAGCAAGGCAAGTAACACTTTGATCATACCTCCTACTACCCAGTTTTTATTGCATTAGATCAACCCTCACGCATTGCATGATTAGGATCTAATTAAATTGTGGGTTTGGGAAGTAGATGAGGTAGTTCCTATCACCTGTTTATTATCAAACCTTTGGGGGTTACTTCTACGTTTGCTTATTATGCCAAGCTATGCTAGTAGACGTGGATTGGGTGAGTGAAATCCATGACAGATGTGAGATTGTTAAGTTTAATGGTTTATCTAAGGTGGCAACTTAAATACACATCTGGGTGGACTGAGGCACCTAGGTATTCCAGCGATTGCCTGTTTTTCTTTATGGACCGCCACCCAGGCTCAAAGGGATCAGGAGATTATTCATGCTAGAAACTTCCGTGTGCAGCCACAAGCTACTATGGGCTCTAGCATAGTTGACTAAGTTGTGCGAACTCTTAGAGTGGTAGACTAGCAGATGTAGGGGAAAGTAGGTGTAACGGTCTACCCGATCGTAAGGTGCTAGCGCTTCTTAAAGACTATGTCTCGGTCATCCGTTTCTCACACATCATGTAGTGCGACAATCCCAACGGAGGAGATCGAGTCTTGTGGGGAAAAGTGCGCAAACCTCTGCAGAGTGTATAAACTAATCATGGTTAGCCGTGTCCCCGATTATGGACATCTTGAGTATCTAGTACTTGGATTATCATGTGAATCTCATCAAGTTACTCTAATTAATTTTGTTGGGTTTTAATGATGATGCTTAATTGGGATTGAGAGGGTGTCTACACTCTCAATGTTTAACAACCACCATGATAGTTAAATAAAATTTATTCCTTTGCAGTAGGGAAAAATTGGCTTTACGCAAAACTGTAACCATAGAGCTTTCCACCAGCCAAATATGCATGTAGTATAGTCTTATTCTTTCATTGTTCTCTTTGTGTTACATTGCCAGCATATTCCATGTGCTAACCCATTTCGGGCTGCAACGTTCATGTTGCAAACTTTTCAGATGACGAGTAAGGTGATTTTAGGTCGTGGTTCTATACTCAGTGATGTTGTTGGAGTTGATGGACTCACTTGTCTTCCAAGCCTTACGCTGTTATCGTTATTAGATGGCCTTAAGCCATATTTATTGTAATAAGTTCTCTTTTGAGATACTCGTTGTAATAAGTGTGTGATTGCTACTCTGTTATAAATCCTTCGAGTAGTGTGTGGTGTCAGCATTACTGATCCAGGGATGACACCTATGCACAGAGATTGGACCGTTTGAGGTCTAGTCGCTACAGGTTTGTTCAATTAAAAATAGCACCTAAGCACCGGTCCACCCACATATCAAATTATCAAAGTAGCGAACACAAATCGAACCAACATGGTGAAAGTGACTAGATGAAATTCCCGTGTACCCTCAAGAACGCTTTGCTTATCATAAGAGACCGTTCTGGCCTGTCATTTGCCTCAAAAGAATTGGGCTACCTTGCTGCACTTTTTTGTACTACTATTGTTACTTGATCGTTACAAATTATCTTGCTATCAAACTACTCTACTACTTACAATTTCAGCACTTGCAGACATTACCTTACTGAAAACTACTTGTCATTTCCTTTTGCTATTCGTTGGGTTTGACACTCTTACTTATCGAAAAGAGATACAATTGATCCCCTATACTTGTGGGTCATCACCGTCCGGTCTATATCTAACGGATAGGAAAGAAACTATGACAATTTACCCGCACTCCTCTCCACATTTGCAGATAAGGCCTTCCCTCGTTCATCCTTTTCACCCACATGATCTTGATGTTCCGTGCAACGCACGGGTATCTTGCTAGTGCATGTAAAAATCTTTGTCATTTACTACTGTTCATGCATGCATGCAATGCGATAATGCATTGGTAACCACATTTTTTTGTGAAGAACGAGAGCATTAATTGAGTACTTTTGCAGAGAACAAAAACTATTCCACCACCTCTAACTTGTTAAGAGTAGGTGAAAATTTTGAATCGAGCCCTTTAAACTGGAAGGGAGCTAGTATTACTCTAAAAGCTATCCTTGTTCTGATGACTAGATAGGACATGGCACACACCTGGACGGAGGAACTAGTCTGCATTGTGCATATAAGTTTTATCTAAAGTCAATGTACCTCTACTTTGACCAAACTTATAGAAAAGTATATCAACATTCACAATGTCAAATCAATATTTTTATACTCATTATAAAATGTAGTTTCATAAAATGTATATTTGGCATTGTAGATATTGATATTTTTTAGTATAAATTTGGTCAATTTGCAGACTTTGACTTGACACAAATCTTACGCGGAGTAAAAAGGACCAGATGGAGTATCATGCATGCGGTGTAGGCCAAAAAATTGCTCATTTATAGCCATCCAAAGTCTCAAAGGGCACGACCGTGCGAGGGAGGCGAAGGTTGTGGGAGGCGCGACGGTTGACGGAATTAAGTGAAGTTACATCCACGCACCGACATGGCGTGCGAACACACAGAAGCTATACCGTCAGGCCTATGATATGGGTCTAGTAGACATGACATCTAGTGGGTCCTGCATAGTACTCGAGAACTCTTTGTGGGCATGCAAGCGTTTATCCACCGGGCAAGCCAACAACCCCACGCCATTCGCACGCCCTACTCATCCCCGTCTTCTACCTTACAACAGTTCGCTCCTAGTTGTCCCATCCTTTCAAATTACACCAGCTCAACTTCTCCTAACCCGCCTCCAAAATCCATGGCTTCCCAAATCTCCATGATCACCGCTGAGTACCAGGTTAGATCCATCACAGGTGATGAGTTCATCATCATCTACACCCACCGATCTGCGACGGTGGAAGCTTCGATTGATTCTTAACAAATTAGTATTTTCAAATTGTGAGGGTCGTTCTCTCTATATAAGAAATCGTTGATTAAGAATATTAGTGAATCCTTGGGAAACTGCGTAAATTTATGGAATCACTTACTTTACTATATCTTTTTTTGCATAGAATTTATTTTGCATACAAAAAAGAAGGGGAATATTGCCTTGCCCGCTTCCTACGCATGTTCAAAAGTTCAAAGGATGAGTGGGTCGCTGGGCTAGATGTTGAGCACACCATAGTCCTGGAAAGCGAGAAGATTCTAATGGAGGCAGAGAAGAAGAAGCCCGATGTGATCTAGGTTTGCGTACATAATGTGTGCTTGGTCTACCACATATTCCATGCCGACATTGAGTGCCAGGATTTTAAGAACTTCCTGAAGGACGAAAGAGTGAAATTCGTCACGGTAGACTTCAGGAACGACAGGGGTGTCCTGGGTCGGATGGGCCTCGTTGTAGGCCAGCCCATCGATCTCCAGAAGGCAAGCCTAGTGTGCCCCTCTCAGCCTTCAATGCTGACCCTGGCAGCAGCCATGATTGATCCTTCGTACGCTCAATTGAAGAAACCTCACCATGAGTTTCATCATGCATGGGAATCAAAGACAATAGATGAAGATCACATCCTGTACGCAGCAATGGATGCCTACCTTTATTTAAATATCTACAAGGGTTGTATGAAGAAGTAGAGCCTAGTGTTTGGTTCAAGCAAAGAAGCTTCGGCGAAGAGGAAGCGGAAGAGGGACGAGGACGAAGTTGAGGACGTGGACACGGACTCCGAGTAAGGTGGCAGTGCCGTCGCTCATGCTGGTTTTACTCCAGTGTTAAGCGGGCTGGTTGCTTAGTTTTATTTTAGGGGAGTGTTGTGCTGAGCCCCCAACAGAACTATGTTTATGTTCTTTCTCATTATTTGAACTCTTTAGTACGTACAATAGTACTAGTATGTCTTACTACTATTCTTCTTGTAGTTGGTACTACTGCTCCTATCTTTGTGTTCCTACTGTACTTAATACTACGTACTAGTAGTATAATTTGGGTCAGTTAATTTGTGAAAGAATTTTGACGGAGCGAAGGAAGAAGATGTTAGAGAAGCTACCCCAGTATCTATATTAGGGTGGCAGGTTGCCCATGATCTATCTTATGACTGTTGGGTGTGGAATGCAGTTCGCCGGAAAAAATGGATCATGCCCGGGGTTAAACGGATGGTGCGGGTGGGGAGAGCATGGCAGTGGCAAGCGGTTCAGGGGAGGGCGGGGCAGCGGTGGCAGGCTGTCAGGCATGTGGCGGGCTGGCGGCTCAATGCCTGAGAGAGAAGATGAACAGTGTATCCATTTCCGAGGATGAAGAAGCCCTTCTGGCCATCCATGTTGCATCCAACTGCTCACAAGAGTCGACTGACCCAAATTGCTCCTTCAGATTACAGGATCCACATGGCATTCAAGGTCTCAATGGTAAATTCCGCGTCCGCACCCAGTTTGCGGGCTCGGCACGGGCGCGACCGGCTTCTGCCGTGACAGCCACCATGCGTGCCTCCTCCACGCAGGCGGAGACGACAATGACACGCTAGCTCCTCCTCGCCGACATGCTGGAGCACGCGCTCGTCCTCCTCTTCATACGCTGCATGCATAGACGTGACTCCAACAGCTGCTCGCATGCTTGGCAGCACGGTGGCATCGCGAGGAGGGACTGCAGACGACATGAGCGGGCGAGCCTTTGACTTCATGGCACAAGGATGGCGGCGACACGGTGGTGATGGGGAAGAAATGGTTGGCCGGAGCAGGCGGGCGCTGGCATGTGGAACGGCGGCGGCAACATATTGATGAGTGCACGTATGGGAGCTTAGTTTAGTTTATATAGGGTTGGTCAAACTTAAAAGAACACCGTACTAGTACATGTAAACATTAGACTGGGGCATCGCTTATATTAGTTACCACAGCAACGATACGAAATCCTGTGCAAGCGGGTGCACCGCAGCCACGCGGTCCATCAAACGATGCGTCACCATGTCGCGCTTGAAGGACATCCACCAAACCTTTTTGTGTGTGTGAAAACAATCCCCGAATATTACTCAACTTTTTTTTCCTGGAAAAGTTCTTCACACTACAATATTTCCATATATTTGAATTTATCTTCAGATCCAGTTTATTTGGATTTGGACGTTTTAGGTGCGCCCTAGTTTTTTTAATACTGATTTTGTGTGTGTGACTGAGAGAGATCGTGTGTATGTGTCCATATGTGTGTTGTGGTGGAAGGGCAATGTGGAGACAGTGTGCGTGTGATAGAGACACAGAGAGGTGTGAATGTGTGAATGATCATGCATGAGTGAGACATAGGGAGATGCCGATACGTTGTGTATACATGAGAGAATGGTCTTCTATTTGTACTTGTGTGTGTGTGTGAGAGAGAGAGAGGCATCCATCACACAACAACCATCTCTCTCGATTCATCCGTCCCTCGCACGATCGCATGGAACACATGCATCAACACACACATTTTTACACCCTCAACCGACCCCTGCCCACCTCAAGGCCTGCACATCGCTCTCTATCTGGCATGCACAATCTCTTCTTGAAAACCCTATTTAGCATGTAGCTTCCCATCACATACACACACATTCTCTCCATAGGTTTGATTTCTCTCAATATCTGACACACACACACTCACGCACTGCACACACACTCCCCCCTCCCCCGAGCACACAATTCATCCCCATCCAAGGTTATATGGCGACCACTCTCGCTTGTGCTTCTCTGCAGCCAGCATACACACCACCTCAATCTTCCAAGAGGGCATCGAGCAGATCGAAGACGGCGACCACACTGCACTAGAGAATGCCTGGCCATTTGGAAGCAGGATGATGTGACGACGGCTGACGGACTCCCCCCTCTCTCTCCCGCACAAAATTATCAATCCCTCAACCCACGAGATCCTTCCCCTCTCGTCCATGTTTTTCCAGCTCTCTCATCAAACCTATTGTCTCTTCTTCTTCCATGTGTACAAAACCTGGATGCACACGCATCTCACATATATTACATGTCTCCATATTTCTCACAGACCTAACTTCTTCCTCTCTCTTTCTTTCTCTGTCTCTCTCTCTCGTTAGGTTTCTCTCCTACTCTCTTGCCCACATACATACAATATTTCCCGCCCTATCTGCTCCATCTTTGCAAGCTCTCTCTACACGTTTCATTCACACATTGGGATGTGTTCAAAATGTTGCTTTTATAATGGATGATGTAGAGTTATGGTTGGTTTTGTTGCATCCTACAAACACTACTGCGGGATGCTGCTAACGCGACACTACGATCAGAGACCCTTCGACGAAACTGTTTGCGATGCCATAATCGCAGACGGTGGTGTGAAATAACCGTCAAAAAAGGTGCAAAACATTTGCGATGGAGGATGCATCAAACACGGTTCAGATTTTAGTTGCGTGTGTGATGTAGGGCACATGGCTAACCCGTTTGAACTGTTTGCGATGAGGCAGAACAACAGAAACGAGTAGCCATATCAATGTGTGTGCGATATATGGCATACAGTTTACTCCGATGAACGGTTTGCTATTAGGGAGTGTAACATAAACGGTTAGCCAGATCAAGGTGTGTGTGATATGGGGCATACGGTTCACTTGGACGAACTATTTTTTATTAGCGAACGCAACAGAAATGGTTCAACTTAACAAGATGTGTGTGATACTTGGCAAGCAGCCGACTCGGATGAACTGTTTACGATGAGAATATACAACACAGACGGTTAATACAGTTAGTTCATGTGCGATTCTGTGTGTACAAAAAAACTTTAAAAAATGCAAACTAGTTGCTTGCGGTGGCTAGGAGTAATGCACACGATGTGTCTGCGAGTACTCATGTGCGATGATTAGTAAGTTACACATGCATTTCCTTATGTTAACACTTGTGTGATAAATAACACATGGCACCGGATACGGTATTCGGGTTGTGTGTGTGCTCCACTTAGTCTTCCCGTGCTCCAGTGAATGCTTCCCGCGCTCCACATGGGTGAATTGTAAAATCCATGCCTATTCCCTCACCGGTTTCCTGCCACCAGCTAACAGCTTGCTGCATATAACCCAGGCGAAAATGCACCGCCGCGACACTCTCCGAGGATCTAGTCCTCACCCATCTACGATTAGTTATTCCAAGCATGCCAGGAAACGACCAAAGCTTCGACATCGACGCCTACCTGCGTTACATCTTCGACAAGGAGAATGAGCCGGAGCAGGTCAGGGAGCAAGAGCTTCATCGACCGGTGCAGGAACCATGGCCCATCGGCAGCGATATCAACGTCAGAGTCCTTGGGAGCACAATCGGCATATTGCAGAGGAGGTGTGATGAGCAGTTTGCCATCCACCATGCAAAAGATCCAGAGTAGCTCGGCGGCATGATCGACGACCCACCTGAAGAACCGTCATCACTAGTGCTCATCGAGAGCCTAATGCCCCGCAAGGAATGTGCAAAGGACCTTTGCGGCTTCATCATTGCCCGCGGCGGCCGTGTCAACCTCGATCCCGATGATGTGGTGGCCAGGCTCGAGCGGATCCTTGGAGGAGGTGACGTCCCCAACGAAGTAGAACATCACCAACGTGGTATCTTGAGGATGCAAGTGATCGACAGAATTTGCTACCAGGCCAGAGAGATGGAAATGGAGCAGTTCCGCGGAGTTGTCATGCGTGCAATTGCATGCTGTCAAGCTCTTCTGGAAGAGGCCCAGCAGCCCCAAGAGCCTCCCATCAGTGCCAGCAGCTCCGTAGGCGGAGGCGTGTCAGGACACTCAGAGTGAACGACCACAAGGGTGTTATGCTGATCATCGAGTCCGAGAAGACCATCGTCAGAAGGCCGCCGGCTTATCCTTTTAGCTTATATTTTATTATAATTGCATGCATATGTAGGTCGTGAGTGTTCTCGGCCTTGCCGCATTTGGCATTTTAAATTATCCTGAATATGTTAGACAATTATTAAGAATTATTAACCATTGCCATTGTAACTTTGCCTCACCAGCGAGCAGAGCGCGCGCAAGGACGCCAGAGCGGAGCGCGCTGCTGCCGCCGCAACGGCGAGCAACCACGTGGTCAACCTTCTGCCATCAATAAGTTTTGACCTTGTTTCTCGTCACATTGCTGATTACAACACAATTAGTAATTGCAAATCTGTTCACACCTATCAAACTAATATGTGTTCACACTTAGCACCGGGCTATAAAAACTACCCACTCGAAAATTACTTCACAGTTCCTCTCCTCATCACCCGCAAAACAAATTTTTTCTGTCAAGTCATTCCGCCATGACCGGTAGGAGGAGTTTAGGGTGGACATATAACCAGGCAGCAAAGACCAAAGCCGCGGAAGCACTAGATAGGTCCCGCCGCGAAGCCGCAACAGAGATGTCCCAGCGCGCCGCGGGGCCCTCGAACGAGCTCTCACGGGCACGCAGGGGCTCTCACAAGCGCATTCGCGGTGTCGGTCATTGCGACGAGCCGACATTCCTGAAGTCCTTCGCCGGCGACAACGACATTCTCGCTGGCGTCACTATGCAGCAGGAGCTGGTCGATGGCTTGATGAAGCTGCTCAAGATCAGCGATGCCTCGGTTGACAAGGCGACCGGCCTCATCGAACAACTTAGGGATGATAATGCGAAGCTCCTCATGTTGGTCGCCAACTAGGCGGAGGAGGCTGCCGACTAGAAGATGATGCATGAGTAGAGCTGTGCCTCAGAGATGACGCTAAAAGCGATCGTCAAGGAACTGATGGGCGGCTTGAGGAAGCTCCGGATCGAGCGCGAGAAGGAGGTGGAGGAATCTATGGCCGCTTTCAAGCAAAGTTGTGAGGAATTGAAGAAGGAGCTGGAGTATTTCGCCGCCCGACGATCCATCGACGAGTAGAGATAGTAGCGACCTAGATCATTGTATGCAATTTACTTATTCACTTGCCCACGTGTCTTCCGGGCTTTGCCGCATGTGGCATTTTAAATTATTCGGAATATGTAAGACAATTATTATCTGTGCCATTATAAATTTGTCGTTGTATTATCCGTTGACATTTTATTTGTGGTCGTATTATCCATTGCCCCATGTGGCAATTTAAATTAGGGCGGAATACGAGTTGAGAACACGAACAAAGCAAATGCTGCCATGGGATCACAAGCAAACACCCTCCGTCCAGGTGCTTTAATTAACAAATTAATGAAGAAGTTGTGAGCAAGGCGGGCGGTAGCTGGTGCATGGAGGTCAAAGAGCTCGCTTCCCGGTGAGCATGGGTGGCCTTGCTGCTCGCACGTGTCCCGTCAAGCCCGCGAGGTGGACAGGATGCATGCATCCCGTCGAGCCTGCGCGGCGGACTGCTCGCACGCCTCCTGAGGGAGTCCTGGATTAGGGGGTGTTCGGGTAGCCGGAATATACCTTCAGCCGGACTCCTGGACTATGAAGATACAAGATTGAAGACTTCATCCCGTGTCTGGATGGGACTTTCCTTGGCGTGCAAGGCAAGCTTGGCGATGCGGATATTCCAGATCTCCTACCATTGTAACCGACTCTGTGTAACCCTAACCCTATCCGGTGTCTATATAAACCGGAGGGTTGTAGTCCGTAGGCAATCAACTCCATACACAACAATCATACCATAGGCTAGCTTCTAGGTTTTAGCCTCCTTGATCTCGTGGTAGACCTACTCTTGTACTACCTATATCATCAATATTAATCAAGCAGGAGTAGGGTATTACCTCCATCGAGAGGGCCCAAACCTGGGTAAAACAAAGTGTTCTCTGCCTCATGTTACCATCCGGCCTAGACGCACAGTTCGGGACCCCCTACCCGAGATCCGCCGGTTTTGACACCGACATTGGTGCTTTCATTGAGAGTTCCTCTGTGTCGTCGCTTTTAGGCCCGATGGCTCCTTCGATCATCAACAACGATGCAGTCCAGGGTGAGACTTTTCTCCCCGGACAGATCTTCGTCTTCGGCGGCTTCGCACTGCGGGCCAATTCGCTTGGCCACCTCGAGCAGATCGAAAGCTACGCCCTTGGCCATCAGGTCAGGTTTGGAAGCCTAAACTACACGACTGACATCCGCGGGGACTTGATCTTTGACGGATTCGAGCCACAGCCAAGCGCGCCACACTGTTTAGGATTTATGGGGACTTGAAAACCAAGATTTATGTCAGGACCCCGACTCGATGTCACATCGATCTAGCCGGTAACACCTCATATCACTTTGCGGCCTCACGCACGGTATCCCCACGGGTGTCGCCTTACCTTTGCCCGGGACCGTTTGCGCCTTTTGGCTCACGTATATGATAGTGTCGCTAGCATCCATATGATAAGGAGCCCGGGCTGACATGACTAGTCGTAAACCCAAAGTGGCACAGACTTACAGGGACAGGCATCCATGACCCAGCTTCGAACGTGTCGGTCATCAGCAAGTGGGTCCGGGCTGTAGCACTGGGCTAGCAGGACTCCGGTAAACCGAGCTGTAGCGGGCTAACAGGACTCCGGTACTCAATGCGTGACATTTCCCCGAAGGGACAGACACCGGAACAAAGAAGGACACATGCCGGCCAGCCTAAGTGTTCCAGAGCAGTAGCAAGCTACCATGGCTCAGCGGTAACACTAGGAGACATTTCCCGGTAAGAGAGGCTACCAAAGATAAACAACTAGATAGTCAGATCCCACACATACCAAGCATTTCAATCATACACACAATATGCTCGATATGTGCAAATACAACAAGGCATCACAACATGACTCTATGACACAAGTACTTTATTTAAGGCTCAGAGAGCCATACATAACATACACAAAGGTACGGGTCTCACGACCCAGCATTCAAGTCATACAGTCATACAAACCAGCAGCGGAAGTAACTTGTCTGAGTACAGACAACTAGTAAAGTAAAAGAGGCTTGGAAAGCCTAGCTATACTACGTGGTCCTTCACAAGCTCAGGATCACCACCTGGGCCTTTAGCCTACTCGTTGATGTCAACGTCTACGTAGAACCCATCAGAAGGGGTTGCAGCGTCTTCTGTAAAAATGTAAATTATAGCAACATGAGTACAAATGTACCCAGCAAGACTTACATCAGATCCTACATACATGCATATTATCAAGAAGGGTTGGTGGAGTTGTTGCAGCAAGCCAGCTTTGACTCTTGGCTAGGCTAACCTATGAGACTCCAACTTGAAAAGGTTTTGCGCACACGAGTCCACTACTCACCACTTCAATACACTACCGAGGATCCGCCTCCGTCTTCCTACGGAAGAGCCATCCTCGACACTCACACTTATCTTGAGGCTTTTACTAGTTTCCATTTACTTGTCTATGAACTATATAGGCAATCAAGTAGTCCTTTACCGCGGACGCGGCTATTCGAATAGATCATGATAACCCTGCAGGGGTGTACTTCTTCATACATGTTTCCACCACTTAGCGTCTGCACACGACATGTGCTCGGCAGACTTCAAGCGAAAGCCGACGTGGGTGTAGACCACGACCTACCTAAACACTTAAGCCTCTAGTCCAGGTTTATCGCCTATCCAGGTTCCATCCGCAGGGAGTCCGGCCAAGGTTTCCCATACGGCCCCGAACGATGTGAACAGGGTTCCCGAGATACCTAACGGGTATTCGGTACACCCGGCCACGTACCTACCGCATCACAGCCCACCCCTACGGTCAGCGCTGCCCACGGCCTCCAGTAGGCTACAAACACCAGAAACTACTTGCAACTCCTAGACAGAGAGCTAGGGTGAATAAGAAGTCGAGCGGGGTCATATTTCAGGGCCCAATGCATGGTAGTAGCTGTATCTTAAATCACACATACAGATCTCAGTGCTTAGGGTCGGCTTCAATGAAACAACCCACCATGTACTCCTACATGGCCTCTCATCGATACCTTTACCAAATCGTGTTCACCACACCACTCTCATTACCGACATAATCATTTCACTCTAGCCCATCACCCAGATGAACCAGACCTGACACGACTCTAAGCATAGCAGGCATAGCAAGGTAGGAACAACACATACATATGGCTCAATCAACTCCTACACATGCTAGTGGGTTTCATCTAGTTACTGTGGCAATGACAGGTCATGCAGAAGAAATGGGTTCAACTACCGTAGCACACAGCAGTTTGAAACGCGTTGTCTTAATGCAGTAAAAGAGAGCAGGAGCGAGAAGATGGGATTGTATCAATATGATCAAATGGTTGGTTGCTTGCCTGATGGTTCGATGCACTGATACGGTTCTTCGTTAGGGTAATCACGGTACTCCTCGGGGACAGAACCTGTCGCAAGGGACACCGATACACAACCATCACCAAACAATGTGCAACAATATGATGCATGCATGAAACATGGCAATATGAGTGTGTTGGGCTAATGCAACTAAAACCAGAAGGGTTTGAACCAATTTGAATCAAAGATTCAAATTTCAAACTCAAACATGGCCTTTTAAAGTGCTTTTCCTTGTTCTGCATTAAACATCAGGTTAACTTGTTTAATCATGCATGAAAATAGTACAGATGAATAGATTGGATTTTTCTGATCATTTTTCATATATAATTTGTCTGATTTGGAGTTACAGAATAAAAGTTATGAATTTTTGAAGTTTAAATTATATTCTGGAATTTCCTATATTAGAATAATTCCAGAAAATCATTATTGCGTCAGCTTGACGTCAGTGTGACGTCAGCAGGTCAACGGAACACGTCAGGGTCAAACCTGACAGTGGGTCCCGCATGTCAGGGTGATTATTTTTATTAAAGTTTAATTAAAACTAAACCTGTTTAATTAACAGGGCTGGGCCCCACCTGTCATTGACTCAGGGGAGTCAACCAGGGCCCACCCGTGGTCAAAGTCAATACCAGCGGCGCCGGCGTTTAGCCGCCGGCGAGCCCAACGCGGCGGCGGGAGTGGTTTTGGCCGTTTCGGCCACCAAATGGGTCGCGGAGACCACCGGAGTGGAGCTGAGGACAAGCCGCAGCTCTTGGTGGAGTCCGTTGGGGTCGGGGTGGCCGGAGTTGGCGCCGGCGACGACCTTGGCAGCCACCGGGGTTCAGCCGAAGATGAACTTGGCGCTAGAGGGGTCGGTGAGGCTCGGGGAGTGGCTAGCTAGGTGCTGCGGGACTCGGTGAGTAAGATGGACACCAGCTTGTGGCCGGAGGGTGGCCGGAAGCACGTCGGCGACGAGATCCGCGGCGGTGCGGGCGTGTGATCCTCGTGCGGTGGCTACACGGCTCGGGAATGAGAGAGGGAGGGTCGGAGGAGTAGCTAGGCTCACAGCGCTCCCGTAGAGGCCACCGGCGGGGTCGGGGACGAGCTGAGGCGGCGACGGCGTTGAAGGGGATCTCCGGCGACGGCGAGCTCGGGCGAGGTCGGTGCGGTGGTCTCGGGCCGCTCGAGCACACGGGGCTCGGCTAGCTCGATGAAGTGGACGGCGGCGAAGCTCCTGGACACGGTGGCACGGCGTGGGGTGGACGGAGGGCGTGGCTACGGCGAGGGGGTGGCGGCGATGGCGTCGGCCATGGCTGGGGCGTGCGAGGGGGAGGAGCTGGAGAGGAGAGGGGGTGTCTGGGGGGTTCGGGGGAGAGAGGGAGGCCGGTTCACGGCGTTAGCCGGGCGAGGGAGGCGGCGAGGCGGCGAGCAGGTGCGTGGCACCCATGCGGTGCTCGCCGTCGAGCACCTGCCTGCCTGCCTGGCCGGCAAGCAGCTCGCTGGCGCAGTGCTGGGCTGGGCCGGCAGGTGGGCCGGGTGCTGGGCGCCAGGTAAGCCTTTTCTATTTTCCTCTGTTTTCTGTTTTTTAATTCTTCTGCAACTTTGCTGAATTAAATAAAATACTTAGGCAACTCCAAAAATCACCAAACTACTCCTGGTCCATAGTTGGATTATTTCCAACATGAAACATTTTAGTTTGGAGTTATTTGAGCATTTAAATATTTTATATAATTTTAAATGCCCAAATTCAAATATTTATGATTTAATTCAAAAACCCTAAGCTGGCCTAGAAAAATGTGCACCACTTTTGGCAGAGGTTCTGAACCAAGACAAAAATGATGGGCATTTTAGAAGGGCATTTCAGGTTCATTGAAAATTATTTTTAGTAGCCCTAGTTGGTTTCAGAGGGGGCTGGGGGTTCTGTCATCCCCATTTCAGGTTTCTGGTGAAAGAATAAACATGATGCAACACTCTAATGCATAACTAGCTAGGGTGTGACAACTCACCCCCACTCAAAAGAATCTCATCCCGAGATTTGGGTTCCTCCGGGAAGAAGGCGGGATACTCAGTTCGAAGACGATCCTCCCTTTCCCAAGTTGCTTCATCCTCAGAATGGTGCGACCATTGTACTTTAAGAAACTTGATATTATGACGTCGAGTGGTACGCTCAGCCTGATCGAGGATACGAATGGGGTACTCTCGATATGTAAGATTATCTTGGAGATCAAGCGTTTCGTGGTCCACTCCACGGATAGGATCCGAAAAGCAACGCCTGAGTTGAGAAACGTGGAAGACATCATGGACTCTGGAGAGGTGCGAAGGTAGATCCAACTGGTAGGCAACTTCTCCTTGTTTGGCGAGAATGCGAAAAGGTCCAATGTAACGAGGAGCCAATTTGCCTTTGATACCGAAACGATGGGTTCCCTTCAGAGGGGTAACCCGAAGGTAAGCCTTCTCGTCAACCTCGAAAGTCATAGCCTTATGTTTTCGGTCATATTGACTCTTCTGACGGGATTGGGCTGTTTTCAATTTTTCACGAACGATGCGAACTTGTTCTTCTGCTTCCTGAATCATATCCGGGCCAAAGAATTGTCTTTCCCCGGTCTCTGACCAGTTAAGGGGTGTTCGACACCGTCGTCCATAGAGAACCTCAAAAGGGGCTTTACCCAAGCTAGATTGATAGCTGTTGTTGTAAGCGAATTCGGCAAATGGAAGGCACTTCTCCCAATCCATTCCGAATGAGATAACAGAGGCTCGAAGCATGTCTTCTAGAATCTGGTTGACGCGTTCCACTTGACCACTCGACTGAGGGTGGAAAGCGGTGCTAAAGGAGAGACGGGTTCCCATAGCATTTTGGAAACTTTCCCAAAATCGAGAGGTGAAAAGACTTCCTCGATCCGAGTTAATTTCCAAAGGAACACCATGGAGAGACACTATCCGGGAGATGTATAAGTCTGCCAATTGACTAGCGGTTATACTCTCACGAACAGGTAGGAAATGGTCTACTTTGGAAAGACGATCGACAACGACGAAAATAGCATTATTCCCTCTCTTGGTCCTGGGAAAACCGGTAATGAAATCCATGCCAATTTTATCCCATTTCCATTCAGGAATAGCTAGGGGTTGAAGGGTGCCAGCAGGCCGTTGATGCTCTGCTTTTACACGACGACAGACGTCGCAATTAGCAATATACTGAGCAATTTCTCTCTTCATCCTAGTCCACCAGAACCTCTGGCGTAGGTCCTGATACATCTTGGTACTACCGGGATGAATGGTGAGAGGAGATTCATGAGCCTCCTTAAGGATCAACTGTCGTAGATGCTGGTTCTTGGGAACCACTAAACGGTTCCCAAAGTACACAACACCATGATCATTTGTGGAGAAACAACTAGCACCTCCGCTAGCAATGTTCTCCTTGATCTTAGTTATTCCCTTATCTCGCTTCTGGGCAGCGATGATTTGATCCATAAGAGTAGGTTTCGCCACCAAGGTGGAAAGAAATCCTTGAGGAACAATGTGAAGGTTAAGCTTCCGAAATTCCTCATGGAGAAGCGGTTGACTTTGTTGTAACATCAGGTTGTTACAATAAGATTTACGACTTAGCGCATCAGCCATGACGTTGGCTTTCCCTGGAGTGTAAGTTATTCCTAAGTCGAAATCTGTGATCAACTCGACCCAACGTCTTTGCCTGAGATTCAAATCCGGTAGGGTGAAGATGTACTTCAGACTTTGGTGATCAGTGAATATTTCGCAACGATTACCAAGAAGGTAATGTCGCCAGGTTTTAAGTGCATAGACTACGGCTGCAAGCTCTATATCATGAGTAGGATAATTCTCCTCATGTGGGTGCAATTGCCGTGAAGCGTAAGCAATTACGTGTCGATCTTGCATGAGAATACAGCCTAGTCCTTGTCGCGAGGTGTCGCAGTAGATAACGAAGTCCTTGGAGAAGTCTGGCGGTACCAGTACGGGAGCAGAAGTCAGGCGTCTTTTCAGTTCCTGAAAGCTGTGCTCACATTGTGGAGTCCATTCGAACTTCTTATCTTTCTTGAGGAGTTCGGTTAGAGGTTTGGCAACTTTGGAGAAGTTCTCGACAAAGCAACGACAATAGCTCGCTAAGCCTAGAAAACTCCGAACTTGCTTGACCGATTCAGGTGGAGTCCAATTAAGGATGGCTTGAACTCGCTCAGGGTTAACAGCAATACCTTTACCAGATATTACATGACCCAGATAGGTCACTTCTGACAACCAAAATTCACATTTAGAAAATTTGGCATAAAGGCGATGCTCTCGAAGTTTCTTCAGCACTAGCCTTAGATGTTCGGCATGTTCCTCCTCGTTCTTGGAGTAGATGAGTATATCATCGAGATAAACTACGACGAATTTATCCAAATACTCCATGAAGATTGAGTTCATTAACCGAGAAAAGGTGGCTGGAGCGTTGGTTAAACCGAAGGACATGACGGTGTACTTGTATTGGCCATAACGAGTAACAAAGGCCGTTTTAGGAATGTCCCCGTTTCTGATTTTGATTTGATGGTAGCCCAACCTCAAATCCATCTTGGAGAAGACTGAGGATCCAGCGAGCTGATCATACAGGTCGTTGATCCTGGGGAGCGGATATTTGTTCTTGATTGTGACCAAATTGACAGGTCGATAATCTACAACCATCCGGTCCGTACCATCCTTCTTCTTGACGAAGAGGACGGGGCAAGCCCACGGAGATGAACTAGGTCGGATGAAACCCTTTTTCAAGGACTCATCGAGTTGTTTCTTAAGCTCGGCTAGTTCTAGTGGTGCCATCTTATAGGGTCTCCTAGCAATCGGAACAGTTCCTGGAATGAGGTCTATTACGAACTCAACATCCCTGTCAGGTGGAACACCTGGCAATTCCTCTGGGAAGACATCCGGGAAGTCACAGACTACCGGAACGTCCTCAAGGTCTGGCAAAGGGCTGGCGTGAAGAGAATATAATTGTCGCTCGGCTAACCGGGTCAAGACATTGACTATTTTGCCCGAAGGATGAGTGAGTTGGACAGTCCTAGAGAAGCAATCAATTTTGGCATGATGAGCTGACATCCAGTCCATACCCAAAATGATATTAATATCTGAAATTTTGAGAGCTATCAAAGATGCAAGGAAAACAAGTCTGTCGACTTGGATTTCATTTCCATAACTTACCCTGGAGGTCTGCCATCTAGAACCGGGAGTAGAAATTTCCATAGTGGATGGCATGTCACAGAATGCGGTGTTATGCAAACGAGCATAGTTCTCGGATATAAATGAATGAGAGGCTCCTGTATCGAAAAGAACAGATGCCGGGTGGCAATTAACAAGGAGCGTACCGAGAACGACGTTGGGATCCTCTTGAGCTTCTTCGGCAGAGATACAGTTGACGTGGCCACGTGTAGCGGTGGCCGGCTTGGCGTGGAACACTTTCCCTGTCGGCTTGCCACGGCCAACAGCTTTACCAGATTGGTTGGGGTTGGTCTGGGGACACTCACGCATATAGTGGCCAGATTCCCCACACTTGAAACAAGTCACGGAACTGGTACGTGGAGGAGCATTGTTGGTTGGACCCCCATAGGGCTTGGCTGGAGCAGACTGTTGAACAGGGCGAGGCGCCTGGAAAGATGGCCTCGGTGTGAACCTGGGTGGCAGAGCGGTGTTGGGCACCCACACGCGGCGCTTCTGAGGACCAGCACCGGATGAGGAACCCATGTCACGGCCATGCTTGCGTGTTGCGTCATAATCAGTCTGACCAGTTTCAGCACTGATGGCCTTGTTAACAAGTTTCTGAAAGGATGTGCACTCATGCAGACGGAGGTCGCGGCGAAGCTCAGGACTAAGTCCCTTACGGAACCTTGCTTGCTTCTTGGCATCAGTAGAAACTTCCTCAGTTGCATATCGTGCGAGGTTACCAAACTCCCTGCTGTAAGCATCCACAGAGAGTCGGCCTTGGGTGAAATTGCAAAATTCCTCACGTTTACGGTCCATGAGACCCTCCGGAATGTGATGTTCACGGAAAGCCTCACTGAATTCAGCCCAAGTAGTGACATGGCCCGCTGGACGCATAGCTCCATAATTCTCCCACCATAGACTGGCGGGTCCTTCAAGATGATATGCAGCAAAGGTGACCTTGTCAGCCTCAGCTACTAGCGCGGAACGCAGCTTGTGAGAGATACTGCGAAGCCAGTCATCAGCGTCGAGAGGCTCGACGGAGTGGTGGAACGTGGGTGGATGTAATTTGATAAAATCACTGAGTGACACCACGTTAGTCCTCTAATGGTGTGCGGTGTTCTGTTCAATACGCTCCAACAAACGGTTGGTCTCCCGCTTGTTTCTTTCGGCTTCCATCATAACCTCGGCTAGGGAAGGAGGATGAGGCAGATTTGCATTCCTGACTTCACTGCCTTCGGCCTGCTCTTGAGGAGCAGGGTTAGTGCGCGTGTTGACCATCCTAGGTAAACAAGACAACGATTTAGTCAGAATGATAAAATTCCGACATAGGATACAGAATGTAAGGAATAACTCGAAATGCAAGATGATCATCCGTATGACATGGTAGATACAGAAACTGCTTCTTTATTCCATCGTCATACACACCATACAGGGTTTAGTACAAGACCAAACAAAGTACTATTACGGTGAAAAGAGGATTACATCTCATCAGAGGCATCCCAAGCTCCTATACATTATTTTTCTACACCTCCGGAAGGCGATACAACTAGGTCATATCCCATGAGTCACGCAGGACGATAGACGACACAGCTAACATGAACTAGTGATACTACCACTAACTCAGACTGATCCGTAGTAGTCCTCATAGAAATCACCTCCATAGCCTGGGAGCTCAACATGATCATCCGGAAACAGACGATCTCGCGGAGCTTGTGGACCATAGGGACTAGGATGAGGTCTTGGACCAACAGACGGTGGCCTGCGGGGACCGCGAGGTGGGGTGATGCCTCCTACATCACGCCAACCCATCACGTCTGGCAAAGCAGATCGCACATGATAGAGATCGCGCATATCCGAATATCCAGCTTGCACCGCCGGTGCAAACCGAGTCAATGTGGCCCAATGGTCATCACGGGTATTGAAGAGCTCTAACCTCAAGGCCCAATTTTCACGGTCCTTATCCTCGAGCATCTCAGCAGTGGTGCGAGTCCGTGAATCCTCCTGAGTGGGGTCAGCATAGATAGCCTGAAGATACCCTTGTGCTCCCGGAAGTGATCCTGGCATATACCGGAAATCAGAGTCCCGAAATAGGCCAGATCTGACTCGCATGATGGTCATCATAGAGTAGGCGGCGTCCTGCACAGCCATCTCAATAGTAACCCCGAGTCCATAGGAGCAGTGAAGAGGCTCGGTGGACCCAGGATAAGATGGAAATATCCTGACAATGCAGAGATACTGGCTTTGATTAAAGTCTCAGAATTGCTCTTCGACCGTGTACTCAGGATACCAACGGTATCCAGCCTCAGTCATTACCCTGACCAACATGGCGGTATGGCCGGGTACATCTAGGCATCGAGTCAGGCGAACCACTTGATTGAGGTCGCGAGTGGCCATCTGAAAGCACAATCATAATGCAAAGGCATTAGAATTTCTAGCAAAATTTCGGCAGCATAACAGCTGTAAATGCTCAAGAAGGATTTTGAGACTTTTGACAAAGGATTACATACACACTCAACATCATCATATCAATGTTCTGAATCCATCCTAACAACATAACGTGGTAGAACAACTAAACTAGGCTTGTAACCATCAAACCTATAAGGTACTACTGATTAGTAACACGTGATCCTGATAGAGAGAAAAGATCCTAATTCCTTAACCCCCGGTGGAAGAATAGACTGACTCAGATCAGAATGTCATAAGATAAAGGAGTAAAAAGAGCCTTACGTTCCAACCCACAAAAAATTCCCCTACATATAACTAAAGAATTTCTAGACTCAACATCGACCGGTTTGGCTTGGAGAACCTACAGGCAGTCCGGCTCTGATGCCAACGCTGTCAGGACCCCGACTCGATGTCACATCGATCTAGCCGGTAACACCTCATATCACTTTGCGGCCTCACGCACGGTATCCCCATGGGTGTCGCCTTACCTTTGCCCGGGACTGTTTGCGCCTTTTGGCTCACGTATATGATAGTGTCGCTAGCATCCATATGATAAGGAGCCCGGGCTGACATGACTAGTCGTAAACCCAAAGTGGCACAGACTTACAGGGACAGGCATCCATGACCCAGCTTCGAACGTGTCGGTCATTAGCAAGTGGGTCTGGGCTGTAGCACTGGGCTAGCAGGACTCCGGTAAACCGGGCTGTAGCGGGCTAACAGGACTCCGGTACTCAATGCGTGACATTTCCCCGAAGGGACAGACACCGGAACGAAGAAGGACACATGCCGGCCAGCCTAAGTGTTCCAGAGCAGTAGCAAGCTACCATGGCTCAGCGGTAACACTAGGAGACATTTCCCGGTAAGAGAGGCTACCAAAGATAAACAACTAGATAGTCAGATCCCACACATACCAAGCATTTCAATCATACACACAATATGCTCGATATGTGCAAATACAACAAGGCATCACAACATGACTCTATGACACAAGTACTTTATTTAAGGCTCAGAGAGCCATACATAACATACACAAAGGTACGGGTCTCACGACCCAGCATTCAAGTCATACAGTCATACAAACCAGCAGCAGAAGTAACTTGTCTGAGTACAGACAACTAGTAAAGTAAAAGAGGCTTGGAAAGCCTAGCTATACTACGTGGTCCTTCACAAGCTCAGGATCACCACCTGGGCCTTTAGCCTACTCGTTGATGTCAACGTCTACGTAGAACCCATCAGAAGGGGTTGCAGCGTCTTCTGTAAAAATGTAAATTATAGCAACATGAGTACAAAGGTACCCAGCAAGACTTACATCAGATCCTACATACATGCATATTATCAAGAAGGGTTGGTGGAGTTGTTGCAGCAAGCCAGCTTTGACTCTTGGCTAGGCTAACCTACGAGACTCCAACTTGAAATGGTTTTGCGCACACGAGTCCACTACTCACCACTTCAATACACTACCGAGGATCCGCCTCTGTCTTCCTACGAAAGAGCCATCCTCGGCACTCACACTTATCTTGAGGCTTTTAGTAGTTTCCATTTACTTGTCTATGAACTGTATTGGCAACCAAGTAGTCCTTTACCGCGGACGCGGCTATTCGAATAGATCATGATAACCCTGCAGGGGTGTACTTCTTCATACATGTTTACACCACTTAGCGTCTGCACACGACATGTGCTCGGCAGACTTCAAGCGAAAGCCGACGTGGGTGTAGACCACGACCTACCTAAACACTTAAGCCTCTAGTCCAGGTTTATCGCCTATCCAGGTTCCATCTGCAGGGAGTTCGGCCGAGGTTTCCCATACGGCCCCGAACGATGTGAACAGGGTTCCCGAGATACCTAACGGGTATTCGGTACACCCGGCCACGTACCTACCGCATCACAGCCCACCCCTATGGTCAGCGCTGCCCACGGCCTCCAGTAGGCTACAAACACCAGAAACTACTTGCAACTCCTGGACAGAGAGCTAGGGTGAATAAGAAGTCGAGCGGGGTCATATTTCAGGGCCCAATGCATGGTAGTAGCTGTATCTTAAATCACACATACAGATCTCAGTGCTTAGGGTCGGCTTCAATGAAACAACCCACCATGTACTCCTACATGGCCTCTCATCGATACCTTTACCAAATCGTGTTCACCACACCACTCTCATTACCGACATAATCATTTCACTCTAGCCCATCACCCAGATGAACCAGACCTGACACGACTCTAAGCATAGCAGGCATAGCAAGGTAGGAACAACACATACATATGGCTCAATCAACTCCTACACATGCTAGTGGGTTTCATCTAGTTACCGTGGCAATGACAGGTCATGCAGAAGAAATGGGTTCAACTACCGTAGCACACAGCAGTTTGAAACGCGTTGTCTTAATGCAGTAAAAGAGAGCAGGAGCGAGAACATGGGATTGTATCGATATGATCAAATGGTTGGTTGCTTGCCTGATGGTTCGATGCACTGATACGGTTCTTCGTTAGGGTAATCACGGTACTCCTCGGGGACAGAACCTGTCGCAAGGGACACCGATACACAACCATCACCAAACAATGTGCAACAATATGATGCATGCATGAAACATGGCAATATGAGTGTGTTGGGCTAATGCAACTAAAACCAGAAGGGTTTGAACCAATTTGAATCAAAGATTCAAATTTCAAACTCAAACATGGCCTTTTAAAGTGCTTTTCCTTGTTCTGCATTAAACATCAGGTTAACTTGTTTAATCATGCATGAAAATAGTACAGATGAATAGATTGGGTTTTTCTGATCAGTTTTCATATATAATTTGTCTGATTTGGAGTTACAGAATAAAAGTTATGAATTTTTGAAGTTTAAATTATATTCTGGAATTTCCTATATTAGAATAATTCCAGAAAATCATTATTGCGTCAGCCTGACGTCAGTGTGACGTCAGCAGGTCAACAGAACACGTCAGGGTCAAACCTGACAGTGGGTCCCGCATGTCAGGGTGATTATTTTAATTAAAGTTTAATTAAAACTAAACCTGTTTAATTAACAGGGCTGGGCCCCACCTGTCATTGACTCAGGGGAGTCAACCAGGGCCCACCCGTGGTCAAAGTCAATGCCAGCGGCGTCGGCGTTTAGCCGCCGGCGAGCCCGACGCGGCGGCGGGAGTGGTTTTGGCCGTTTCGGCCACCAAATGGGTCGCGGAGACCACCGGAGTGGAGCTGAGGACAAGCCGCAGCTCTTGGTGGAGTCCGTTGGGGTCGGGGTGGCCGGAGTTGGCGCCGGCGACGACCTTGGCGGCCACCGGGGTTCGGCCGAAGATGAACTTGGCGCTAGAGGGGTCGGTGAGGCTCGGGGAGTGGCTAGCTAGGTGATGCGGGACTCGGTGAGTAAGATGGACACCAGCTTGTGGCCGGAGGGTGGCCGGAAGCACGTCGGCGACGAGATCCGTGGCGGTGCGGGCGTGTGATCCTCGTGCGGTGGCTACACGGCTCGGGAATGAGAGAGGGAGGGTCGGAGGAGTAGCTAGGCTCACAGCGCTCCCGTAGAGGCCACCGGCGGGGTCGGGGACGAGCTGAGGCGGCGACGGCGTTGAAGGGGATCTCCGGCGACGGCGAGCTCGGGCGAGGTCGGTGCGGTGGTCTCGGGCCGCTCGAGCACACGGGGCTCGGCCAGCTCGATGAAGTGGACGGCGGCGAAGCTCCTGGACACGGTGGCACGGCGTGGGGTGGACGGAGGGCGTGGCTACGGCGAGGGGGTGGCGGC
>NC_041382.1:233529861-233531940 GCF_002162155.2 Triticum dicoccoides | reverse complement strand
CGGCCATGGCTGGGGCGTGCGAGGGGGAGGAGCTGGAGAGGAGAGGGGGTGTCTGGGGGGTTCGGGGGAGAGAGGGAGGCCGGTTCACGGCGTTAGCCGGGCGAGGGAGGCGGCGAGGCGGCGAGCAGGTGCGTGGCACCCATGCGGTGCTCGCCGTCGAGCACCTGCCTGCCTGCCTGGCCGGCAAGCAGCTCGCTGGCGCGTTGCTGGGCTGGGCCGGCAGGTGGGCCGGGTGCTGGGCGCCAGGTAAGCCTTTTCTATTTTCCTCTGTTTTCTGTTTTTTAATTCTTCTGCAACTTTGCTGAATTAAATAAAATACTTAGGCAACTCCAAAAATCACCAAACTACTCCTGGTCCATAGTTGGATTATTTCCAACATGAAACATTTTAGTTTGGAGTTATTTGAGCATTTAAATATTTTATATAATTTTAAATGCCCAAATTCAAATATTTATGATTTAATTCAAAAACCCTAAGCTGGCCTAGAAAAATGTGCACCACTTTTGGCAGAGGTTCTGAACCAAGACAAAAATGATGGGCATTTTAGAAGGGCATTTCAGGTTCATTGAAAATTATTTTTAGTAGCCCTAGTTGGTTTCAGAGGGGGCTGGGGGTTCTGTCATCCCCATTTCAGGTTTCTGGTGAAAGAATAAACATGATGCAACACTCTAATGCATAACTAGCTAGGGTGTGACAATTTAAAATGTTGTAATTCGTTCCCATTCCTGGCATGATACCTAAACATGCACCCAAGGACACATGTATAATTTTTCTAGCAATTTTTGTGAACTGGAGCATGTATTTGTAGTTCAGATTTGAATTATGGACATTAAATGCCTAGGAAACTCAATTAGTGTATAAAAAGGCCAAACGAACCCTAAATAAGTTTAAATTTCAGCATGGATATCCTGTCGTTCCATGTTGCCCGTGGAAGAAAATACAAGGCCAAAATAGGCAGTGATTACGTTTCTCCCAAAGGGGAACACATTTCCCTATCAAAACCACGAGGCTTCTTTGAGAGAAGCTTCAGTTTTTGTAAGAGGTTCGTAATAAAGCTTGGCCCAAATTGGAAAATATTTTTACCACGACATATATGTGCCATGACATGACACCATACCACCTTTGATGACTTTCTGGTGAGTTTAGGATTTATGGGGACTTAAAAACCGAGATTCGAAATGTTTGAGGACGAGCCATGACACTAGTACAGTTGTAATTCGTTCCCATTCCTGGCATGGGACCTAAACATGCACCCAAGGACATGTGTATAATTTTTCTAGCCATTTCGGTGAACTGGAGCATGTATTTGTAGTTCAGATTTGAATTATGGACATTAAATGCCTAGTAAACTCAATTAGTGTATAAAAAGGCCAAATGAACCCTGAATAAGTTTAAATTTTAGTACGGATATCCTGTCGTTCCATGTTGTTCGTAGAAGAAAATACAAGGTGAAAAGAGGCAGTGATTACGTTTCGCCGACAAAGGGGACATGTTTCCCTATCGGAACCACGAGGCTTCTTTGAGAGAAGCTCTAGTTTGTAAGAGGCTTGTAATAAAACTTGTGCCACAATGGACGAAAAAAATTCTTCGACAGATAAGTGTGATGGCGTGACACCATGGCAGGTTTCATGATTATCAGCTTTGTTTTGTATTTACGTGTATTTAAAAACCAAGATTCTTCTTATGAAATGTTTTCAAATAGCACATGGTTCCCTCACGAAAGCGGATATTCAATGAAAACTTCATGGAAACCATATTTTAAAGTTTCATAATAATCTGAAAAAATGTGGGATGTTAAGAAGGTGATGTTTTATTGCGACACAAAATTTCAAGTTGAAAAACATTACGAGATGTCAGCTATGAAAAAGACAAATTCCGCCCTGAATAGTGACATTACTATTCGGCACTATTCAACACTGATTTTGCCTTTTTCATAACTCACATCTCGTAATGTGTTTCAACTTGAAATTTGTGTGGCAATAAAACATCATCCTCTTAACATCCCGCATTTTTTGAATTTTTTTTCAAACTTCAAAACATCTTTTTCTTGTGGTTTTCACCGGTTTCCACCGAATGTTG
>NC_041382.1:233423340-233529642 GCF_002162155.2 Triticum dicoccoides | reverse complement strand
CCCCGCTGCACACGTGATCTGAGTCCTGCATTCTGACTGGCCAGAACCCAAACCCCACTTATCGTATGTGTGCACCATTAGATGCTCCCAGATCGAACAACAACCCTGAGCCGTTTTGACAGCACATGCAGTACATGGGTAAGCATTGTGCGCATGCGTCGTGTAGCTCACGCTTCCTTCTATACTAGGTTTTCATTCAAAACAGGCTACCGTTTCTCGCCACTCCTCTCATCGGTTTCCTGCCTCTTCTCCTAGACATGCATGATGTAGATGTTCGTTTAATTCTTATAGCTCATCTCATCCAAAATCAATTAGTTTTATAAAAAGATATTTTAAGATTCATGGAATTGTGCATTGTAAAGGTAAAAACAAAAAGTGACAATTCATTTAGATAAAAAGGTTTGGGCAATTAAGATATGGAAGATTCTAGAGAACAAAAGAGAAGTGCTTGTGTTTTGAGGTTTGTGCATTATGCTTAAGTTCAACCATGGAGTCTTCTAGATTGTTCATGTGGCAGAATCTGGTGGAATGTAGATGATATCCAACGGCCAGTAGTGCTCGGAATTGCCATCTCTGTACCATCGGATTGGCTTCATCCAACAAGCAACTTTCAAAGTTATTCGCACACTATATAGGTGTATAGATGTATAGATGTATATATATATATATATATAGATATGTCCCATGCTAGACAAAATAAAGTTTGAGCGCATGCGTGGGACGACCCCCCCACCGCCTCGAAGTTGGGAAACTGACATCATAGGTATTGAACCAGGCTTGGAGTCGGGTTCGGCGTTCGGTTTGTAATGTACTCGGCATCGCCCATCGAAGTTGTGCATTTGGGATTTAAACATATCATACACCATCATGCCCATACATATTTTCGGGCCACATGCAGTGTATATGGGGTCTTCTGATCGACCATGTCTCCCTTGTGCGGTTTTTTGTGACGACACGAATATCTGTGTGCTCCCTGAGTGTATATATATCATCCCTTTGATCGATAATGAGGGGTATGTGTTGGCCATGAATAGATTCCTCCTAGTTCGTGTTAGGGCCGGTCACCGTCAAATGTCGGTCAACCAAAGCTCGAGCGCATGCGTTGTCAGGATTCCCTCCCAGATGCTCGGATTGCTGGTTTCGACCAACATCAAACCCTGCCTATGTATCTCATCCTTAACTACCTTGCCTTCATGGTTGTTGTCTGTATCAAGAGGTAGGCACCACATGTACATTATTCTATATTAAAAACACACATCACCCCTTCCCAACGTACATCATTTTGGGCCGCATGCAAGAGGTGCTAGTTTTGTGGTCCCTCTCATGCGATTTTTATGATGGTTCAATCTATTGGCCCAAGCAGTTTGTCGACAACAACAACTGTCATTTGACCAAACAAAAGATTCATTGGTCCGTCTTACGGTAGGTCATGGCGACATGCATGTATGACCAAAGTATCAATCATTACGTGCATCCGCCCCGCTGACATGAAGTGGGAGGTGGTGGGCCAAGCATCCTAGCTAGGTACGACATTATGTCATTATATATATCCTAGCTAGGTGGTTGTTAGGGTGCTTTCGGGTTTGCGAGGCAGGTGCCACCAAAGTTATGCATTGTGTATTTAAAGTTTTAAACATCCCCAATATTCGTACATATATGTGGCCACTTCCAGGTGGTTCTTGACTTCTGGCCCCTCTCTTCGATCTTCAATGACGCACTCAACCGTGGGCCCGCGGGGTCAAAGTTGTGCATTGGAATTTTGAACATCATAGACCACCCTTTTCACTCATATATATTTGGGCCACATGCTGGTGTGGCTATCTTTTGACCCTCTCTAATGCTATTTTTTGCTGAAAAGACTCTGATGACCCTCAACAGACACGTGGTATAATATCTTAACCATGTGCGATACAAGTGCGATGTGAATCACCACGACTGCGCAAGCGTGAGCAAATTATGGTGGAGGTACTGGCTCAACCATGTGCGCTGCAAGTGCGCTGTAATCACCACGACCGCGCAAGCGTGAGCAAATTAAGGTGGAGGTACTGGCTCAACCGTGTCCGATGCAAGTTCACTGAAATCAGCACGACCACGCAAGCGCGAGCAAAGGGTGGAGGTACTGGCTCAACTGTGTGCAATGCAAGTGCACTGAAATCACCATGACCGCGCAAGCTCGAGCAAAGAGTGAAGGTACTGGCTTAACCGTGTGTGATGCATGTGCGCTATAAAACCACCACCTGTGCAAGCTAAAGGCGGGTAAGTTTATTTGGAAATTAGGATGAACCGTGTGCGATACACCAGCTAGCTACAATACAAAAAAAGACACATCCGTGACATTTTGGGCCGAACGAATTTTTTGCTATCATACTTATGACACTTCTATGACAATAATTGTGACAAAACACGGTATCATCATAGATGTGATGGGGTCCTACTTCTATGACAAAAAATCATGACAGAAAATGGGATTTTCGTCCTGGGCGGGCCGGAGACGCAGCTGCATGACATTCTTTGGACCGTCCATGGCGGAAAAAACCATGGTAGAAGCGAGGGCGAGGAAAATATCGGGGTGTTCCCGGTTACGGTGGGTGGTGGGGGCCGAGCGATGCGCATTTCTCTCATACACGCACGCGCGTGGGTGCGAGGCGTTGGGCTCTAACTGAACCCGGGTGATTGCACTGTAGGCTACGCGTTACTGAACCCAAGCGGTCGATCGATGGCTGTTAACTGAACCCGACCGAGCGATTCCTTTGCTACTGCTGCTAACTGAAGCCAATCGATACTGCCTCTGGATGAACAATGAGCGTTGCTGGGGGGTTTGGATGAATAGTTCCTGGTGGGGGTGGATGAACAGGACCCCGTGGTGTTGCCTCTGGACGAACAGGACCCCGATCGATCGAGCCGATTGGGGCTAGATGAATAAGACCCCGTGGATGGCTGGATGAACAGGACCACCCCGTGGAGGGCAGGATGAACAATAGATGGTGGAGGGCTGAATGAACAGTAGCGCGTGGAGGGGTGGTTGAACAGGAGCCCGTGGAGAGGGCTGGTTGAACAGTAGCCAGTGGAGTAGCGCACGGTGGAGGCTGGATGAACAGGAGCCCATGGATGAACAGTTGTAGGTGGAGGCTGGAGGAGGTCAATGGTGGATGAACAGTAGCCCGTGGAGGCTGGAGGGGGTCGACGGTGGAGATGAACAATATCTCGTGGAGTCCCATCTTGCGGAACACCACACCCCTCCCAATGAATAGGACCCTCATTTCGATCGTAGCGCTCCAACACAAGTCCGTTTCCTCCGTTTTGCGGTATGCCACAACCCTCCCGATCAACATGACCCCCGTTTCGACCATAGGAGGTCCGTTTCCTCTGTTTTTCGGTACGCCAGACCCCTCTGCATGAACCGGATTTCGTTTCGAACGTGGCTGGTGGAATACAATGTCGTTTCCTCCGTTCTGCGGTACGCCAGGCCTCGTTTCCATCGGCTGTTCCGTCCAAGCCCTCCCGATGAACATGACAACGCATTCCGTTCCGACCCAGCCGGTTGGCTCCCCATGAACACGATGACGATGTTGTTTCTCCATTCCGACCCAGCCATGTACACGAGCCCTGGCCATACGTACGCGCGAGTAGGCGTTCAAGACCCCGCCCGTATGTATGTACATGGCCGTATTTCCTTTCTTGCACCCTGGCCACTGTACGTATGTGTACATGCTACGTGCGCGCCTCTACTACGACACGTGTGCGCCTCTACATCGACCAGTATGTACGTACACGTTCACAACCAGAATGACAACGCTACGTATGATTCGACCAGGTGGGTCCCGACTGTCAGGCACTTCCTTGCGTGCGAAGATATAGCTGGTGGGTCCCAGCAGTCAGGGGGGCGAATCGTTTTTTTTGCCCGGACGCACTTCCTTGCCTGCGAAGATGTAGCTGGTGGGTCCCAGCAGTCAGGGGGGAATCTTTTTTCGTGAAATACGGTGGCCCGTCCGGTGGGTCCCCACTGTCAGGTGGAGGAATAATTATTTTGCGCGTAATAAGCAGGCACTTCCTTGCTGCAGCCGTGGACACAACTGTCAGCCTCTCCACATACAGTCCAGGTCCAATGGAAGCCATGCCTTGACCACGTTGACCACGCCGCACCGAGAGCACCAGGGCGGTGGACGACGGTGAGGCCTAGGAAGGGGACGATGCGGAGCCGGGGAAGATGCGGCAGTGGATGCCCACGCATATAGGAGTATGAGGGTTCACTGGTTCGCTACGCTGTGAGGCTGTCGTCACTGCAGAATAACAGGGGGTGTGGGTGAGTAGAGGGATGGCCTGGCCAGCAGTGGGAATAGTAGGGGGCGGTGAGGCCTCTGCGGCAGCACAGCTGACCACGGGAGGCAGGAGCATGTGGCACGACCGGCACTGCTTTGGGCGGCTGGAGCAGGATGACCAGAGGTTGAAGAAGCACTACAACCGTTGCATGGACATCGTACGGCACTGGAGCTAGAATCGTTCATATTAACTAAGTTGACAAAGCACTTCGTCCCCGTCAACTTAGTAGGCCCACAAGTCAGCCTCCCACCAAGGTGGGTCCCAACCAGCAGGGGGAGTATTCATTTTTTGTGCGTAATAAGGAGGCACTTCCGGTGGGTCCGAGATGACAGCGGGGGGAACATTTTTTCGCGAAATATGGTGATCTGTCCAGTGGGTCCCAGCAGTCAGGGTGAAACATTTTTTTCACCAAATACGGTGGCCCGTCCGGTGGGTCCCTGCTGTCAGGTGGAGGAATAATTATTTTCTGCGTAATAAGGAGGCACTTCCTTGTGGCTGTCGTGGACCCAGCTATCAACCTCTCGATGACAGTACTCTTCCGATGGAAGTCGTTCCTTGACCACATTGACCACGCCGCACCGAGAGCACCAGGGCGGTGGATGACGGCGAGGCCTAGGAAGGGGAAGACGCGGCAGTGGATGCCCACACGGAGACGAATACGAGGGTTCACTGGTTCGGCTGCGGTGTGAGGCTGCCGTCACCGCAGAATAACAGGGGGTGTGGGTGAGTAGAGGGATGCCCTGGCCAGCGGTGGGGTAGTAGGGGCGGTGAGGCTTGCACGGGAGGTGGGAGCAAGCGGTCCCGCGGACACTGGATTTGGCGGCTGGAGCAAGAAGATCAGAGATTGAAGAAACACGACGGTCGTTGGATTGACATCCAACGGTTACATCTGCTAGAATCGTTTGTTGATGTATATAATAACTAAAAAAATCTTGCATACGCGTCAACTTAATAGGCCCATAAGTCAGACCATTCCCACTTTTATTAATAATTTATATATAGCTCATTGCGACTTCTTATGCAATTTATTGCAGTCCGTTTCTTTGGTTGGCTAGGGCCAATTTCGCATATTTCTGTGGGTTCCAAACTATATTTAATACCGAAATGTCAAGCCAGATTTAAAGTACTTTGAAGATATATTTAAATTAGGTTAATGCCTAGTGACATATGAATCTGAAAATGTGAAAAAATTCATAAATTATAAAGTAATTGCCAATTTGTCATCTGTTTTTATATTTACAACCAATTTCATATTACTTTCAAGATTTGCAGGCATCTTGAAAGAGTTGGAGCCCATCAGGGCGTAGAAAAATAAATAGGCCTGGATTGGGTATTGTTCAGAAAAACTAAATTGGTCTCATTTTCACAAAGAAAAAATAGCTGGGCTGGTCACATGGTGAACATAAAATATAAGCCTGAGCTAGATGGGCCATAGCCCAGTTCAAACCCTACTCCATCTCAACAATAAAAAAAAATACTGCTCGAGTAGCTATGTCCCTGGTGTCAGCCGATCTTGTGTTGTTCTCTTGTCTATTGACTATATACGCTCACAATGTCGTGGGTCCCAAATATCAGGAAAAAACTAGGAGGAAGCATTTTATTTTTCCTTGCACTGACATGGTGGGCCCGTACTATCATCCTCTCAACGTACTTCTGCCGATTCGTGTTGTTTGTTGACCATGTTGACAATGCGAGAGGGCGGCGCTGCGGCAAGCGCAACAAAGCGTGCGGAGGACGATGGTGAGACCTCAGACATCGGCATTAACGATTTAGGAGATAGTGGGGCGGCGATGCGCGCGCTGAGGCGCAGCCAGCCGTGGGAGGCGGAAGCAGGCGGCCCCGCCGGCGTTGGTTTGGTTTTGGTGGCTGGAGGAAGACAGGACTGAAGAAACATGACATACTGTAAAAGCAGTAGGAGTACTTAACAACCTTAACTGAAACCAGAAGGGGAACTTAACAATCATAGCTGAAAGCAGTATGAGTACTTATACAGGTTCAACCGTACAAAGCACGCCTCGAACAGTGCTACTTTGCCTACAGTTAACCAAGGGTGAGGTCGCCAAGCCCTAGGACAAGGCCCAGCTGCCACCCTGCGCATCCACAACCTTCTGAAAGCGGCCTCATCTTGCAATGTGGTCAGTAAACAGGATATTCACTTTAGAGCCATGGAAAAGCAGGAACATAATCTTATGTCCTATTCTCCAAGATGGACGGGCCTTCATTATTTGAGACCACCCATGAGTAAGTATCATTTCACCTCCAAGGGGAATGGAGTAGGTCAACATAAACATCATGTTGTGACCAATCGCAACCTTGACCCGACCATGGTCACGCATATGTATAGGAACAATAGAACTGGGCAGTTTCTGTTTCAAGAAGATCACAACTGTAAAACTGTGTATAAGCAATAGTTTATGAACAACATTTATAACAGAAAACAGCTCGTACCGTAAGTTTCTCGACACTTTTGGACCTATTCAACGAGTGCAGCAGTGGCACACATATCCCACGTGGCTTTCCACCATTGAAATGCCCCACAAGGACCTCAATACGATCAATAAAGTGTTGGAACTTGTGGATGTCGTCCCAGTCAACTTTAGTGCCATCAGTAACAGCCGAGTTGTTATAGAATAACAAACGAGCAGCCTGCTTAACTCTGAAAAATCCTACACGTGACACCAATTATAAGAAACATTAGTTAGAAGTAGCATCTTCGTGAGAGATTCGTTGCTACTTCTAAAGTTAAATTGTGATTAGTTAGACAGAATAGGTGGATTAAGAAGTTTTCGAGGCAACAAGCAAGAACCATATATAAAACTAACTTGGATGAACAATTGGAATGACGTCAGGGTGGAAGATCGCAGTGAAGATGAGACCAGGTTCTGCTATTTCCGTCAACATTGTGCGCCAACTTTCAGTCTGTAACACTTGAGAAAGTTTATCCAAGTTCGGCCATAAAAAAAGCAGCGATCTTCTTAATCATGAACCCAACTCGGAACTTATATCCATCGCTTGTCTTCACTGTGACCATTAAACTAGTGTATTCAGTTATGCCAAGGCCGAGCATCTTGAGTACATGTGTTCTAGTAGAGCAAATAATGCACTGCAGGAAAAATAATATGAGAACACAATGTATTCCCTATCCAAATCTAGAAATAACTTCCTCCTTCACGTCAGTGTTGACCATCGTACTGGTAGTACCTTTTATCCAAATATAGCAATCCAAATTTCCAAATTAGTCGACAACATGTTAAAAAAAAACCCACCCTCCCGGATAGAAAAGAGGATTCTAGGAACATACTATGCATGTTTTAAAATCCCGTGTTAGGATGAGAAGGAACAAGTGTGGCGTCTCACCGAGGGGGCAGAAACCTATAGGGTCCTCGCACTTTGGGCACTGCAAATGAAACACACTAGATTCAGTAGGAAGAAAAATGTATCAACAGCGGCGGCTGCCATCCTAGGATTACCCGCGACCAAGGGACTTGGATTTATCGGGGATGGATGAAGAATTCGTACTTGGTTCTCCATGAGAAAACCCTATGCAATCGCCGAGAGGGGGTTTTCTCTGAACAAGCAGACGAGGGAGAAGGGGATTCAGGCCCAGTGAAATATTGTTGCTTCATCCGTCCAGCTTACTGCTAGAGCTGGAAAGGGAGGGTTCTGATTTGATGGCTCATTGGGTGTTACTGCGGCGCTGCGACCGGGGTGTGTCTACCGTGCAGTTGTGCACTCTAATTTGTGCATATGGAACGTGGACCCCGTTGCTGGATGCCCCATATTTTTGACAGAGAGATACTTCCTCTGTAAAGAAATATACAAATCTTTTATATCACAACTTTATACATAAGAATAATCAAGGGGAATATATATAACATATATAATTATAAAAAACAGAGTTGTTTTTAACACAGTATAGATGAGTTGGTGATGATGGTGTGCCTGCCATCCTGCAATATAGGTTGTCCGATTTATATCTGATGGATAGGAAGGAAACTATGGCAATTTTGCAAAAAGGTATCCACACACCTCTCCACATTTGCAAATAAGTCCTTCCCTCATTCATCCTTTTCTCTCACAAGATAAAATACTCATACAATGCATCTTGATGTTACGTGCAACGCACGGGCATTATGGGGGTTCAGTTGAGAATATAATACTCAGACAGGCTCATGGTTCTAGACTTTGGGCCGTAGGCCCACCCTGCATGTTTGGGGGCCCATGTGTTCTACCTCGGTGCTTTTCATATTGCAAGCGATCGATACGGTGCTGGTTTTAGATGTTGTCGCAAGGTGAATACACAAAATTGAATAAAGCACGGCAGTTGTTGAATGAAATCAAACAACAGTTCCTAACCAGCAATGAGAGTTGCAATTCTATCAACGATATACCATGTGATAAATAATATTGTCGTATTACTTATACACACAGGACACTTGTTTCACCATGCTAGATTATTACATCAAAATCTCTCGTAGGATGGATCAGTTCGACAGTTGTGTGCTACTACTGAAGAATTTCAAAGTTGATTCGGACCAGCTCTCCATGCCGAGAAAGTTCGATTTTGAGATCATCCCCTACCGCAAGATATGATTTAGATTTGAACCTTGACCATCCTTTAGCATCAATCATCATGCGACCATCCTTTGTACTTACGGTATATTGAGCAGGTTCATTCACACCATGGCTGCGCATGGTAAGAGAAACTTGGCCACTGTCACCCGGATTTTTGAACGACTCCCTCGTTGCTCTAGGAATTCTCTGTTTGCAAATAAGAAGACATACTCAAACAGTTAAATCAACACAATGAATCATGCGAAACAACATGGAAAGAAAAAAGAACGAAACACTTGGGAAGCCAATGCTTACCAAGAAGGTGGACATGTCGGTTTTTGTAAGGACTTTAGTATATGAAGTGCAAACTGCAGCCTAGTCTGTTGCCGGTGCAACTTCTCGTTCAGTTGTCACTACACGGGCCGGAGAAGATGCAAGTGCAAGTGTTGGTGCAGGTGCCGAAGCCGCTGCCGGAGATGGTGATCCTTGTAGAGCTGGTGTCGGTGTCGAAGCAGGTGCTGGTGTCGATGCCCGATCCTCTGGTAGATGAGCCTGATCCGCTGACACAGTTGGTGCCCAATCCTCAGCTGGATCAGACTGAGCTGCTGCCGCTGTCAGTGCTAGAGAAACTGCCAGTGCTCAATCCATTGTGAAGGTGGTACCGATGTGCGAGACAGCGGCGATCGTGTCTGGTCTGCTATGATCAACTTTGTAACTTGACTAGGCTTCGTGACCGTGATCCAGTTTTTTTATTCATTTCTTTTAAACGCGAGAAGGACTAATTGTGGCGTTTTTTGTTAAACCAAACTGTAGTTCATCATAGGGATTCAGCTTGTACTCAGACAACAGACTGATCCAATTTTTTCCAGTAATATAAGTGATGGACAGTGCCTTCGTTATTGACACGACATAAGAATGAAACCTGCAAAAATAGCAATCATAGAGAAAACCAAACAGTTTATTCTGTGATGAATGTCACATGGCAAAACCTGCATCATAAAATTGCAGGAAAAGAAAGAAAACATGACATTAAATCAATAAGATTTAGACAGTAAATCAATAAGATTTACTTGATGTGACACGAGTGAATCCTTACCAGGAAATCACTATGTTGAAGTACTGAACAGAAGCTTGATCGTCCAAATACGGGTGGCATGCAGGGGACCCACCTACTCCCACAAGCAGGGCAGTCCAAAGGTCGTGACAAATCATATGGACCGAACATCCATGGGACTGGAAATCCTGGTGGGCGCGATAAACCCTGCAATGCATACAGATATTGGAGTGTAACCATAATTGATAAACCGTCCTCACAAAAAAGATGATCTGGATACTCCAAAATATACAGACTGAATTGAGTGGACAGACATTAACATAGACCGTTCTCAGGACTGACCACACAACAAAAGCGGCAGTACTAATAAATAATACAGGGTTCACAAACACAAATCAAGTACTGAACAATAGTACTTAGTACAGACAAGCAAAGTTGCACTAATTAAACTCTGCAGACTATTTCTTGCCACCGACCTACGGGATGAACCCCGCATAACTGACTAGGCCATGGACTTTGTGAGAGATGTCTACATGCACCATCACCATCTTCTCAACCTTGGAGAACCTAACAGAGTGGTATTTCCACTCATAAACATGATCATGAAGACATGCCGCATTAGATTTGTTGGGAAGCTTTACAAGAACCACACCCTTCGTAATCGAAGGCACAACTAGGAAATTGTTGTGGTCAAGTACAACCTCGAGAACACGCCTAACAACAATGCTACAGGAAAACACTAGTTCAAGACACGTGGCGACAAGGACACATCAGCTGGATAGTTTAGCAGTAGAACTCATCCTCAGGTCTTCCAGTTCACACGACATGACTTTGAGAACTTCATCTCCACCGTGGACCTGGTTCTAATTCAAACAGAAACCATATTTTATTACTACCTCCGTTCAGAAATATAAGATGATTTTTGATATTATACTCCATATATGACAACATATATGCACAAAAATGAGTGAACAAAGACACTAGAACATGTCTTCAAAGGCATGAGAGCAGAGGGATTACTTGCAATATCTGATACGTCTCCAACGTATCTATAATTTTTGATTGCTCCATGCTATATTATCTACTGTTTTGGGCAATATTAGGCTTTATTTTCCACTTTTATATTATTTTTGGGACTAACCTATTAACCGGAGCCCCAGCCCAGTTTTGTTGTTTTATGCCTATTTCAGTGTTTTGAAGAAAAGGAATATCAGACGGAATCGAAACGGAACAAAATCAACTGGAGAAGTTATTTTTGGAAGGAAACACACCAGATGGACTTGGACCCCACGTCAAGGAAGGAACGAGGTGCTCACGAGGGTGGGGGGCGCCCCCGCCCCCCTAGGGCGCGCCCCCTGTCTCGTGGGGCCCTCCCCTGACGTGCTTCTTCTGCCTATATAACTCCATATACCCTAAAACTTCCAGAATGCAAGATAGATCATGAGTTACGCCGCCAGAAGCCTTCATAGCCACCAAAAGTCAATCGGGACCCTGTTCCGGCACCCTGCCAGAGGGGGGAACCCTCACCGGTGGCCATCTTCATCATCCCGGTGCTCTCCATGATGAGGATGGAGTAGTTCTCCCTCGGGGCTAAGGGTATGTACCAGTAGCTATGTGTTTGATCTGTCTCTCTCTCTCTCGTGTTCTTGAGATGATACGATCTTGATGTATCGCGAGCTTTTCTATTATAGTTGGATCCTATGTTTCTCCTCCCCCTCTTCTCTCTTCTAATGAATTGAGTTTTCCCTTTAGAGTTATCTTATCGGATTCAGTCTTTAAAGATTTGAGAACACTTGATGTATGTCTTGTCGTGGATATCTGTGGTGACAATGGGGATACCACGTGCCACTTGATGTATGTTAAGGTGATCAACTTGCGGGTTTCTTGACATTGGGAACCTATGCATAGGGGTTGGCACAGGTTTTCATCATGATTCTCCGGTAGAAACTTTGGGGCACTCTTTGAGGTTCTATGTGTTGGTTGAATAGATGAATTGAGATTGTGTGATGCATATCGTATAATCATGCCCACGGATACTTGAGGTGACATTGGGGTATCTAGGTGACATTAGGGTTTTGGCTTATTTGTGTCTTAAGGTGTTATTCTAGTACGAACTCTTGGGCTGTTTGTGACACTTATAGGAATAGCCCAACTGATTGATTGGAAAGAATAACTTTGAGGTGGTTTCATGCCCTACCATAATCTCTTCGTTCGTTCTCCGCTATTAGTGACTTTGGAGTGACTCTTTGTTGCATGTTGAGGGATAGTTATGTGATCCAATTATGTTAGTATTGTTGAGGGAACTTACACTAGCGAAAGTATGAACCCTAGGCCTTGTTTCAACGCATTGCAATACCGTTTACGCTCACTTTTATCATTAGTTACCTTGCTGTTTTTATATTTTCAGATTACAAATACCTTTATCTACCATCCATATACCACTTGTATCACCATCTCTTCGCCGAACTAGTGCACCTATACAAGTTACCATTGTATTGGGTGTGTTGGGGACACAAGAGACTCTTTGTTATTTGGTTGCAGGGTTGCTTGAGAGAGACCATCTTCATCCTACGCCTCCTACGGATTGATAAACCTTAGGTCATCCACCTGAGGGAAAATTGCTACCGTCCTACAAACCTCTGCACTTGGAGGCCCAACAACGTCTACAAGAAGAAGGTTGTGTAGTAGACATCAATATCCATAAGATAAGTTACCGAGTTAAATATACCCTCTTCAAATGTAGCATTGATGTTCATAAAGTACTCCCTCCATCCCAAAATTCTTGTCTTAGATTTGTCTAGATACAGATGTATCAAGTCACATTTTAGTATTAGATACATCCATATCTAGACAAATCTAAGACAAGAAATTTGGGACAGAGGGAGTAGTTGAAAGTAATCTATAAGAAATCAGTGTCAACCTCTCAGATGTTTCGGTCAAAAGAGGAATTTAGAACCATCATTTGGCACACAAAAATCACATGCAAGAACACCCAGGAAGTTGTACTACTAGTACTAGTGCTGCGTGTTAGATGAAAAAACATGATCAAGATCGAGAAAAAGATCTTCAAGAAGAGATATTACCTGGACTTGCTTAATGAGGGATTACGGAGAGGGGGCTTGGACAGGGCGATGGCTTTGAGCTTGTCTGCGGTAGTCTCGGCGGGGTGCTTGCGCTTCTTCGTACCATGAGCATCGACGGTTTTGGCCAGAGCCATAGACATCACTTCGACCGGTGCTCCCGCGTCCGTCAAGAAACTATAAAATAGAAATAAAAGAAAAGAAATCATAATCATAAACCCAAAAGAAGAAAAGAGAGGGAGTTATAGGACCGGTCTCGGGGTTGCAAGACCGGGCCTTGGCCAGAATCAACACCATTGATGCGCTCACATTTCCTTCTTTGGGAGAGAAGAACAATGGTAGAAGCAGGTCGGGGTTTTCTTGAAGAAATGAGGAACGAGATGAGAGAGAAGCGAGTTGGGTGGAGAGGAAGCCGAGAGAGAAGAGTGAAATGATGGTTGCTTCATCCGTCCAACTTACTACTGGAAAGGAGGGGGTTTTGTGATTTGACGTCTCATTGGGCATTACTGCGGCGCTTCGATCGGGGTAGTCTACCGTCACTCTACTACGGAGTAATTTAGTCCATGGCTGGTGGACCCCGATGCTGGCTGTCCCACACGTCGGCGAAAGTGAGTAATTTAGTGCATGGCTGGAGGAGGATCCACATGGTAGAGCGTGTCCACTGTTTTTCTGAAGAAGAAAAATGATTACAGCAAGCGTTTCCACTCTTACGATGGAGGAGTGCGAAACACGACAGCCACTTGAACATACAGAGTGCTCCTACTACTAGGCATGTGTAGTGGTTCATACATTAGTACTACATAATCTTGTTGCTAGTGTTGTAAGATATGACGACAACAAATGATGTTGTGTGCATGTCAACTATCTGAACAGTAATGTAGTAACATAGTACTGCTTTTTCGACTGTCCGGTCGAGAATGAACGGTGAGATCAATGTTAACAGAACTAGGTCTACAGCGCACCGAGAGTATGCTACAGTACTCCATGAAACATGAACCATATGAAGCACAAATAGTCCTAGGCAGGGTGTATGAAGGGTGCATGGGATGGGAGCAAAAGTTCCCTTCTCGACCCACTTTTGGGTGTTTAGCAGAGTGCATGAAGGGTGCATGAGTCCACACTAGTAGGTTAACACAAATACACGAAGAGGAAACAACTATAATGAGATGAGAATGCAACCAAACACACCGACACGCTTTGTGCTACAGTGACTGATCTGCACCGTCTGAGTTTGATCCAACGGTCATGTTGCGCCGAGACATGGACATGCCCATGCAGAGGGCACCTAAACACCACCGAAGTCTCTCTGTTGGTGATGCAGGGGGCGAAATGGCTGAAAGGCAATGCAATCTACGGGAAGGCGGAGGGAGCCATCCAAGGAGCGGGAAATCTTTTGGGTTTCACCGTGGTAAAACACCAGTCGACGACTTATCACATCAGGGAGCAGTGGGTTTTACAGGCGGAGTCATCGTGACTAATTGCTGCCGCACCTGCTCCCGTCAATCAAAAAATTAAAAATCCTATCGCGCCTGCTCCCGTCAATCAAAATTTAAAAATCCTGCCGCACTCAAACACCAGAGCAACGCCGTGGTGGATATTTAAATTTACCTGCCGGCAAGTAGATAAAAAAGGGGTGAAAAAACAAATGCGGCGGCGGCCTAGCTAATCGGTCGAACTAGACCAACTAGCTAGCCATCGTGCTTCACTAATGTACTCAGCGGGAAAAGTGGTCTTTCGTGATTTGACGACTCATTTACTTGCTTCGGCGAAAATGCGCGGTAGGGTGTCCCACGTCAGGAGGAATATATGCATGCACCACCCGGGAGGACCCCTAAACCGCGCAGTAGGATGTGCCATGTCTTGGCACGGAGGAAAAATGTGCGTGTAAAAATGTACTGTATCAGACGTAGTACCTATGGTTCGACCTCGGGACCCACCCAGTTGGTCGAAAACACCCCACTAGCCACACATCTTCATCATGCTAACATGGCACGGAGGATAGGTGTGGTTAGCTCCATCTCGACTAGCCACAACGACTCTTGTTCTAGGCGATTCTTCTATTTTCCAAGCTTTTTTTAGTTTTAATAACACCACCGCAAGCTAGCGCCACTCTTCGTGTGTGCCCGTGCAAAGGTTAGACGATGGAGAAAAGAGAGGGATCGCAGACCTGGGACCCACCAGTAAGTGAGTCAACGGTCATGCACGTGTTGACGAGGCACTCCCTCTACTCTACTCAACATAATATTGTATGAAATCAAGTTATGGGACAAAGCCAACAACCGTTATTGTTCCAGGCTATCGACTTACGCTTTGTAGTACAGGTTGCCAGTTCGAATCTCATCTTTCAGATTTGTCAGTTTTAGGTCCAAATTTGATTAATGACAAGTGGGACCCCCGTGTGTCGTTCCGATATTTCAGTGCAGGATGCTTTTGTTGAACAAACACTTTGCGCGGTTAGACAAGTAACGGCACAAGTTACACGTATTTTGCAAGTTTACGAAAAAAATGATAGCGGCTTAGAATATCACATCCACCCCGCAACTTAGATGCTATGGTGATATGAGTTTTTACACCATTGGAAGTGAGATCCAATGGCTTGGGAGTAGTCTTTGTAATTATGCGCAATTTCCAAACTCTCCAAAGGTTTTTTTGCAAATAAAACATTCAGGCCTCATGTGTGCCGCTGCATCTTGGATCCAACGGCTCCCCATTGCTCATATTAGGTGCTCCCCGTAGCTTAATTACCCGCTACGGTGATATGAGCATCTAGGTTGTATGATCAGTGATCAGATGGAACATGCGTAGTACTTGTACTTTCTGCGCAATTCCCAAACTCTCTCAGCTGTATATTGCAAAAACATTCAAACCTCCTACTGTGGGCCGTTAGATCTCCGTGAACTCGTATCACCATAGAATCTACGACGTGGGAGCACCTCATATTCTCCCGTGCGAGAAAACATAAGGTGCTCTCGCAGCTTGGATGATACGGTGATACGAGCTTCGAGGTCATTTGATCTGAGATCCAATGGCATCTGAGCAGTCTTTGTTCTTGTAAGCAGTGGTTGAACTCTTTGGGGGATTTTCTGCAAAAAACCATTCAAACCACCAAGGAGGTGTTGGGGCTCCGAAGAGGTTGTATCACCAAAGCATCTAAGGTGTGGTAGCACATGATATTCTTACATAAAGGAGAATATGATGTCCTCCTTCATCTTAGATGCTACGGTGATACGAGCTTCGAGGTTGTTGGATATGGGATCCAAGGGCATCTGAGTATTTTTTGTCCAAATTGTGTGCAATTCTCAAACTCATCAAGGTTTCCTGTAAAAATATTAAGACATCATGTGAGCTGCTATATCTCAGATCTACAAGCTCCATGCAACTCGTATCGGCATATAGCATCTAAGGTATGGGGCACATGATATTCTCCCGGGGAGGAGGGGTGGGGGTGCACAACCAATCGATGGTTGGGAGGGTGGGGACAAATATAATCTAAACAACCCTAAACAGAGCTTCACAATTTTATATAAGGTCGAGGGGGTGACCCCCGACAATCATAGCTTCGCCTAATTAAACACAACATTTGCATGTACTGTAGTACTAGACTTAATATTCATGTTTCAGTTTCATGTTCGTTTTAAATATTGAATTGAGGACCATGCATGTCTTACATTTTACTCCCTTCGTTCCTAAATATTTGTCTTTTTAGAGATTTCAGGTGGACTGGCACATACAGATGTATATAGACATATTTTAGAGTGTAGATTCACTCATTTTGCTTAGTATGTAGTCGCTTGTTAAAATCTCTAACAGACTAATATTTAGGAACAGAAGGAGTATTTTTGAATTCATGTCATACATGCATGGTTTGGAAAAATAGATGCAGTATACTTATTGGATTGTTGTTGTGTTCGTGTGTGGGTGTCTGTGTGTGTGTATGTGTGTGTGTGTGTGTGGTCATATGCTTGATACATACAAAGTTTCTCACCTCCATATTGTTCATCTTTTAAATTTGAATTTGCATTGAAAGACTTAACAGGGATACCATGAAATGTGAAATCCATGTTGAGATCACTATATCACAAACTCACTCTAATTCAAGAACTCGTCATAAATCAATTACCACATTGAGATTAGTATTTGCAAGGAAAATACGGGCATTGTAATACACATAGATTCATTCGGCAATTTAAAAGGTTCATTTCATATTATCGAATGGTAGGACCCAACGGCGTACCAGCCAGACCTTGGCTCGTGTTGATCCTCAAAAACAAAAAAAAAACCAGGCTCGTGTCCTTCTGGTGGCGTGCGTGGTACGCACATTAGGCAACCCCAACCAGTCGAGCCTCCGCGTTTCGATTCGAAATATCTGGCGGCCAGAATTCCAGCCCTAGGAAATTCCCCTCATGTCCCGGTCCATAATGACTACCGATGAACAACGGAGAGATGCTTTAGTAACTAGATACCGTTACCTACCGTGCCGAGCACGGTTCAATTCCTCGGTCGCCGCTCGCCAAGGTCACCCGTCGACTGCATTGCCTAGTACTACTACTACACCAGGATGAGCACATAATTGAGCCCGTTTGTTCGTGCCTAGTACTTGAGTTAATATATCAGACAATGCACTGGTACGGAGGGATTATCCTTTTGCTCTGCATATATAACTTGTATGAAGTCTAACTAAGCAAAATGTTTGATCAAATCCTTTGTTAAGAAATACAACAGGACAGATGTATAGCTTGAAAATTTATTGCATGACGCAGGTTATGATATTGTTTCGAATCCTGGATCTTAAATTTCAGAAAATCCAAAAGTGACCATAAATTCTTGAAACTGAGCATGGTCACGTGATATGACACAAATATTACTTCGTAATTTTTTCTTCAATTTGAGACAAACTGCTTATGACAAGTTGCACAAATGAAGAGCCAAGGTATTTCGGAACAAAGGCCTGTCATGTTAAGGCGAACGCTTTCACAATTGAAACCATGGGGGTTTACGTGCCGCCACGAGTCCCGCTTCTCATCGGCAGGTGCCGTCCGAGCAAGCATGTGAGTCGACGGGAGGCGTGCGAGCAGACCGCTGCGTCGACTGACAGGGAGGCTTGCGAGCAGACCGCTGTGCAGGCTCACCGGGAGGCGAGCCCTTTGACCAGGCTCCACCGCCCACCTACATTCCAACTGCTCCTACTTTTAATGTCGCTGGCGCCGCAGTTTAAAATCAACCCCACACTACCCGGTATCACTACAATCTTCTCTCTTCCTCTCCGATTCTCCTGTCATCTACCTCCAGCCAGCCTGACCTAAACGTACGCCATGCCGCATCACGATGGTCCACCCTTAGTCTTCCAGTTTCCTGAGGAAGACACCCAGCCGGAGTCTCAAGAACATAAGGCACTTTGGGACAAGCTTGAACTGGCCTTGCGGGAAGACGCCGCACCTGTCCCCGCTCCCGTTCTGGCTCCCGTCACCCCGACTGCGCCAGTGCCCATACCCGTGGCATTGATGGGCTGGGAGCTGCACATTGTCGCCGAGCTTGATGCCACGGGGTTCCACGAGGTCCTCACTGACTTTCACGCGCCCGTGCACCTACCAGCGCATTTACCTGTGCGTGCACTGACGCGCACGCCCGTGCCGGTGCATGTGCACCTGCCAGTGCATGCGCCTGCGCGTGCACTGACGTGCGCGCCCGTGCCGGCGCCCGTGCACACGAATGTCTCCGCCGCGCCGTTGACAGTGCCTGTCCCCGCGCGGGTGCCAGTGCCCCCCTCAGCGGCATGGATGGCCGCCATCGACCGCTTCCTTGCACCAACGCTAGTCGCCTCCTCCCGCCAGTTGACTCGCTCTGAAGTCCAGAACATTTTGGCCTTCCTTGAAGCTAGGCCAACGTCCAGAGTACGCCAACAACGACGCAAGGCACCGCCGTCACCGTCGGTCAGTAGCCCAACAACACTCAGAGCACGGCAGAGGAGCCGCTTCCCACCGCAAGACACCCCCGTCGCCACCGCGTAATCTAAATTTTCCATGAAAAACGTTCGGATTGCCATGCTTAAAATCTGAACGTTTATCATTTCCGTTTAATTTAGATCGATCGTTGTATAATTTAAAGTTGGAGTCAGACTGAGCGAAATATATGGTTTGATTGATTGAATGTTCTGCTAGAGCCGTATCAAATTAAATATAAAATATCATCAAGCCACATGTATTCCTTGTCATCCAATGACCTAGACTGCTTCAATGTTGAGCTCTCAACACATTTAGCGTGCAGTTAATTTCATGCCAAAAATAGTGCTAATCACATAATAACACACAGATAATATCCTACTTAATATCTGCATGCACTTAATATATTTCCAAATTAACGTGCATTGCACATACACATTGACTAGTGCTGCTAGCACGTGAAACTGGTGCCGTAACTTGTGAACGCGTCCAGATATGGTCAACGACAACATCGCGCCGCGAGTTCTTCGTGTTTGCCCGTGCTTCTAAACGCAGAAGGGGAGGAGAGAGAGAGCACACATGGAACTCACCAGTAAGTGAAGGCGAATAGTACTAAAAATAATATTACATGTTATCAATTAAATAGGCTATGGTAATATAAAAACATTATGTGAACAAAGGGAGGTACAACAAACATTGTTGTTCTACGTATGTTGCCTATTGATGTGCAGCTTGAAGGAACTGGTCGCATGTTCGATCCTCGTCCTTTATTTTTTAATTTGTATATGAGTCCAAATTTGTTTGATAACATGTGGGCCCCTTGGTGTGTAGTTTGTAGCACATTAATTTGTGGGTCGAAATTTGTTCCATTCCAAGTGGACTATCGGTGTGTAGTTTTGTAGCTTATTTATAATAATTAAAGAGAACAACAGAGTTTTTTGCAATAATACCATGGTGCAACGTTGAAGGCGAGAAAGGATGTGTGAGAGAGCGATGACCGAGCCAGAGGGAAATCAACTAGGGGAGTTGTGGGGGTTGCAACGGTGTTTCGAGTAGTTGTGGGCCGAATGCTACGAAAATATAATCTAAACCGACCGAAATAAATGCCTACACAAATTAATCCAAGGTTGGAGTTCCCCTCGCAATGTAAATAGCTCCGGCTTTGCGAGGGATGGAGAGGTAGCTTCAATGTGTGGAAGATACGGCGTGAGAAAGCAAGGTCAATTGAGAGACATATAGATAGAGAGACAAAGTGAGTGTGGTCCGACATTCATTGAACAAATAAATATGCTCTTGAGAGACATTGTCCGATTGAGCTTTTGGCAAGGGTGAGGGCTATAAGATAGAGCTTGAGAGATGATCCAGTCATAGACGTGTAGATATATTTTGTGCGTGGGAGGAAGCAAGGTCAATCGATCACATAGGGTCGTCGTGCGATCGAAAGAGTGAGACGGGCTGGAAAGAGTGACCTAGATAGACAATGTGCGTGAGAGAGTATACAATGTGAATTAGTCGAATTGGGCTAAAACATGGTGATATATCTTTTTTGTCCGAGAAAGAGCGAGGTAAATTGAGACATACAAAGAGAGAGAGAGAGAGGGAGAGAGATAGGGAGAGAGAGAGAGAGAGAGAGCGTGGCCCTCCATGAGGTTGAAAGAGTGGGACAGCTTCGATGGACTGACCTAGATAGAAAATTTGCGTGAGAGATTATAGAGTGTGTCGATCGAGGCCCGAACAGGGAGATATATCATTTGTGTGTGAAAGAAAACGAGGTTAAACGAGACTTAGATAAAGAGAGCGAGATTGAGAGAGTGTGGCCCGCCGTGCAGAAGGAAGAGTGAGACAGTCTCGAGGGAGTGACCTAGATAGACAACGTGCGTGCGTGCGCACGAGAAGTTGGGGGCTAGATAGGAATGCATGTATTTAGCGCGAGAGGGTGAGAGGGAGAGGTGGAGAGATAGAGAGCTCGGCATGGGGTGCAATGGCGGGTGTGTGAGGTAAATACATTTTGTAACATAGTGGGAAAAGGGGGTTGTGTAGTTGAGAGAGTTAGAGATCGAAACATGGAGAGAAAGAATGGATGTGTATTGGAAACCGATAGCTTCCTAATAATGTGAAGGATGCTAGTCTTTTCATCCTATTGTAGATTGCTTAGATCTTGATATGCCAAAAGTAAACGCATGAAATATACTGTAAAAGCTAGTGTCATGTGTGTGGCTACAACTAGTCTAACTAGACGTCCTCATATAACATATGAAGGACGCACCATCTTACCAGATTAACCATTCGACTTGCCAATGCAATGTGGGAAAAAAGAAGTATTGGGACTGCATATCCAAGCAATTGATGTCATGGACTCCTTCGTACAACCTTGTAAGAGAAAAAGAAGTTGCAGTGTGCCTGTACAAAGAACTAGCATAAGTTCAGTTACCTGCTTCTCGGAATTTTTAGTTGGCCACTTATTGCAAAATTGTTCAATTATGTTGCTTGGCTTAATTTAGTTTGCTACTGATTACATAATGCCATAGCCTGTTAATCCTATTATAGACTGCGCATATCTATGTGTTTGATACTTACTGTTAAGAATTACCTGTTTACCTAAACTTAAATAACTACTTGTTTGTTTAACTGCTTTGCTGCTGCAACAACGGGTTACTATGATGTTAATAACTACTGCATCGAAAACTCTTTAATTCCTTGTTTGTTTAACTGGTTTGCTGTTATAACCCCCAGTTGAGATGTTTTGCTAACTTCAACTTTTCTGAATCCAATCAGAACTTTAATGGCAAAACAGGTTAGCCCAAGATCAAAGAGCGAGGTCCCCATGGACATTGTATCATCCCACAGAAGTGGCACCGGCCCAATCGTACATTATGAATTGCCAACTGCTGATGCTCTAGAGGCTAAACTAGTGGTAGAAAGAGATTCTGCTTCTGCACTTAGATATGAAGTTGACATGTTGAAGAAGCAAACAGCACAATCAGTAGCAGTACTCAAGACAAACATTACATATTTGGTGGATTTCAAAATGAAGCAAGCTGAGACTGACCACATTGTTAAGGTCCTGAAGGAAAAAAAGGAAACTAAATTCCCACTTGGTAAATCATAGGTGACATGTTCTTTCCATCGTTGAATAACCTTTGTGTTGGTTGTTCATGTAATCAATCAAACCATTTGTTTTAGAGATCATGTAATAATTGTTTTTTGTTTTTTGTTTTTTGGTTTTTAATTTTATTTGAGCACAAGTTTGTATTAATTGATAAGACTCGGAGACATTTCGTTTTGATTGTTGTGCCAGACCTACAAATATGCCAACCGGGCTGAATGTGCATTCAGCAATAATAGTAGTATAGATGGACCATAAGTGGCACGCATCGGAAAGGGCCAAGATGCTATAGTAGCTTGGCTAAAAAAAGGATGACGTTGTAGCAAAGAAAAGTACAGCGGCCTGACTTATGTATGTTAGTTGATATTATTGATCCATATACTCATAAGTGTTTATATGTCTATTAGTTCTGTACATTCTTGGTTGATTGACTCAGTATTTGAATATTGATACATCGCTTGTGTACATATCTAAATGGGAGTACACATTATGCTGCGTGTGACATTTGAGTTCGACATGAAGTGTTCCAAATATTCGAAATCACCTTAAACTGGATTCTAGCTTCTGAATTTGAGTATCGGCATTTGTAAACCATATTCATATATGACAGTGGAATACATCTTTGTCGTCCTTTTGAAGATATATAAAAACACATAGAATGATTTATAAGGATTCATAGAGGAATACAAAATGGATTTGAATTTAGTTGCCAGGGTAAACGTGGATGCTTATTTTCCCAAAATTCGAAAGAAGCGGCAAAATGTCCACTCCCACATCAGCTGCCCGAAGCCAAGTGTTTGGGAGATGGAAATTACTGTCTACCGATTACACGGACAATCCATCGGCCCGATTTCCACTGCTCTAAATAGGGGTAGGATAGTAACTTCAATTAGACGTGACACGACCGCCTTTGAGCCCATTCTGATACGGTGGGCGCCAAACATGGGCGTCAAAACACATTTGATTCAAGCTCGTCCAAAAGACTTCTGTTTCTTCCTCCATTTGACCATTCATACACGGTGGGCGGCAAAACAAACTCGACTCGGCCGAAATTGATGTAGGCAAATATTTTCAATAGGGGCAGGTTTGTAACTTCACTCAGACGTGACACAACCGCCGTACCTGTCAGCCCCGTTCATACATCGTGGGTGCCAACCATCGGCGCCAACCACCCTCTCCTCACCCGAAATCGCTAGGGAAAATACTGGCGAGATGCGAGATTACCCTCGTATCCCCAACCGATGAGACATCCAAATTTTAAACGAGGGCTAAGTTCGTAACTTTCCCATATTTCAGACAGGCGCGTCCCAAAAACATGGTTCCCCATACCTCTCCCTCCATTTTCCCATTCATACACCGTCCGCGCTAGAACACCATCCCCACACCAGCCTCCGTCTGCCACACCATCCATCGCCGCCGTCCTCCACCACATCCATCGCCGCCATCCTTCACCACATCCATCGCCACCGTCCTCCACCATGCCGAAGCACCTACCAAGACCGCGTCATCCACTTCTAGAGATGGACGTTTCTCATACACAGCGACGGACCAAGAGCCTTGCATCACGTCCTCTCGCTTCATCGGCGTCGTCGTCCTCTTTGCCGGGGCTGCTCACACAACCTTCTCTTCCACCGCAACGGGACTTATCCCCCGATGCACCCATCTACCATCGCATATCTGCTTCAACGCCAACGTTTGCAATCACCCGCGATGCCTACACGGCGCCGCAAGAGAGGTGGTACTTCATATCTCCTCAACTTTTTGATCTCAACTAGAAAATAGATCTTAACTTGGTTAATCTACTTTCTTTTCAGCTCTTAGAATTTAGTTCTTAGTTCGAAGCAAACAATGGCTGCTAAATATCAGTTCTCCGGTTTCCCCCTTTTATGATCACTATATGATCAGAATACGTGCTTCGTGTCATAATAGCACTGCTCGACCCATCAAGCTAAACAAGCTTAGTTGTTCAAATATGAATCTGTTATTATTAAAATAGATTCATTTAATTGGTCAGCTAAATGTTCCTAAATTAGTTTCGAAAATGCATGTTCGCCGCTCGGGTGTGTATCTCTATAGGGTGCCCATGGTGGGCCGGCCCACCTTGGGATTTTGGGTCGTCCAAGGCCCTGATTCCCCTCTGTTCTGTTGCGCGCTTCCAATTTCTACTCGCCCCCAGCCGCCTGCCTCGCCGGCGACTTGCTGTCCCCGTACGGCATGACTCTAGGAGGAGACGCCGGACTAACAGGAGGTTAGGAGCCACTCGCCCAAAAACGTCACTGCTGCTCGGGCGCGCCACCGTGCCTATTGTCGGATGTGGGTTTCCGGCAAACCCTTAAGGTTCGAACACTGGGGTGCGCGCGAAGTCTTTTCCTCCTACCGATCTACGCCCTAGCTCACTAAGATCTCACGGACAAACTCGACAAACTCGCAACACAGAGAGACACAGGATTTATACTGGTTCGGGCCACCGTTGTGGTGTAACACCCTAGTCCAATGTGGTGGTGGCGGATTGCCTCTTGGGCTGATGATGAACAATACAAGGGGAAGAACATGCTCCTGAGGTTGAGGTGTTCTTGTGAGTGGCTAACTTGTGCGGGTGAGAGAGTGATCTAAGATGTCGTCCTCTCGTCCTCGCCTCTTTTCTATGGTGGTGGCTAGTCCTACTTATAGAGGCCTTGGTCCTCTTCCCAAATATTGAGCGGGAAGGGAGCCAACAACGACGGGCTAATTTGACGTGTGATAGCTAGTACAAGCCATCCTGACAAAAGGTGGTCTGCGCCTACGAAAGGCTCTGGCGGTGACGCTGTCTTGGGCGCCACGATGACCTCCGTCTTGCCATCCTTCTGGTCTTGGTCTTGTTGCACCAAAATGGCAACCTTTGCCTGATGCCTCGGTACTCCTCGCCTGTGCTAGTTTCCTTTGCTTCAAAGAGGAAACAAGGACGCTGCGTGCGCTGGCGCCCGCCTGGTGTCAATTGTTAAGGCTCACATCATAAGAGCCTCATGAGGTTCGCCTAGCCATGATATCTCCGCTCCTCGTGAGCCTGCCTGGCTAGGCTGCTGCAGAGGAGGTCTCATGTCATCCACCTCGTGAGGCTCGGCCCCTCGCGAGGGTCTTGGGTGACTTGTTGGTGAAGATAGGCCGTACGACCTGCTGGCTCAGCCATGCTGCGGGCCGTAGGAAGGCAAGTCTGGGGACCCCCATTCCCAGGACGCCGGCAGTAGCCCCCGAGCCCAAGCTGCGCTCGGGCTTGGGTTCGCGGTGAAGCCAAGGGCCAAGCACGGAGCACCGCGGGCCGCCAAAGCCTGCGGCCTTGGTTGACGCGTGTCGGTTGATTGGTCGTGGGCGTCTCCGCTTCCCCATGCTGCCTCGGCGACTGCACGACTTGACGAGTCCCTGCAACATGCAAGGGAAACCATCATTACCTGCGGTCGTGGGAGGTGCCGGTTGGCCTTCGTTTGCTATAAATGGGGAGGGGGGCGGAGCCCCCGTCACCCATCTCTTCCTCGCTAGCTGCTTCTTCTTCCTCGCGCCACTCCTAGCTTCTTCTTCCTCGCTTCGTTGCTCGATGTGCCACAAATGGCGCAACGAAGGAAGTTATGTGCCGCCGAGAAGGGAAAGGCCCCTCGCAAGGGACCCGGCTCACCGGCGCCCAAGCACGGACGTGGCCGTCCGCGCAAGCATACCGCGTCCCCTGTCGCGGCCCACTGTTGGAGTGGCACCATGGCATGCAGAGCGGGTCGTCCTAGCCATGGCGATCCAGCTGACGAGGGGAGGCGTACTTTGGTGGTGCCCCCCCCCGTCCGCGCTTACACACGGCGGAAGTGTCGCCGGAGTTTGTCGTTTGGTGGGAGAACCCGGCCGGCAACTAGCTCCAATTTCCACGCTTCTTCGCCAATGAGTTGTCGGCCTCCGGTCCAGGTGGACTCTGGCTACAGGCGGATGGTTGCTGCGGCAAGGCTCTCTTGGGTTGTAGTCGCAACTTCCGCCACGGGCAACATAGCCCTAGCCCGCGGTTGGCAGACGTTCGCCCGCGCGCGTTGCTTGGGTCGACGGTGCGCCCTCCACTTCAAGTATGATGGCGAATCGACCCTCTACGTGAGGGTGTTTGGGGAAGATGGTCGCCGCGCCGGGTGCTGCCCAGAGGCGAACGATGGTGAGGAGGTGCTCGGTCTCGTGGACGGTCGCGATGAGGATGGGGGCAAGCCTGCCCTCGGGAGCGGCTGTGTCTTGTCCCTCTATGACGGCTCTTCCTCCAGTGACAGCTCCAGCAGCAGTGGCCACGACCAGCCGCCGCGCCCACTTTGGAGGCAGCAGTGAGTCATCCCGTCGCCATGCCCCCGTGAAGCGCAAAGAAAGATACGGCTAGGTTCGGGGTGCCGCTAGGGGCCTGCCTCCGCAGGTTGCTGTGACACTACTTTTGTTTACTCTTTTTCCTGCATCAAGAATGTAACCAGTTTGGGCCTAGGGGGCGTGTATTGAACTATGGTTCCTCGATTGTGGCACTGTGCTTGTTGTGTCGTTATTTCGTGCAAAAATGACTTAACCTGGCATATCTGGGATGCCCTCTTCCTCATTAGGTGCTCAATTCCTCGTGGCCATCTTGCCTTGGTGGCCTGCACCTGCCGGGGAACTGCGAAAGCTCGTTAGGAAGTGCGTTTAAAAGATTTGCCGTTCACCCTGGTCCTAGCCTGGGCCTTGTATCACGGTACCCGAGGGGCATAGACTAGGAGAGGCACGCCAGCTTTTGGGCTCAAACGAGGGTGGCTCGTGAAAAGGCAGAGAAAGGAGAAAATGATCACGAGGGCACCTGGCTAGCCCCCTCGCGAGGCTTGCGAGAGAGAGAGAACACGAGCTAACCCGAGTCGCAAAAATGCAGTGAGAAGCGAGAGGGTCAACTCAGCAAGGAATGCCAAAAGCAAATTTCGATTAAGGAAAAGGGAGCCAAATACGGAAAGCAAATGAAAAGCCACGTCCGACACCTAATCTAGTCTTCAAGTCTTCTCACCAGCGCGGAGCTAAGTGTTGTTCACTAGGCATGGGCGGGAGCCCCAGTGCCTGAGGCCGGCACCCCTGAGACTCCAGGGCGTGTACATCCCCAACTCATTATTACGTGAGAGTGTCACAGGTGGCGATTCTTCACAGGCACCGGGCCTTCTTCATAGGCTCTGGGCCTTTCTTCTCAGGCTCTGGGCCTTGCTTCTCAGGCTCTGGGCCTTGCTTTATGGGTAAAACCTCCAGAGGTGCTGGATGTTCCAGGCGTTTTGGACTGGTACTCCGTCTTGTGTCTCCAGGCGCACGGCGCCAGACCTGGAGATGTGGATGACCTCGAACGCCCCCCCCCCCCACATTGGTGAGAGCTTATGCAGCCCTTCCCTAGAGAGGACCCGCCTTAGGACTAGGTCTCCCGTCTCGAGTGTCCTAGAGCGGATGTTGCGGCAGTGGTATCGCCGCCGTGCTTGCTGGTACTTTGCCGCCCGCAGCACAGCTCCGTGGCGATGTTCCTCCACCAACACGAGGTCCATCCCCTGCCTAGCTTCCTGCTGCGCTTCATCGAACGCTAGGACCCGTGCAGAGCGATGCTTGACCTCATGAGGGAGGACCGCTTCGGCTCCATAGACGAGGAAGAATGGAGTCTCTCCTGTTGGCTTGGTGGTGGTGGTCCGGATGTACCATAGTACGGACTGGAGCTCGTTGTGCTAGCCCCTACCGCAGGCCTCCAGCTTCTTCTTGAAGGTCTTGGTCTTGAGGCCCCTCAGGACCTTCGTGTTAGCACATTCGGCTTGGCCATTGCTCCTAGGGTGGGCCACCGAAGCGTAGCAGATCTACGTTCCAAGGTTAGAAAATAGGTTTTGAAGAGGTTGCTAGTAAACTGCGAACCGTTATCTGTGATGATGCGGTTGGGGACCCTGGAGCGGCTCACGAGGCCCTTGATGAACTTGATAGCAGAGCCGGCTGGGATGGTACAGACGGCTTCCACTTCCGCCCACTTGGTGAACTTGTCGATGGCGACGTAGAGGTAACGGTAGCCCCCTCGCGCCCGAGGGAACGGGCCTAGGATATCCACCCCCCAGACCGCGAAAGGCCATGTGAGCGGGATAGTTTGAAGGCCCTGAGCTGGTTGATGGATTTGCTTTGCGTGGAATTGACAGGCTTCGCAAGACTTCACCAGCTCGACTGTGTCGTTGAGTGTTGTAGGCCAGTAGAATCCACTGCGGAACACCTTGCCGACGAGGGTTCGTCATGACGAGTGGTGTCCGCACTCCCCATCGTGTATGTCAATCAGCAACTCCCTTCCTTGGTTGCTGGATACGCAGCGCAGTGTGACATCGTTCGGTCATTTCCTATATAACTCGTCGTCTTGGATACAGTGTGCCGTGGCTTGCCAGGCCACACACTCCGCCGCCTCTTCCTTTTCCGGCAACATTCCGTACGTTAAGTACTCCTTGAATTCCTTGGTCCATCATTCCTCCTGAGGTTCGAGCGCCAAGAGCAGCCGAGCTCCGGAGGTTGGTCCATAGGTCGGGGCTCCTGTGGCTAGAGGCTGGGGGAGCTCCTCCCAAGGCTGGGTCCTGCTTGAAAGAGGTGGCGCAACTGATGGCTTGAAGAGCCGCTCCTCAAAGGCGCCCGGCTCCTGCGGTTGCCACTTGGATGCTCTCCGGGCAATGTCGTTGGCTTCCTTGTTGGTGCCCGGGGTACGTGCTGCAGCTTCAGGCCCGAGAACTGCTTCTCCATCTTGCGCACCTCCACGAGGTAGGCCTCCATATGCTCGTCCTTCGGCTCGTACACCTTGTTGGAGAAGTTGACGAGGAGTTGTGAGTCGCCTCTGGCAGTCTCCATCTTGCGCACCTCCACGAGGTAGGCCTCCATATACTCGTCCTTCGGCTCGTACACCTTGTTGGAGAAGTTGACGAGGAGTTGTGAGTCGCCTCTAGCAGTGAGGCGCTTCACCCCTAGGGCCGTTGCAGCCTTCAGGCCAGCTATGAGGCCTTCATACTCCGCGATGTTGTTGGAGACCTTCTCGTCGTGCTGAAAGCAGAGTTGCACGGCGTAGTAGAGCTTGTCTTAGGTGGACGAGATTAGCACTGCTCCAGCCCCCGCGCCCTGGTGTGCGAAGGTGCCATCAAAATGCATGACCCAACCGTCCAGAGCCTCACTTCCTGGGAGGTGGACCGGTCTTCTCTTTCTTCAAGTGTCGGGGCATCCGTCCATTCTGCCACAAAATCAGCGAGTGCGGCCCCCTTGATGACCCTGGTGGTGCTAAACTCAAACTGGAATGCTTGCAACTCGATGTTCCACTCTGCGACCCTTCCAGCTGAGTTAGGGCTCCTAAGTATCCTTTCTAGTGGGTAGGCTGAGACGACCTTGATGGGGTGGCCCTGGAAGTAGTGTCGCAGCTTGCGTGAGGCCACTAGGAGTGCGAGCAGGAGCTTCTGGGGCATGGGGTGGCGTGCTCTCACGTCTCGTGGCACGATGCTGACAAAGTACATCGGGTGTTCGATGAGGCTGGCGTGCTGTCGAGGCTCGGATCCTGCAAAGATTGGGACATATCCTGAGGTGGAAGGGTCCCTAGGACCCTGGTGTCCTCAGGAGCTTCTGCGACGCCGCCCTGCTGAGCTTTGCCTTCCACCGCTGATGCCTTTGCTGCACCTTCCTGACCCCGTGCTACTTCAGCCTTGGCCTGGCGGGGCGCACCCTTGACTTGGCGCTCCTCCTGAACCACCACCAACGCCGCGCTGGCGGAGTACGGGGTGGCAGCAAGGTAGAGTACCAGAGGCTCAAGGGGCCGCGGTGCCACCATCACTGGGGGGCTAGTAAGGTATTTCTTTAGGTTTGGAAGGCCCGGTCGGCCTCCGGGTTCCACTCGAACGGGCCCTTCCTCTTCATGAGCTTGAAGAATGGTAAGGCACACTCTCCTAGTTTAGAGGTGAAACGTCCTAACGTGGTCACCCGCCCAGCTAGCTTCTGCATCTCTTTGAGGGTCCGCGGCGGGCTCATGTCCCCGATAGCCTTGACCTTCTCCGGGTTTGCCTCAATCCCCCTATGGGATACAAGGAATCCCAGCAGCTTGCCGGAGGGGACACCGAACATGCACTTCTCTGGGTTGAGCCTTAAGTTCACTTGGCGCAGGCTCTCGAAGGTCTCCTACAAGTCTTGAATCCATGTCCTTGCCTCGCGAGACTTGGCCACTATGTCATCGACGTAAGCCTCAATGTTCCTCCCGAGCTGCCGCTCTAGAGCGATGTGCATCAACCGCTGAAAGGTCGCTCCCGCGTTGCACAGCACGAAGGGCATGCAGGTGTAGCAATACACCCCACACGGTGTCAGGAAGGCCATCTTCTCCACAACTTCCACCACCATCTTGATTTGATGATAACCTGAGAACGCGTCCAGGAAGCACAGCAGGTCACACTCGGTGGTGGAGTCAACAATCTGGTCAATGCGCGGGAGTGGGAACGGGTCTTGAGGGCACTCTTTGTTAAGATTGGTGAAGTCGACCCACATCCGTTCCTTCCCGCCTTTTTCGGCACCACGACAGGGTTCGCCAGCCATTCGGGGTACCGGACCTCTCGGATGGCACCTGCCGCTTCTAGCTTGCGTGTCTCTTGGACGATGAAGGCCTGCTTCTCAGTGGACTGCTGTCTTGCTCGTTGCTTCACAGGACGGACATTGGGGCATACCCTTAGATGATGCTGGATCACCTCCCTTAGCTGATTTGGCTCCCACGCAAATATTTCCTTGTTCGCGCGCAAGAACGTCACCAGAGCTTCTTCTTGTTCCTGGTCGAGACCGGCTCCTATGGTAAAGGTGGCTCCTGAAGGCCCATTCTCGCTGACAGGTACCAGCTTGGTATATGCCTTGTCTTGGGTGAACAGCTGCTTCTTCTTGGTGGGCGCGGCCTCCCTGGCCACGGGGGCACCGGCGTCGGCGGGTTGTGGTGCTGTCGCGGTCTTGAAGGCGAGCCTGAGCACCGTCATGGCCTCCTTAGTGTCCCCCTTGATGGTGAGGATGCCCTTGCTCCCTAGCATCTTCATGAGGTTGTAAGCCGGGTGATTCGCCGCCATGAAATGAGCGAGAGCCGGTACCCGAGGATGGCATTATACGGGAGGCCGATGCGAGCGATGTCGAAGTCCACCAGCTTGGTGCGGTAGTTGTCGCGTGTACCGGAGGTGACAGGGAGGCGGATCTGTCCGAGGGAGTAGGCAGCTCCTCCGCCCACTCATGAGAAGGGCTTACTAAGGCCGAGCCGCTCGAGTGGCACGTGGAGAAGGCTGAAGGCTTCCACAGAAAGCAAGTTGAGGCCGGCACCACCGTCGATGAGGGTCTTGGTGACGACCACGTTGCAGATGGTGGGCATGCAAAGCATCCGAAGCACTCTAGAGCCGGCGGTGGAGTCGGGGTGGTCTTCTGAGCCGAAGGTAAGGTCGGCCTTTGGCGTAGCCCAACCCGGCGGAGCCCCCGGGCACCTCGAGGTGGCCCCGATCTGGCGGAGGAACAGCTTGGCATGGCGGTCCGACGACAGTGCTTGAGAGCCGCCCTGCAGGGCCGCAACTGCGTGGTGCGCCGGCACCGCGTAGCGAGCAGTGAAGAGGTCGCGGAGCTCCTCCCAAGATGCCACTGTGGATCTGGGAAGGTGGAGCAGCCAGGCGCGCGGCTCGCCAGCGAGGGCCATGGGAAGCCAGTTGGCCATGACCTTGTCATCACCCTCGGCTTCGAGGACGGCCTCTTCATACGCCAATAGGAAAGCTGACGGGTCTGCCGCGCCATCGTAGCACGGCGGCATCTCCGACCTGAACTTGGGCGGCCACTGCACACGCCGCAGGGCGGGGGCCAGGGCTCGGAGCCCCCTGGCCCGTCGTCGAAGCTGACCGTCGGAGTCGGCGGTAGGGCGCCTGCCATGTGGGCGGAGCACGGTGGCGGCGGAGTGCAGATCGACGGAGGGGCAGCCGCGGCGCACCCCTACCTGGAGCGCCAAATGTCGGATGTGGGGTTCCGGCAAACCCTTAAGGTTTGAACACTGTGGTGCGCGTGAAGTCTTTTCCTCCTACCCATCTAGCCCTAGGTCGTTAAGATCTCGCGGACGAACTCGACGAACTCACAACACAGAGAGACACAGGATTTATACTGGTTCGGGCCACCGTGTGGTGTAACACCCTACTCCAGTGTGGTGGTGGTGGATTGCCGCTTGGGCTGATGATGAACGATACAAGGGGAAGAACAACCTCCTAAGGTTGAGGTGTTCTTGTGTGGGGCTAACTTGTGCGGGTGAGAGAGTGATCTAAGATGTCCTCCTCTCGTCCTCTCCTCTTTTATATGGTGGTGGTTAGCCCTACTTATAGAGGCCCTGGTCCTCTTCCCAAATATTTAGCAGGAAGGGAACCAACAATGGAGGGCTAATTCGAAGGGGGACAACTAGTACAAGCCATCCTGACAAAAGGTGGTCTGCGCCTGCGAAAGGCTCTGGCGGTGACGCTATCTTGGGCTCCACGATGACCTCCATCTTGCTGTCCTTCTTGTCTTGGTCTTGTTGCACCAAAATGGCAACCTTTGCCTGATGCCTCGGTACTCCACGCCTATGCTAGTTTCCTTTGCATCAAAGAGGAAACAAGGACGCTGCGCGCGCTGGCGCCCACCTAGTGTCGATCATCATGGCTCACGTCACGAGAGCCTCGTGAGGTTTTCCTCTCCTTGATATCTCCGCTCCTCGTGAGCCTGCCTGGCTAGGCTGCTCCATAGGAGGTCTCATGTCATCCTCCTCGCGAGGCTCGGCCCCTCGCAAGGGTCTTGGGTGCCTTGTTTGTGAAGATGGGCCGTATGGCCTGCTGGCTCAGCCACGCAGTGGGCCGTAGGCAGGCAAGTCTGGGGACCCACGTTCCCAGGACGTCGACACCTACCTTCCTATTCCGTTCAGGGCTCAGGCGTGATGCTCCCACTAAGCCAACCTGATTTATCTTGAGATAAGTCCTCAACACTTAGCAACCACTCCTCATCACCCATTTTCTAATTGATTTTGTTACTCATTAGGCAGGACTGTCATTAGGGTTTGTTGTGTGCTCAGTGCTACCTACATTTAATGGTTCAGATGTATTTCGGTAATCTTTAGTACCTCTAAAGTTCAGAGGGTTTTCAAAATTCCGGCCCTAGGAACAAACACTAGTCATTTTGGATTGTTGGTCGTAGTGACATTGACCCAGATTACTACTGCAAGCCATGTTTGTTGACAATTTTACTTGTATTTCTTACTCATTCGATATAATATCCAATTATTCATGTCGATTAGTTGCAAACAATAAGTGCTAGACAAACTTCTTGATTCAGATTTTGGACGGTCTCTTACTGCAGTTACAATTCTGCATACTTGTCCTAGTAAGCTCACAAGTAAATGATTGATTCACTACATCTATGCTTGCCTTGTCATATTTGTTGTCAATATTCTTTTAGGGTGGACCACCCTATTTGTAAATACTGCAACCGTAGACATGAGTGAATAGTATTTCTCTATGTGATCTCTTCCATCATGTGTGGGCAACGAACACTGCATTGTATGGAAAGAAAGTGTCATTTCCAGCTTTTACATAGGCTTCGATCTTTTACATGGAATACAATCTGCCTACTTGCTTTGTGTCGCACTACCAACACTCCACCCTTGAAGCTAAACATTATGCCATTCATAATTCCTTAGTTTATTTGTTCAAATACGAATTTCATATGATTCCAATGTTCCTACTTCAGTTTTGAAATGTGTGTCTGCCTGTTATAGAGACATAAGGGGTTTGTATTTCTGTGTGTGGTCTGGTCAGCATGGTTGGGGGGTCAACTTTGCATATGCAGGGGTTTATAGGGAGACACTCTTCGAGTTGAATCCGCAATGCATTCCATAGATAATCTGACTACTTTTTATGTTTTCATGAATCTCAGATTCTAAACAACATCATAATGATTGTGATCTTGCACGCATGAAATGAATAAAGCAGAACAATGCTGGCTGTCAAACTTGGCATTAAGGGACTGGAATCAAGTCTGGGTGCAATCCAATGCAATGCAAACGCTCTCCACCTACAGATTCATGCTCAGAATATGATCCTAACAATGATTATGAGCTAGAGTGAGACCTAAGTCAATGTAGATCCCTAGTGGAAGAGTCAGAGGAAGATGCCCTATCATATTCACCCATCAAGGTGCTTGCTCTAACTTTCCAATGTTATATTTGTCGCACATATCTTAAAACTGATGCGTTGCATTGCTTCTACTTTGTTGAACTTCCATTAGCTTAGTTTACACATTGTGTATGTGAATACGCCATGCCTATTCATTTTCAGTACATATTCCATCTGCCATCATACCATATTTATCCATTCAAATGTTGTTCTTGTGTATCATACGTTAAAAAGGAAGAGGGCGATTGCTGATCGTGGAGGAGCACAAGCAAAGTATTTGGAAAAGGTAGTGGCACCTGATAAATCAAATATCCCATTAGGTGTAGTTGCAATATCACATGACCCACAAAACACCCCAACTCTAGCAGACTCTGGCCCTACTACACTGGTCATTTCTGATGCCCCAACTCAGCAGACCCCAACTGCAGCAATCATTATGATTATGCCAGTTGACATAGCACCAGCTCTACGACGCAAAACCCACATTCCAGCAAAGAGTACACCAAATCCAGTTGCCAAATCCCTTTTCGAACCAGAGGGAGCCCCAATTGCAGCAAATAGGACCCATGTTCCATTTCTTCCTAGTTTAGAAGAAAAATCTTATATTGTTGTCAAGAACTTTGTGCGCATCTTTCCTTCATGGAAAGATTATACCGTAGACACAGAACAATTTCCAGTCTTCCTCCGCAACTTACACGTAAGTAATGTACGACTGTTATTCATGGTCATTGCTGCATATGTTTCTGTTGACAGAAGACACAAGATTTCTTTCTCTTAAATAGGTGAGGACCAAAATGGATTGTGAAGACGAGCAAGGGTTGGTTGCGCTTTTCAAGCACTCATAGATGAAGTATCGTTCCTACCTGAGGCAAGCGCACTTCGATCGCAAGCCTCTAAACAAAATTTCTGTAAAGTCTCCGGTGCTACATTTATCCGACGGTTACTGGAATAATCTTGTTACACATTGGTCTCGGCTGCAGCGTAAGGTACTATCTATGATATCACATCACAATTTGAACTACATTTCTGCATTTGCCTTACCGTCTCACTTGTATGAAAATTGTTAGCAGAAGAACATTCATTCTCAAGGGATCATAAAATCTCGCAACTATACTGCACAGTGCATTGCTCTTGTGAGTACCTCTTGCCCTGTATGACCATACTTACTTTCATAGTTGTTTGATTATGTAGCATCACTGCACATGTTAGCCTCGTTATCGTCCATTTGGTGGACAATATAAGATCCATATGGACTCTTACATAAATTTAGAATCAACGCAATGCTTTTGAAGAGGTTTAGCTCCTCAGTCCTCTTGTAAGGACTAAACCTCGTCTATCACTGTGCTTACATTAACAACTACTCCCTCTGTCCCATAATATAAGAACGTTTTGTATAGTACACCAGTGTTCAAAACACTCTTGTATTATGGGAAGAGGGATTGGTTCATTGTGTAGCATTCTGCATCTTATCTCCCTCACCCACCATTTACTAAAAAGATCAGATCTATATTTAATCTTACCAAAAAGTAGAATACATAGACAATGCTAGTGCAGAAGTGTAGCCCATTGCTCTTGTTAGTGCATTTTGTCCTATAATGCTTGTACTTCGAGGGATTGGTAGTTGATTATGTAGCATCAATCTGCATGTTATCTTCATTATCCTCTATCCCTTCTAGTATTATCATATCTATAATTACTCTCTACAAAATTTAGAGTACAGGCAATGCTTATGAAGAAGATTGTCAGGACCCCGATTCCAAGTCAGATCGATCTAGCCGGTAACACCTCATATCACATTGCGGCCTCGCGCACGGTATCCCCACGGGTGTCACCTTACCATGGCCTGGGACCGTTTGCGCCTTTTGGCTCACGTATATGATAGTGTCGCTAGCATCCATATGATAGAGAACCCGGGCCGACATGGCTAGTCATGAACCCAAAGCGGCACGGACCTATGGGGACAGGCATACATGAATCACATCGAGCATGTCGGTCATCAACGAGTGAATACGGGCTGTAGCACTGGGCTAACAGGACTCCGAGGAACCCGGGCTATAGCTGGCTAGGGAGGACTCCGGAAGTCACCGCGTGACATTTCCCCGAAGGAACAGACATAGGAACGAAATGAAACACATGTCGGCCAGTCAAGTGTCCTGAGCAGTAGTGCTGGGCTAGCAGGACTCCGGTGAACCGGGCTGTAGCGGACTACTATGGCTCAAGGAGCACTAGACTACAGTTCCCCATAAGAGAGGCTACCAAGGATAAACAACTAGATTTTCGGATCCCACACATACCAAGCATTTCAATCATACACACAATATGCTCGATATGTATAAATACAACATGGCATCACAACATAACTCTACGACTCAAGTATTTATTCATTAGGCTCCGAGGAGCGAGATATTACAAACATGGGTCTCATGACCCAACAATCATAGCATACAAATGAAAACACATGCGGAAGCTTAACATGTCTGAGTACAGACATCTACAAATGAAAAAGGCTAAGAAGCCTAACTATCTACCAGATCCTGCCGAGGGCACAAGATCGTAGCTGAGGTAGCAAGCTAAACGTCGAAGCCCACACGGAACTACTAGTGAGACCGACGTCTCTCTACAAAACATAAATTAAGCAAATGTGAGTACAAATGTACTCAGCAAGACATACATCAGAACTATCTACATATGCATCAGTATCAACAAAGGGGCTGGTGGAGTTTAACTGCAGCAAGCCAGCTTTGACTCAGTGGCTAACCTGAACTACGACTGCAAGCAACTCTTTTGAGGTGGCGCACACGAGTCCACATATTCACCATATCAATACACCACTATGGATCCGCTCCCATCTCCCTACGAGAAGGCCATCCCTAGCACTCATGCTTACCTTGCAAGTTTTAGAGTATCCACTTTCACTTGTCTATGAACTATGCAAGGGGTCCAAGTTTCCATATCCGAGGAATCCGGCTATTCGAATAGATAATGATAACCCTGCAGGGGTGTACTTCTTCACACACGCTCCCACCACTTACTGTCGTTTACACGACATGTACTCGGCAACCTTCAAGCGGAAGCCCAACAAGGGTGTCGGCCACGGCCTACCTAAACACTCAAGTCTCTAGTCCAGGTTTATCGCCTATCCAGGTTCCATCCGTAGGGAGTCCGGCTGAGGTTTCCACATACAGCCCCGAACGATGTGTACAGGGTTCCGAGACACCAAACGGGCGCCCGGCATGCCCGACCATGGTGTATCTACCGCAACATAGCCCACCCTTGGGGTCAGGACTATGCACAGCCGCCAACACATATCCTACAAACACCAGAAACTAGTTGCAACTCCTGGACAGAGGATTAGGGTGATTAAGAAGCCGAGAGGGTTAATTAAGGATCCCAATGAGTGGTAGTAGTTGTTCATGGATCACAGACACAGAACTTAGTTCCTAAGAACGGTTTCAATGAGACAACCCACCATGTACTCCTACATGGCCTCTCACCGCTACCTTTACCAAATCGTGTTCACACACTTAGCTCACACATAGTAGGACATGTTCATCACCATTCCAATTCATTCCCGGTGAATCAGACCTGACACGACTCTATGCAATAGCAGGCATGACAAACAAGCATGAATGAGTAGGTACATCAGGGCTCAAACAACTCCTACTCATGCTAGTGGGTTTCATCTATTTACTATGGCAATGACATTCCATGCAGAGGAAAGGGGTTCAACTACCACAGCATGTAACAGCTGAATCGTTGTTGTCCTAATGCAGTAAAAGAGAGCAGGAGCGAGAGAGTGGGATTGTATCGGAATGAACAAGTGGGTTTTGCTTCCCTGGCACTTCTGAAGATAATATAGCTCTTCATCGGTGTCATCGAACTCATCGTCGAAACCACGTCTATCGAGAGGGGACAACCACCGGCAAACACGGAAACAACATAATCAATGCAATGCACAATATGATGCATGATCATGGCATGTTAAGGTACTGAATTCACCTAATGCAACAGTTAGTCATATTAATTGAAGTGGAATTCAAACATATAGTAAATTCCAACTCCAAAACTACATAACATATATTCCATAAAGATGAATTGTCCTAGTTGGTGATGTTAACTTTCTCAAACATGCATGAACATGGCATAAATAGATTCTTCATATTTTTCTAATAATTTTTCGTATATAAATTATTTCATTTGGAGTTATGGTTTAATTTCTATGATTTTTAGAAGTTTTGGGCATTTTGTGAAAATAAATAAATCATTTAGATTTATTTAAAAATACAGAAAAGAATTTACTGCGTGAGCCTTGCATCATGCTGACGTCAGCAGGTCAACGGGGTGGTCCGGGTCAAACCTGACCTGTGGGTCCCGCCTGTTAGTGTCATCACTAACTTAACAGAGTTAGTTAGTGCTAGATTAAGCACTAATCTAAGTTAATTAGCACTAAACTAAACCTACCTAAAAATTAACAGGGCGGGCCCATGCGTCACTGACCCTGGGGGGTCAAACACGGGTCAACTCGCCGGAGTTGACCCGCGGCTTGTCGCCGGTGGAGCCAGAGACGGCGGAGGGCGTCGGGTTCGCTCTCCCGATGACCAAAGGAGCGGTGGAGGGGCTCTATGAGACGCCCAGGCTTGCGCGCATCCATTGCGGCCAGCGGGAGCAACTGGGGTGCAGTACACCGACGGCGGCAATGGCAAGCGCGGCGGCCGGAGCTACGGCTGCTCGGCGCGAGGGCTGCTGCGCGTTAGCAAGTGAGTTGAGGAGCGCGGTGGGATCCCGGGCGCTCCAGGAGGACTCGAGGTGCATGGGTTCGAGCGCAAGGACACGGTAATGCCATTCCCGATGTCCATGGCGGGCGGCGGCGCTCGGGTTGGCGGGGACGATGGCTACGGCATGAAATCGAGCGAAAGGACGGAGGGGAAACGAAGAGGACCTCACGGTGAGTCTGCAGGGGTGGTCAGTGGGCTCGGGGAGGCTGCAAGGCGAGCGCGCGATCGTCGGCGATCTCGGGGCCGGAGGTTGAAGACGATGAAGAAGGTGGTGATGCAGTGCGTCCCGCGTCACATGACTTGGTGTAGACGACGAGGGCATCGATACGAAGCTCTTGGCTATGTTGAAGGGGCGAGGGGGAGGCAGTGGGCGCAGCAACAGCGAGCGGCATCGGCGGCTGCGTTCGGTGCGTGCGAGGGAGAGAGCCAGGGGAGGGGATGGGGACGAGAGGGAGCGAGAGAGTCGGGGGGCAGCGTGGCGTCTCCAGGCAAGCAGCTGGACTCGCAGGGACGCTGCCAGCGCGAAGAAGGAGGTGGAGGCCTCCCGGCGCGCGCGTGCGTCTTCGCATCTGCCTACTGGCAGAGGAAGACGACGAGCGACGAGGTAGGTGGGCTGGGCTGGTCAAGCTGGGCCGGCTACAGGTAAGTGGGCCACGTAGGTTCCTTTCTCCCCTCTCTTTTCTGTTTTCTATTTATTTCCTCTGTTTTGATTTAGGTTTAAAACTAAACCAATTTTGTTGCTTCTGTAAATTGTTGTATGGACTAGAGATATTACTCTGGAGCCCCACAATAATTTCCAAAATTATTGGACATGTATTTCTTTTATAACAGAAATAAAGCCAATTCAAAGACATTATGGTTTAATTTAAAATGCCCAAATTAATTACCCTTAATGCCCTAAAATATTGGTTTGGATTTTTACCTCTTGCCAATATTTTCAGGGATTAAAGTGAACATTTCCTTGGGCTCATTTGAAGAAATTTTTAACTTGCTCATTTTCAAAGATTTCTGAGGCTTTGGGAATTCCCTCAATTCAATTTTCCTTGAATTTAAACATGATGCAACAACCAAGATAGTCCAAGGCCAAGGTGAAGCTAGGGATGTGACAAAGATTCTATGCTGAAATTCTTGAGTTATCCTTCCCTTGACATGGAGAAGGGCATTATAAAGCCGGTGTTAACTGTTAATGTAAATCAGTCCATCTAAAGCCTTTATCCACAACTGCAGTTTAATTTGCTCATACTCCCTATCATTTACTGCTGTTTAGTTTGTTGTTTCTACCAAAATGCATGTTCGCAAGAACCGTAAGTTATAAGTTTTACATGTAAAACCAAATTCATTATTCATACCATGCACATTACTCAATACTCCCTATATGTATGCTTGTTTTTATGGATCTATAATCCAATGTGTGGTGAAGCAACCCACGTTTGCACCTTGTCATCTCCTGTTTTATCTTACTGATGTGGCTGATGATATGAACAACCTGCCATGCACATTAACCAAAATAGATACAATGATTTTCTTTGCCCTTCATCTATGCTTGTTATGTTGACATGGTAATCGAGTAGTGTGGTGAAGCGCCCCACATTATGAACAACGCCAAATTATGCTATTGATATTTTGAACTTACTCTTTATATTCTAATTTGAAATTGGATGGAATTGACAGCACAGTTATCATCTTTGTTTATACACATGCAAAACCTGTCATATCTCTGCTTTGTTTCAGGGTGATATGCCTGATGGCATACACAAGTGTGCTGAAGGCTGTGAGACAAACCCAACATATATTGCAGCAAAGAAGGAAAAACATCTTGAAGATAGCGAGATAACCCCAAAGTCCTGTCTTGATGTAGTGTTCAAGTTACATGACACTAGCAGTCAGACAAGCTCACAGAATTTGTTGTCTGAATCAGTTCGACTTCTTCAGTCCCAAGTTCTAGCAGAAAGGCATTCTGCAACTCAACTTCGACTTGAAGTCCTATCTCTAAGAAAGATTGCAGAGAACACCAATGAGAACCTCATCGCTAAACAGCTACACCTGGAAGCTATGACCGACATGCTAGGCCGGTCTCACAGCCTTGCTCAGCACTTGTGCAGCAGTTCCCGTGCAAGGCTAACCTTTCTTGAACTGTCTTGGAAATGGTCTCGGTTCAGTATTATTTTGTTACGCTATAATGGTGCCCAGTTTTTGTAATCTGCTTCTTCGTTGCGTGTTATGATCACTGGTGGCGAACTTCGATGCCCAGTGGATGTAATATACCATAAATCCTTTATTGTATAGTGTAGGTTTATTCTTAGTTACTATGTCGTAATTTCTTTATTGTACAGAGTATGTTTTTTCTTAATTTCTACTAGTTACTGCCATCATTCGCTATCTGAAAAAACAGATGTAGTCGATCGGGCCGAAACATTAGCCTCTAATGGGCCTGGTGTTTAGCGAGCCACAATTGGGCCGGCCTGCATCTTTCATGGGCCCGAATCATTGGGGCCTTCACACTTTGCGCAAGGCCCACAACTTACACCAGCCTATATTTTAGTTGGGCCTTTTGTGGACCCAACGCTTAGTTTGGCCCAGGTAGCGTTGGGCCATTAAGAGGCTGAATATTGTACTGGCCTGTTATGGCCCAGATGAAACCATGGGCCTTTAGCAGGCCGAAATGCATATTGGGCCTCAATTTTCACTAGTCATCGATGGCCTTTAGCAGGCTAAAATGTAGACCGGGCCTTTTTGGGCCCAGTTATATCATGGGCAGTTACCAGTCCAAAACATATCTCGGGCCTTAGTTGGCCCACTGATATCATGGGCCTTTAAGAGGCCGAAAGCTTAGTACAGACATTAACGGGCCGAATTATGCAACATGCCTTTAACAGCCCAAAGTCACATCGTGCTTAACTGTTGCCACCTTTATCATAGGCCGTTAGTGGGCCCGATGTCCTGTCGGACCATATATGGCCCATGGGCAGCACGGGCCATTCCTAGGCCGAAAGTCACACCGGGCTGAAATGGGCCCATGTCTACATCGGGCCTCTAACAGGCCGAAAGTCACTGGGCAGTAATTGGGCACAAATATTCGACGAACAATTAACGGGCCAGATCTGGCTTCGGGCCGTAAATGGGCCCAAATATTCGGTGAACAATTAACGGGCCAGATCTGGCTTCGGGCCATAAATGGGCCTTTATTAAGCAGGCCGTTATTGGGTTGGCCCACTAGTACCCGAGTAAGTACTACGGGCCTTTGACTGGGCCGGCCTTTTTAACCTATATGGGCCTCTGTTGGGCCGTGCCATGTGTCGACGTATCATAGGCGCTTTGGGTCCAATGAGTGGATCACATTTGTCCCAACGGTGAGCCGACATGTCATGTGTTTCCTCCAGCCAATGATGATTTTACACGTGGAAAATCCCCATTGGTCGGGGCTGTTAATGGGTTATCGGATCCAAAACCAGACCCGATAGCTTAACGGTGTTCCGTTACGGTGGATGCCATGTGTCGGTCACCCTTGACGAAAGCACTTCTGTGACGCGCGAGTTATCGTCATGGAAGTGGACACTTCCGTGATGATAATTTTGGTAATGTCATGGAACACTTCTACGACAGCACAGGTATGACTATCTTGATTCTATCATAAATTTGTCATGGATGTATATGCATGACAAAAAACGTGACCTACTATGACAAACACGTATCATCACGGAAGTGTATTTTTTTGTAGTGCTAGAAATATAAAAAACAAACTACCCGCCTTGAGCGTTGCAAAAATCAGCGGATCTGCGCCACTTTTCCTTATTATCATACACACATATTGTTATTGGACTGTGCGCGATCTTGGGCACTCCTGCCATGTATAAATTACTTTACCCAAATTTTAGTAGGTGTCGTACTTCAACCGTCGCCCACACTCCTCCAGCACCGACCTTATAGTAAAATTGCAATAGCGGAGGCATTTGAACTGTCACCCTCCCTCGTCCACCACCATCTCCACCCATCATTAGTAAAAATTTCAGTAGCCGCGGCGTATCCTCAAACACCACCCCCCTCCACAGTCCCCCAACCGCCCCCTCCCCCCTCGAACCCTAGCTCGCGGCCGCCGCCGCCAACCCCTGCCGGTATGCCCGTTCCTCCTAGCTTAGATAATAAAGTTCAGGTGACCCAGCGATTCCCATACCGAGGCCCCACTCCCATGAGTTTTTAGATGAGGCCTGCGGTGTCCCTCCCTGGCAGATCTACATCCCCTGCTCCAAAATGTCGCAGCCCAAGCCCGACTTCATATCCTGGGAAGCCCGATAAGTGTTCGGCCAAGAAGAGGTTTATCATGGCCTCTCTGGCGGACGTTGGCGAGCCGGCTGCCGTTCGCCCCGACCTGTCGATCTTGAAGCAACACATCACCGTGGAAGTCGACGAAGACGTTGACTATGTTGCCATGCCGAAGGCTTCGTCTCAGCGGGCTAGCGTATTAATGTATCTCGGGAAAGCTGGCTACGACATCAAGCCCGTCCACACCGACGGCGTCATGCGGGCCATGTCACAGGTAAAGTGGTCCATCCCCAACCCCTCTGGTTCAACCGCGGTCGATCTCTTCGACGGCCCTGCCGCTGATCTCCTCCGCCAAGCAGTCAAGGATTTGCGAGCTTTATACACCATCGAGCCCATTTTGTTACCTCTGAAGGACACGTTCTATAGCGGAGGCTTGGGATCCTCAATTGCCAAGTCAGATATCATTGACCATGACCACGACATCGAGGAGGGCACCCACGAAGGTTCTTCCAAGGTGAAACAACCCATCTGTGACATCAGAGAGCGCACCATGGGTCTCTGATCTTCCAACTGGAAGGATCCCGTCCATGAAATGTGAGGCAACATTCTATCAGCAAATCTTACCTTTTCTAGCTTGCCAACCCATACCCTTTGTTGAAGTAGCATTTGTCGTGTGGTGCTTTAACTGTCACGTGTTTAATTATTTTAGTTATGCAAAATTGTATTGTTCAATAGGTTTATGTGATGTTTAAGTATGAATTGTCCACTTTAGTTTCACGAATGGCTATATTTGGTTTTTTATAGTGAGTAGATGCCTTGTTTATCTGTATTTGGTTGTTAGGTTGGTTGGAGTGAGCATTTTTTCAATTATCGAGCAAATGCCTTGTTTATCTGTATTTGCTTCTTAGTTTGGTTGTCGTGAGTATTTGTCCAGTTATCAAGCAGATGCCTTGTTTATCTGTATTTGGTTGTTAGGTTGCTTTTTTTAGCATTTGTCCAGTTATCAAGCAGATGCCTTGTTTATTTGTATTTGGTTGTTAGGTTGCTTTTTTAGCATTTGTCCAGTTGTCAAGCAAATGCCTTGTTTATCTGTATTTGGTTGTTAGGTTGATTTTTTAGCATTTGTCCAGTTATCGAGCAGATGCCTAGCTTACCTTTATCTGCTTGTTAGGTTGGTTGCAGTGAGCATTTATCCAATTTTCAAGCATATACCTTGTTTATCTGTATTTGCTTGTTAGGTTGGTTGCATTGAGACTCTGTCCAGTTTTCAATGGCTATATTTGGTTGTTATACTGGTCATTTATGCCTTGTTTATTTCAGTCATTCACAATGTGTTGTTCATTATGTGCAAGTGGGAACTATGCTGCTCGACTACATCAATACCTGTTTGAATGGCTATATTTGTTCCAGTTATTCCTGGTGTAGTTAACACATGCCCTTTATTTCAGTTTTACACATTTATCTAGTCTGATGTTTAAGCATTACCTACGTTCTATTCATTTTCAGCAATACCAGTTCGAATTGCAATATTTGATGGTTGTTAAGCCTGATGTCGGTAACATTGCCTTCCATTTTATATCTGCTTTAACAACATGCTGAAACCAACATATTCAAGCTATCATTTGGAGATGCTGTTATTTACCTTTGCTATATTTGTTTGATGTTAAGATTATTGTACTTATCATGCCTTTCCACTACTGATGCAGGACAACAATAGGAGTGGCCACCATTTTCCGCCGAGGTTAGCTTCATCCCTCGGCTTGTACTCCCCCCGTCGTTCCATAATGTAGTGCATATAGATCCAGGCCTGGACACTAGTTAGCTTCTAATATTGACTTGTTGCTTGTAGGTACATATGCCCTTGGCAAGGATCCACGCATCAACCCTTTTTGCGTATGGGGCAATGAGATATTGATGAACAAGCATCAAGTGAGGAAACTGATAAGGATTATTAGAAAAAAGATACGAATGGTGGCAAGCAAATTATTCATTTATGCTGTATCCAACACAACAGTGAGATGTAGGATGGTAACTACAAACTCTGCAACCCTCTCTTTTTACTGCCCATAATGAGTTGTTAGACAACAATGTCTGAATCTTTTTTGTTCCCAGTGGTTCCCAAAGCAGTTCACTCAAGATTACCTCACAAAGTACATGATTGGTGGACACGCAATGAAGGTTAAAGTATTTCATCCAGACTACAATGAGTATCAAGAAGTCCTAATGAAGACAGTGAAGGATGGATGGGCAACCATCACAATGGGTTGGCCTAGAGTCATGTGTGACTTACGCATGGAGGAGGGCACAATATGGGCATTCCGCTTCACCTTCTCCAGCAACCAGAATGTCTTTCGCCTCTCTCTTTACAGTCTTTAGTACAACTGTGGTTCATCATTCTTTACTTGGTGCATCTGTAGTTCTTCAGTATATGTACCTGTGCATCGAATTATGGATTCATGGTTGAACCTATATTTGTAATAAACATGATTGAATACGAAATAAGTGATTTCCTACTTTCAAATTCAAAACATGTGATTTTTAAATTAGGGATTAATTATGGATTAATTAGGGATTACACTACACACGGTTTGGGAAAGCGAAACGTCTGGGATATACGTGGAGATCAGAAACATTTCTAGGATCCACGACGTGTGCGATCAATCTCCACTGCACACATGACTTTCTCTTGAAAACTGTTTGCGTTAGGCCACCTTGCGCAAACGTTTACCACATAAAAAGTGTGGGTGATGGATAGCCTTTTCCACATAGTTTCTTCTACACACCGTGTGTGATGCATTCAATAAGGAAAACGATAAAATTATTAATATCGCGTGCCATGGCAACGCTATCACAAACGATTTAACATGAAAAATTGTGTGTTATGTACCTGTGAACGGAAACGTTTTCCTTGGAGCGACTATGTGGGATGTACATACGAATGGAAATGTTTGGTGGGGACTGACTGTGTGGGATGTACTTGCGATCGGAAACAATTTTGCCGTATAGTAGTATTTTTAGCTCTACTATACATATTTCCGTATTTGAGCGCTTGCGGGTCGCACATGATCTCATTTTGCCGAGCGTGCGAGCCAGGAGGGCATATTCCCGACGGTTTCTGCGTCATGTGGGAAGGACCCCCCTATCGCCCACACTCACTTGGCAACGGTTCCATATGCCGTCGCGGAAAGGGGTTAAAAACAGTTTGTTTAGGACCGACGTGCACCAGTGAAAGTAATAACTATGAAATGCATTTAGATTTTCATTTGACTAGGATTATGTGAGTTTGAGCATATTGTGAAGTACTATAGACCTCGTATACATCTTGGAATTCAACAATGTTCTAGCTATTGAATTGTATAGACCATTACATTCGAAGTCAGTAGCCTAATATATTTATTTCACGATTACAACAAATGATCAATTCACTACAAACTAAGAAAACAAAAAATATTAACATACACAATAACAAATAAATACCATTAGATTCATTATTAAATGTACTTTCACATCATACATATTTGTTATGGTAAATGTTTATATTTTTATATAAACTTGTTCAAACTTTAGGAACTTTGACTTTGGTCAAACCTAATATACAGAGTTAATAAAAACGGAGGGAGTACTAGTAGTTAATAGTACTACTAACTACTAGTACTACTCGCTTAGCCCAATCACCCAACATGCCACACGGGGAGTTGAGTGTCACACAATTTTGAGGTCGGCGGGAAATTCTCCCGCGACCCTGATTCAAGCAGTGCGAAGTTACCATCATACCCTTCCTAATAGGCCTACGGATGACGCTTCGTAGGGGGTTATTTTGGTAACTTTAGGTTCACCCTACCCAGCCAACCCCACCCCGGCACATAGAGTAGTGCACCTGAATACTCCCCATTTTCTATCCCCACCGCAAAATAGACTTCTCTAAGGCACCGCAACCTTCGTGCTCCTCCCCTTCGACATCGACGCACTCATCCAGCGCAGCACTTCTGCCTCATCGATGAGGTCGTACGCCGCACTAGAGCCGGTCAACTGCCATCACCGTACACAGAGCCTCTTCCCTGGCACTGTTTTCCATGGTCACGGATCTGCTTCCCGGAAGCCTTCGCAAGCGCAGAAGCACCACCCTCATGGACAATGAACTGACTCCTGTTGCTAACCATGATGCACAAAGGCTGCCGCAACCATCATACTCCTCCTCGATTGGTAATGTGTGTATTGAATCTCTTAACAATACATGTGGCAGTTCCAATTTTGTTCATTCCTACCCTTCAAATTTCTTGGTTGCTATTGTTCCTCTCAAAGTAATTGGTTATAGCCTCCATTGTCCAATAGAATATCACCTTGTAATTGTGCGCCGCTCTTGTATCGTGTTGTGCTTGGGTAGGTTTTTCATCTGCAACCAGTAGTGTGGCAAATGATGGAAACTTTTTTAGAACTAGCAAGATGCCCATGAGTTGCACGGAACATCAAGATGCATTTGTATGAGTAGTTTATCTTGTGGGAGAAAACGATGAACGACAGAAGGCCTTATTTGCAAATGTGGAGAGGGGTGTGGATATCTTTTTGCAAAATTACCATAGTTTCCTTCCTATCCGTCGGATATAAATCGGACGGCCTATATTCCAGGATGGAAGGCACACCATCATCACCAACTGTCTTTTTTATAAGAGTATAGATAAATATAAATATAAAATAAATATCAGAGTAGAGAAGAGAGTAGAGATAGTAGGGACGTCGGGAATGGATCGTGCGCGTGGGAAAAAGCGGTCGGGCGTGTGCTAGTTTTGGCGCGCGGCGTCCGGCGCGCTTTATAAAATCCAACGCCCCCACCTCTCTGTGCCTTGCCACCGCTCTCTCCCCGCTCTATGCCTCACCACAACTCTCTCCCGCTCATTCTCGCCTTGCCGCCGCGCGCCACCATGCCGCTGCGTAGCTGGGAAACTTGGGGATACTGCGATGTCAGCGCGCGCCCCTCTGGCGGCTTCTACGTCGAGATCCGGTTCCGCGGGATGCGCCTCGTCCTCGGCACTTTTGACACCGCCAACGAGGCCGCCCACGCATATGACACAGTGGCGTGGTGTCTCCGGTGGCCTCATAGAACATTGAACTTCCCCAACGTGCCAACGCAAGAGAGGGTGCAGGAGCTCGCGCCTCCACTGCGGCTTATCACCGACGAGGAGCATCGCGACAACCGGAGGCGGGAGCACCGTCTCGGCATCGCCGAGATGGACGATGAAGCCATGGCTTTGTGCCGCCAACGCTTCTCGCAGGAGATCATCAACGAGCGTGAGTTCTACGCGCAAAGGTGGGCGGAGAGGGGGAAGAGGAGGGCTGAGCGAGCTGCCTATCACGAGGACAAGTGTATGCAGAAAGCAACTGCTCAATTCAACATGAAGGTAGGAGCAGCGGCACCCTGGGACTCCGACGATGATCGGTATCTTGATGCCTACATTGAGACATCGGAGGAGGACATCACCGAGGAGGAGTCGGACGACGAGGAGTAGTTGAACTACTATTTTTATCTATCTATGCTATATCTATACTGAGAACTATCTATGTCTCTACTCTCTACTCTCTACTCTCAATCTCTACTTATCTATCTTTACCCTTATAAAAAATAGAGTTGGTGAGATGGTGTGCCTGCCATCCTGCGATATAGGCCGTCCGATTTATATCTGACGGATAGGAAGGAAACTATAGCAATTTTACAAAAAGATACCCACACACCTCTCCACATTTGCAAATAAGGCCTTCTCTCATTCATCCTTTTCTCTCACAAGATAAACTACTTATACAAATGCATCTTGATGTTACGTTCAATGCACGGGTATCTTGCTTGTATCTATCTATGCCAGTATCAACTCGGAGTCGAATGTGTATCGAGTCAGAGTATAAAGGAGAAAAAATATAGCGCGTCTGCTGGAGCGGCGCGTGCGCGCAATTTTTTGCAGTGGCTGCTGGAACCAGCACTCTGGGCCCGCAAAAACTGGCTATTCCGGTGTTGTAAATGCTTTTTAACACGTCGCGCGTTGCGCTTCTGTTGGAGATGCTCTAACATGGAAGATGAGTGCTTTAATGTTGCCCATAAGATGCGTGAGTATTACTATATTTTTCTTGCCATGTTGAGATTTTAAAACCACGAGTGAGAACATGCAGAGGAGCAATGAAGACCAAACATGGGATATTGGGGACATCTTCAAGGAGCATGGCATGTTAAAGAGGAGCTGCACCCAACCTGTAAAACGAGCTTTGGTAAGTAACACCCTTGCAATTACTTCCGTTTAGCCTCGTGTTCTTCGATGTGTATATGTTGTAGTTTCTGTTTCTCTTAGCCTCATGTTCTTCGATGTGTAATAATAAGAGTCTTATTCACCCTAATGCTTTCATTTTTAGCTTGATGTAGGAAGTGGGTGTTCTCACCTTGGAGTTTGTTTTTATGTTTTTCCTTTTGAATTCACTTCTCCGAGTCCTGTTTATCTGGCTGCTACTAAATGGAGCTGGGTTGCTCTGAGTATTGATCTAAAAAAGAAGTAACTTCATGTCAGGATGCAGTTCCTGCGAGGAGGGAAGTATGGTCAACCTCGAGATCATGTCTCCCAAATGAGACTGGATTACACACAAGGTGCCCATTCCCTAATGGTGCTGGATTAGACACAAGGTGCAAATTCCTAGATGATGCTGGATTACACACAAGCCAGGTGGAGTCGTCAACTGTTTGTTTCCTCGTGGCTCTAGTAAAGGCTGAAAGAAAGCATGCAGCAGCCCTTGAGAATGTAGCCGAGTTCCTGAAGAAGTGAAAAGAGCAATCAAATGCTCTCTTCACCCAAGCCAAAGAAGAGATGGAAGAAGCTAGAAAGAAGCTAGCAGAGGCAGAGCAGGCTAGGCGTCTCCTGCTATCTAAAACTGTTGTTAATACAAATTTTCCTTCATAATAGCTAGGTTCAAATGTTTATCCGGTCAGCATGTCTGTTGTGATGTCCGTGCATCTACTAATTTGGCACCAAAAAATTCAGGTCATGTAATAATAGCAATTACTTTCCAAACAATAACAGACGAAGCATTGGACATGGTATTGTTCATGCGCAAGCCCAACATTCCAAGTTCAACTTCCACATCAAACTCATGTTCACAGATATCTGCATGTTCATAGATTATGTCCACAACCATGATTCACTTCAAAGCCAAAAAAATGTGAGGAGAGTTACAAATAAAGAAAGACCTCTAGTTCCTACTACCAGCACAAGCACAACTAGTCAAGACCATGAGTAATTAATTATATTTTGGTCATTTCTTGACTAATCGTAATACCTTCTAGAAGCAGGTATAATTTCTAATGCCGGCCGCAGCTGGGGTCCATGATGTTTTGAGCCAAACCGGGCAACACACTGGGTGTCTATGCCGGCGACGCGGTGGTCGTAGTGTTTGTGGGTTCAGAGCGGCGGCGGCTTCCGTGGTCTACTATTCCTTGATGTTAGCGGTAGCCACAAACGTGTTGGCCACCTCTGCCAGCATGCCATGGATCCGCCAAAGTTTGCATCAAATGGCGCGGTCAACCACGATGCACTGGACGCCGTGGTCCCTTGTGTTCTGGCGTGCAACAACCGGCCACTCCTTTGCGGGCAGGCTTGGATCATCAAGTTGATGCACCAGGGGCTAGCTTGGAGCGGCGACTTGCTCCTCCGCTTGCCCACCTAGAGCCTCGCCCATGGTACTAACGGCCTGGGGCGGGAGGGAGGTGGGGCAGCGAGTTGCCTGGCTTGTCATGGCACCCAGTTAGCTTTTATGCCGGAGAACTCGTCTTCCTGCTCACCGGATGCTATGGAGAGTGTGGAGAAAATGGTGCAAGGAGGATATGGGGAGCATCGGCGTGGTGCGGTTCTTTCCAGGCGTCTGGCCTCGTTTAAATAGCGAGCGGACGAGAGGAGCCAGCCGACGTTGTGTTCTAAAATGCTGGCCGGCTCGCGGAAGGACGTGTTATCGGCACACACGTGGATTCAATGGAGGCAGGCGGGGCAGCCTGAAGCCGGTTGCATGCGACGAGGAGGCGTGTTCAGCCTGGCCTGCAGCGAGTAGGGCCCGCTTGGCCGGCGCGCCAGCTCAATGCCTCAGCTATGAGAGGTCGTGTCCATGTGAAAGCAATCACCCCCTCCAGTCCGTTTTGATTGGGTATAACAAAATCTCATTTTCCATTCACATTTTACATGTAAAATTCGTGGACAAACTTTGAACCAAAATACGATGGGGACTAGTAAACCAGGAGGGAGGTAGTAGTTATGAATTCCATTTTCGCTCCATACACCAATCGTTCTAAAAACTACTCCTACTTAGTACTTATAATGCGCCATTGAAAATTGGAACTCTTACCCCGATAAAAAATGACATTTTAAATGTGGCTACTTGATCAGTGGCGACTGGCAAGCCACCGCCTCTAGGTCGTTTACCTGTGCTCCCAACCATCAAGTCCTATGGATCAAATTATTACGCGAGCTGACTATTCCTGCAAAGGTGTGCTCCACCACATACTCAATACCCGCGCATGCAGCAATCATGCACCTATAGTTTTAGGGTTTATTTGTTTGTAGTGCCTTTACGTAACTCTCATGTGTACGAGACAGCGAGAGACCGACTGCGTGTGTGCGCCTCTTCTCTTCGTATATGTACTCCACCATTTGTTTTGTGTCCAAAAAATTATACAGTAGTAATAACTAGCAATGTGCCAATGTGTTGCCACACGATCAAAGTAGATTAATACATATTCATTGATTTGATAGAAAAAAGAGTCTAGTTTTGAAATACGTATACCACTAAAAATATGTTATGTTTAACTCAAAATATATTCCTTTGGCGGTTTTGATGAGATAAGGGAGGAATATGGTTGGTTTCAAGATTCGAGAAGTGGTATATCTCTAATTTCTACTCTTACTAGCAAGATGCTCGTGCATTGCACGGAACATCAACATGCATTTTTTACAAAACACCTGTTGTGATTAACCCATGCGGGAATAATCCCATGTATAAAAACTAATGATATATCGAGAAAGAGGAGAGATAAGGTGAGGAGGAGTGGGGTGTGGTGGTGATTGGTGGTCGGACTGAGCGGAGGCATGGGGATGGACGGCACCGGTAGCGGCCACCATGCCAGATTTTTCTAGAGGCTTATGAAGTTGTGGGAGATAAGGATGAACGAAGGAAGGCCTTATCTACAAATGTGGAGAGAGGTGCGGTTATCTTTTTGCGAAATTGCCATAGTTTGCTTTCTATCCGTCAGATATAGATCGGGCGGTCCATATTGCAAGATGGCAGGCACACCATCATCACCAACTTGGTTTTTTATAAGAGTAGAGGTATGAAAAACAGAGTTGGTGATGATGGTGTGCCTGCCATCCTGCAATATAGGCCATTCGATTTATATATGACGGATAGGAAGGAAACTATGGCAATTTTGCAAAACGATACCCACACCCCTCTCCACATTTGCAAATAAGGCCTTCCCCTGTTCATCCTTTTCTCCCACAAGATAAACTACTTATACAAATGCATCTTGATGTTCCATGCAACGCATGGGCATCTTGCTAGTTGTCGAAAAAAGCCCATGTTTGTGTGTGTTGTGTGTGTGAGAGAGGGAGAGAGGAGGAGGACGGAGTGCGTGTGTGACAAAGACACAAAGAGTGTGTGTGCGAGAGATATCATCTTAAAATGAGGTGATAGTGTGTGTGTGCACGATCGAGAGTGCGTGTCTCAAGAAGTGACGAAAAATCTACATAGATACAAGGAGCATGAGAGAGACATGTACGAGATAGTGGAAGCATGAGTGTGCATGTGTATAAACCTATCTGGAGGCTAGTCGGTCAATGTTTGTGAGAGAAATACGAGTCGAGGGTGCGAAAGTGAGAGTTTTGTGTGTGAGAGAGAGAGACGGTAGTCGAGAAGGGGAGTTGAAGCAGGAGTTGTGTGTGAGAGAGAGAGGGGAATAATGTCAGTTTTATAACTGGGATGGAGATGGAAAGGAGACGGCAACAAACGTTGTGTCTGCAGGAGAGAGTAATTTTAGTGGTATGAGTCATATCTAGAGAGATATAGGGTGTGTAGAGAACCCTATAGAGAGAAAGACAAAGTGAAATACGAGTGAGAGTGTGTGTGTGGCGGTGAAAAAGAAAGCTTAGGTACCTATTGATACCAGAGAACGGTAGAGATGTGAGAGATAATGAAAACCGTGAAATCTATAATGATAGGGGGGTGTGACACTTCTTAAGGGAGATGTCGAGAGACCATGTTTGCGAAAATATGAGAAACATGAAGTGAGCGTGCGGGTGAGCTGGAGAAAAGAGAGTGATAGCTACGTGAAGGAGCATGCGAGAGAGATGGGCGTGAAAGGAGATTCAACTATTTAGTTGTGTGTATAGAAAATGTCAAAATAAAAGGGATTCAAATATTTGAATTCGAGATGGTGATACATGTAATTCATACTCGAACCAAAATTGATCTATCAAACATGCATACTCATATGAATTCATGCGCATCTATGTTATTTAATATGTAGATATTACTGATCCATACATTTCAGTAGAACATAATTTGGTTTAATTTTTTTGAATTCAACCTTATGATTTTGAGATCATTATATTTGTAAATAATATTATATATAAAGGAGAAAAATTCTTTGTTGTGCTTTTGAAAGTATATATAAAAAATGATGTATATAGAATTTTATTCCAATCGAAAATAGATCTTGTTCGAACAAAAATAAAATACAAACTGGATTCTAATTGAGTTGGCACAGTAAACGTGCACTCTTGCTTTGCAAAAATTTGAATGAAGCGGGGAAAGTTGCAGTAATCGCTTGAGTTGGCTCGATTTCTATAGGTTTCGATAGGGGTAGGTTTGTAATTTCACTCAAATGTGACATAACTGCCTCTCACCCGGATTCATACACGGTGGGCACCAAAACAAACTCGTGTCGGCCGAAATCTCGGTCGGCAAATATTTGGTGTATGCGAGATTACCGTCCTATCCCCAACCGATTAATATTGTTGTGATGTAGGAAATTTTTAAACGGGGGCTAAGTTTGTAAATTTCCTCACATTTGAGACAAGTGCGGCCTGAAGACATGGTTCCCCCCTTCCTCTCTCCCTCCATTTCCCCATTCATACTCCATGGGCGCCAAAACACCCTCTCCACCCTAGCCTCTTCCGTCCGCCACCCCATCCACTGCCGTCCTCCTCCACCATGCCGGAGCTGATACCCTGATGTCGTCGTCCATTAAAAGACATCGACCTCCCTCATCAACGGCTACGGGCTGGGATCCTTGCATCCCGTCCTCTCGCTTCATCCCCGTCGTCGTCCACCTTGCCAGTACCGCTCCTACGACCGTCGCGTCCACCGCGCCGGGATATTTCCCCCGCCGCCACCATCTACCCTCCTAGATCTGCTTCCACACCACCGACAGCCATCGCTACTGCAACACCGTCAAATTCTCAGCAGATGCATACATGGCGCCGCACCAGAGGCGGTACTCTTTTGTATCTGCTCAACTTATTTATCGCAGTAAGAAAGTAGATTGCCACTGCTTTACTCTGATTTCTTGTCCATCACTTACTTGTTAGTTGAAAGCAAACATTGGTTGCGAAGTTGCCTTTCTCCGATTTGCACCTTCAGATCCACCATGGCACGCTCAACACTATACTCACAATGCTTATGGTTTTCCCTTTTTATATTCCACACTAGTTAAATGATAGTAGACTAAATTTCAAAATTGGTTCAGTCGATTTTTAGAGCTTGCCGGAGTTTGCTGGTGCGAAGGAAGGGGCTCGGGTGGGGACGGTGGTTGTGGGGGGCAGTGGCTGATACGTCCATTTTGCATCATGCTTTTATATCGATATTTATTACATTATGGGCTGTTATTACACGTTATGTCACAATACTTATGCCTATTCTCTCTTATTTTGCAAGGTTTACATAAAGAGGGAGCATGCCGGCAGCTGGGATTCTGGACTGGAAAAGGAGCAAATATTAGAGACCTATTCTGCATAGCTCCAAAAGTCCTGAAACTTCACGGAAGACGTTTTCAGAATATATAAAAAATACTGAGCGCTAGAAGTTCACCAGGGTGGCCACACCCTGCCCATGAGGGTGGGGGCGCGCCCTACCCCCTTGGGCGCGCCCCCCTACCTCGTGGGCCCCCCGGTGGCCCTCTAATGGCCATCTTCTGCTATATGGAGTCTTTCGATGAGGAAAAAATGATAAGCCATCTTCTCGGACGAAACTCCGCCGCCACGAGGCGGAACCTTGGCGGAACCAATCTAGGGCTCTGGCGGAGCTGTTCTGCCGGGGAAACTTCCCTCTAGGAGGGGGAAATCATCGCCATCGTCATCACCAACGCTCCTCTCATTGGGAGATGGCAATCTCCATCAACATCTTCACCAGCAGCATCTCTTCTCAAAACCCTAGTTCATCTCTTGTATCCAATTCTTGTCTCCAAGTCTGGGATTGGTACATGTGGGTTGCTAATAGTGTTAATTACTCCTTGTAGTTGATGCTAGTTGGTTTATTTGGTGGAAGATCATATGTTCAGATCCTATATGCATATTAATACCCATCTAATTATGAACATGAATATGATTTGTGAGCAGTTACGTTTGTTCCTGAGGACATGGGAGAAGTCTTGCTATTAGTAGTCATGTGAATTTGGTATTCGTTCGATATTTTGACGATATGTATGTTGTCTCTCCTCTAGTGGTATTATGTGAACGTCGACTACATGAAACTTCACCATTATTTGGGCCTAGAGGAAGGCATTGGGAAGTAATAAGTAGACGATGGGTTGCTAGAGTGACAGAAGCTTAAACCCTAGTTTACACGTTGCTTCGTAAGGGGCTGATTTGGATCCATATGTTTCATGCTATGGTTTGGTTTACCTTAATACTTTTGTTGTAGTTGCGGATGCTTGCAATAGAGGTTAATCATAAGTGGGATGCTTGTCCAAGTAAGGATAGTACCCAAGCACCGGTCCACCCACATACCAAATTATCAAAGTACCGAACACGAATCATATGAACGTGATGAAAACTAGCTTGACGATATTCCCATGTGTCCTCGGGAGCGCTTTTATCTATATAAGAGTTTGTCCAGGCTTGTCCTTTGCTACAGAAAGGATTGTACCACCTTGCTGCACTTTATTTACTTTCGTTACTTGTTGCTCGTTACAAATTATCCTATCACAAAACTATCTGTTACCACTTATTTCAGTACTTACAGAGAATACCTTGCTGGAAACCGCTTATCATTTCCTTCCGCTCCTCGTTGGGTTCGACACTCTTACTTATTGAAAGGACTACGATAGATCCCCTATACTTGTGGGTCATCAAGTTTCTTTTCTGGCGCCGTTGCCGAGGAGTGAAGGGCCTTTGGTAGGTGGAATTTGGTAAGGAAAAATTTATATAGTGTGCTGAAATTTACTATCACTTGTTACTATGGAAAGTAATCCTCTGAGGGGCTTGTTTGGGGTATCTTCACCCCAACCAATAGAGCAAAGAGTTTCTCCTCAGCCTACTGAACCTACTGAAAATGAAAATGTCTTCTTTGAAATCCCTTCGGGTATGATAGAAAAACTGCTAGCTAATCCTTTTGCAGGAGAGGGAACAACTCATCCTGATGAGCACCTAATATATGTGGATGAAGTTTGTGGATTATTTAAGCATGCAGGTGTACCCGGAGATGTTGTTAAGAAGAAGGTCTTCCCTTTATCTTTGAAGGAAGATGCATTGACATGGTATAGGCTATGTGATGATACGGGGTCATGGAACTACAAACGATTGAAATTGGAATTTCATTAGAAGTTTTATCCTATGCATCTTGTTCATGGTGATCGCAATTATATATATATATATATATATATATATATATACATATATATATATATACATATATATATATATAATTTTTGGCCTCGCGAAGGAGAAAGCATCGCTCAAGCTTGGGGGAGGCTTAAATCAATGTTATATTCATTCCCCAATCATGAGCTCTCAAGAGAAATGATTATTCAAAAATTTTATGCTCGGCTTTCTGATAACAATCGCACCATGCTCGATACTTCTTGTGCTGGCTCTTTTATGATGAAGACTATTGAATTCAAATGGGATTTATTGGAAAGAATTAAACGCAACTCTGAAGATTGGGACCTCGACAAAGGTAAGGAGTCAGGTATGACACCTAAGTTTGATTGTGTTAAATCTTTTATGGATACCGATGTTTTCCGTAAATTTAGCACTAAATATGGACTTGACTCTGAGATAGTAGCTTCTTTCTGTGAATCTTTTGCTACTTATGTTGATCTCCCCAAGGAGAAGTGGTTTAAATATCATCCTCCCATAGAAGTAAAAGTAGTTGCACCTATTAAAGTTGAAGAAAAGATTATCACTTATAATGATCCTATTGTTCCTACTTCTTATGTTGAGAAACCACCTTTCCCTGTTAGGATAAAGGATCATGCTAAAGCTTCAACTGTGGTTCGAAAAAGCAATATTAAAACTTATACACCTCCTGAGCAAATTAAAGTTGAACCTGATATTGCTATTGTTAAAGATTTCTTGTCTGATAATATTGATGGGCATGTTATTCATTTCCTTGATGAGACTGCTAGAATTACAAAACCTTGTGCTAAAGATAAAAACAGACCTGTGGTAGGCATGCCTGTTATTTCCGTTAAAATAGGAGATCATTGTTATCATGGCTTATGTGATATGGGTGCTAGTGCTAGTGCAATACCTTATGACTTATACAAAGAAATTATGCATGATATTGCAGCTTCTGAGATAGAAGATATTGATGTCACAATTAAACTTGCCAATAGAGATACTATTTCACCAATGGGAATTGTTAGAGATGTTGAAGTCTTGTGTGGGAAAACTAAATATCCTGCTGATTTTTTGTTCTTGGTTCCCCACAAGATAGCTTTTGTCCCATTATATTTGGTAGACCCTTCTTAAACACTGTTAATGCTAAGATAGATTGCAAAAAGGATGTTGTTACTATCGGTTTAGATGATATGTCTCATGAATTTAATTTCTATAAATTTAGTAGACAACATCGTGAAGAAGAATATTGGTCTTGCTTCTATTGTCGTACCTCCTAGTGATCCTTTAGAACAATATTTGCTAGACCATGAAAATGATATGTTTATGAATGAAATAAGGGAAATAGATGAAGTATTCTTTAAACAGGAACCTATTCTGAAACACAATTTGCCTGTTGAAATCCTAGGGGATCCTCCTCCACCCACGGGTGATCCCGTGTTTGAGCTTAAACCGTTGCCTGATACTCTTAAATATGCTTATCTTGATGAGAAAAAGATATATCATGTTATTATTAGTGCTAACCTTTCAGAGCATGAGGAAGAGAGATTATTGAAAACTCTGAAGAAGCACCGTGCTGCTATTTGGTATACTCTTGATGATCTTAAGGGCATTAGTCCCACTCTATGTCAACATAAAATAAATTTGGAAGAGGATGCTAAACCAGTTCGTGATCATCAACGACGGCTGAATCCTAAAATGAAAGAAGTGGTAAGAAAGAAAATACTAAAGCTCCTTGAGGCAGGTATAATCTATCTCGTTGCTGATAGTCAGTGGGTAAGTCATGTCCATTGTGTCCCTAAGAAGGGAGGTATTACTATCGTTCCTAATGATAAAGATGAATTGATTCCTCAAAGAATTATTACAGGTTATAGGATGGTAATTGATTTCCGCAAATTAAATAAGGCCACTAAAAAGGATCATTACCCCTTACCTTTTACCGATCAAATGCTAGAAATATTATCGAAATATACACATTTTTTCTTTCTAGATGGTTATTCTGGTTTCTCTCAAATACCTGTGTCAGCCAAGGATCAATCAAAGACTACTTTTACTTGCCCTTTTGGTACTTTTGCTTATAGACGTATGCCTTTTGGTTTATGTAATGCACCTGCTACCTTTCAAAGATGCATGATGGCTATATTCTCTGACTTTTGTGAAAAGATTTGTGAAGTTTTCATGGACGATTTCTCCGTCTATGGATCTTCTTTTGATGATTGCTTGAGCAACCTTGATCGAGTTTTGCAGAGATGTGAAGAAACTAATCTTGTCTTGAATTGGGAAAAGTGCCACTTTATGGTTAATGAAGGTATTGTCTTGGGGCATAAAGTTTCTGAAAGAGGTATTGAAGTTGATAAAGCCAAGGTTGATGCTACCGAAAAGATGATATGCGCTAAGGACATCAAAGGTATCAGAAGTTTCCTTGGTCACGCCGGATTTTATAGGAGGTTCATTAAGGACTTCTCAAAAATCACTCGACCTCTGACTAATTTATTACAAAAAGATATACCATTTGTATTTGATGATGATTGAGTAGAAGCATTTGAAATACTTAAGAAAGCATTGATCTCTGCACCTATTGTTCAGCCACCTGATTGGAATTTACGCTTTGAAATTATGTGTGATGCTAGTGATTATGTTGTAGGTGTTGTTCTAGGGCAAAGAGTTGATAAGAAATTAAATGTTATTCAATATGCTAGTAAAACCCTAGACAATGCTCAAAGAAATTATGCTACTACTGAAAAAGAATTCTTAGCAGTTGTATTTGCTTGTGATAAGTTCAGACCTTATATTGTTGATTCTAAAGTAACTATTCACACTGACCATGCTTCTATTAAATATCTTATGGAAAAGAAAGATGCTAAATCTAGACTTATTATATGGGTTCTCTTGCTACAAGAATTTGACTTACATATTGTTGATAGAAAGGGAGCTGAGAACCCCGTTGCAGACAACTTGTCTAAGTTAGAAAATGTGCTTGATGACCCACTACCTATTGATGACAGCTTTCCTGATGAGCAATTAAATGTCATAAATGCTTCTCATACTGCTCCATGGTATGCTGATTATGCTAATTACATTGTTGCCAAATTCATACCACCTAGTTTCACATACCAGCAAAAGAAAAATTTATTCTATGATTTGAGACATTACTTTTGGGATGACCCACTTCTTTATAAAGGAGTAGATGGTGTTATTAGACGTTGTGTACCTGAGCATGAACAGGAAAAGATCCAAAGCATATGGAGGACACCATGCTGGAGATAGAACTGCACATAGGGTATTGCAATCTGGTTTTTATTGGCCTACTCTCTTCAAGGATGCCCGTAAGTTTGTCTTATCTTGTGATGAATGTCAAAGAATTGGTAATATTAGTAGACGTCAAGAAATGCCTATGAACTATTCACTCGCTATTGAACCATTTGATGTTTAGGGCTTTGACTATATGGGACATTTTCCTGCCTCTAATGGATATACACATATTTTAGTTGCTGTTGATTACGTTACTAAGTGGGTAGAAGCTATTCCAACTAGTAGTGCTGATCATAACACTTCTATTAAAATGCTTAAAGAAGTTATTTTTCCAAGATTTGGAGTCCCTAGATATTTAATGACTGATGGTGGTTCACATTTTATTCATGGTGCTTTCCGTAAAATGCTTGCTAAGTATGATGTTAATCATAGAATTGCATCTCCTTATCACCCTCAGTCTAGTGGTCAAGTAGAATTGAGTAATAGAGAGCTCAAATTAATTTTGCAAAAGACTGTTAATAGATCTAGAAAGAATTGGTCCAAGAAACTTGATGATGCATTATGGGCCTATAGAACTGCATATAAAAATCCTATGGGTATGTCTCTGTATATAATGGTTTATGGAAAAGCATGTCACTTACTTCTCGAACTAGAACACAAGGCATATTGGGCTATTAAAGAGCTCAATTATGATTTTAAACTTGCCGGTGAGAAGAGGTTATCTGATATTAGCTCACTCGATGAATGGAGAACCCAAGCCTACGAAAATGCCAAGTTGTTTAAAGAAAAGGTTAAAAGATGGCATGATAAAAGGAGGTCTATCGTTTTGATGCCATAAAAATGAACAACTTCGGAGGCACAAATCCAAAGGTGGTGAACGGTCAAAGAATCAAACATTATATCTCAGGTAATCCCATAAATGTTGAAACCAATGTTACTGAAACCGTAACCCCGGAGGAATACATAAGGGACACTTTTTGGAACGTTTCAGACTCCGAAAAGGAATAGGTATGTGGTACGGTAAGTAAACCGACTCCAAAACAATTTTTAAGGCAATATTTCTCCATTTTGGAATATTTAGAAAAATAGAAAAATAAGAAGCAGTTCGGGAAGGACACGAGGGCTCCCCGAGGGTGGAGGGCACGCCCTACCCTCCTAGGCGCGCCCCCTACCTCGTGGGCACCTCATGCGCTCTCCGGACTCCGTTTTCTTACACGACACATATTTTGGTCGGTAAAAATTCATTATATAATCTCCCAGAGGTTTTGACTCCCGTATCACGCAAAAATCTCCTGTCTTTGTTTCGAGCTGTTTTCCGCCAGGGTTGTCAAGGCCAGGCATTATGTCGTCTCCCTCCTCCTCCAACCATGAGGGAAACGATGCTTGGCTAATGAAGATAGAGCTGAAGAGAGAAGAACCCAGGGAGATCAACAAGGATGAAGGGATCAAGAAGGCCATGGAGGACCATGTTCCGGCAATAGAAGACACCCTTCAACTTGATCACAATCTTCTTACCCCAACGGAGATCGAAGCTTTCAAGATGATTGAGTTAGCTCATATACAAAATAAGTATCTCACACGTGAAAATATTTCGTTGAAGGAGCATATCATCGCACTCAAAGGCATTATCCGCAAGTTAGAAGACCTCCTATGCTCGATGTGCGACTATCCATCATCAACAACTCCACCATCTTCACCAACAAAGGAGACATAATCAGATGGGTATGGGCACTCCATTGGCAGCTTCCAAGCTTGGGGGAGTGCCCCGATATCGTATCACCATCACTTTTATCTTTACCGTTTTTCTTAGTTCGATCCTTTTTGGTAATATCTTGATCTAGTAGAATAAGAGTTCTTAGTATGATCTAGTTTTGAGTTTTGCTTTATGATCCCTCTATGTAATTGAGACCGTGAGCTATATATAATAAAGATTAGTGTTGAGTCAAGGGCTTGATTATTTTGCCATGATCCTAAGTGAATAAAAGAAAAGGGAAACAAATAAAAAAGGAAACAAAGAGATCATATGGATCTTATGGAGAGTAATGAGCTCACATAGAAAAAGTATGATGAATAGAAGTTGTTGAGAGTTGACAAACATAGTTTTGGTCATCGTTGCAACTAATAGGAAGTAATAAAGAAAGAGAGGTCTTCACATATAAATATACTATCTTGGACATCTTTCATGATTGTGAGCACTCATTAAAATATGACATGATAAAAAGTTGATGTTGGACAAGGAAGACAACGTAATGGGTTATGTTTTCTTACATCTGAAATAAATTATATTCTCATGGATCATCCAACATGGTTGAGCTTGACTTTCCCCCTCATGCTAGCCAAATTCATCGCACCAAGTAGAGATACTACTTGTGCTTCCAAATATCCTTAAACCAGTTTTGCCATGAGAGTCCACCATACCTACCTATGGGTTGAGTAAGATCCTCCAAGTAAGTTGTCATCGGTGCAAGCAATAAAAATTGCTCTCTAAATATGTATGACTTATTAGTGTGGGAGAAAGTAAACTTTATACGATCGTGTGATATGGAAGAAATAAAAGCAACAGACTGCATAATAAAGGTCCATATCACAAGTGGAAATATAAAGTGACATTCTTTCGCATTAAGATTTTGTGCATCTAACCATAAGAGCGCATGACAACCTCTGCTTCCCTCTATGAAGGGCCTATCTTTTACTTTTATCTCCTACCTTGCATAAGAGTCATGGTGACCTTCACCCTTCCTTTTTACATTATCCTTTGGCAAGCACAGTATGTTGGAAAGATCCTCGTATATATGGCTAATTGGATGTGAGTTTTCATGGACTATTATTGTTGACATTACCCTTGAGGTAAAACATCGGGGGGCAAAACTATAAGCCCCTATCTTTCTCTGTGTCCGATTAAAACTCCATACCCGTAAGTATTGCGTGAGTGTTAGCAATTGTGAAATACTATATGATAGTTGAGTATGTGGACTTGCTGAAAAGCTCTTATATTGACTCTTTCCTATGCTATGATAAATTGCAATTACTCCAATGACCGAGATTACAGTTTGTTAGTTTTCAATGAAGTTTATGATTCATACTTGAAATTGTGATTGAATTATTACCCTAGCATAAGAGATCATATGACAAGAATTATATAAGTTGATGTTCTAAGAATGATCATGATGCCATCATGTCCGTATTTTACTTTTACCGACACCTCTATCTCTGAACATGTGGACATATTTTTTGATTTCGGCTTTCGCTTGAGGACAAGCGAGGTCTAAGCTTGGGGGAGCTGATACGTACATTTTGCATCATGCTTTTATATCGATATGTATTGCATTATGGGCTGTTATTACACATTATGTCACAATACTTATGCCTATTCTCTCTTATTTTATAAGGTTTACATAAAGAGAGAGAATGTCGGCAGCTAGGATTCTGGGATGGAAAAGGAGCAAATATTAGAGACCTATTCTGCACAGCTCCAAAAGTCCCGAAACTTCACAGACGACGTTTTCAGAATATATAAAAAATACTGAGCGCAAGAAGTTCAACAGGGGGGCCACACCCTGCCCACGAGGGTGGGGGGCGCGCCCTACCCCCCTAGGCGCGCCCCCTACCTCGTGGGCCCCCTGGTGGCCCTCCAGTGGCCATCTTCTGCTATATGGAGTCTTTCGATGAGGAAAAAATGATAAGCCATCTTCTCGGACGAAACAACGCCACCACGAGGTGGAACCTTGGCGGAACCAATCTAGGGCTCTGGCGGAGCTGTTCTGCCGGGGAAACTTCCCTCCGGGAGGGGGAAATCATCGCCATCGTCATCACCAACGCTCCTCTCATCGGGAGAGGGAAATCTCCATCAACATCTTCACCAGCACCATCTCTTCTCAAAACCCTACTTCATCTCTTGTATCCAATTCTTGTCTCCAAGTCTGGGATTGGTACCTGTGGGTTGCTAGTAGTGTTAATTACTCCTTGTAGTTGATGCTAGTTGGTTTATTTGGTGGAAGATCATATGTTCAGATCCTATATGCATATTAATACCAATCTGATTATGAACATGAATATGCTTTGTGAGTAGTTACGTTTGTTCCTGAGGACATGGGAGAAGTCTTGCTATTAGTAGTCATGTGAATTTGGTATTCGTTCGATATTTTGACGAGATGTATGTTGTCTCTCCTCTAGTGGTGTTATGTGAACGTCGACTACATGACACTTCACCATTATTTGGGCCTAGAGGAAGGCATTGGGAAGTAATAAGTAGGTGATGGGTTGCTAGAGTGACAGAAGCTTAAACCCTAGTTTATGTGTTGCTTCGTAACGGGCTAACTTGGATCCATATGTTTCATGCTATGGTTAGGTTTACCTTAATACTTTTGTTGTAGTTGCGGATGCTTGCAATAGAGGTTAATCATAAGTGGGATGCTTGTCCAAGTAAGGATAGTACCCAAGCACCGGTCCACCCACATACCAAAATATCAAAGTACCGAACGTGAATCATATGAACGTGATGAAAACTAGCTTGACGATATTCCCATGTGTCCTCGGGATCGCTTTTCTCTATATAAGAGTTTGTCCAGGCTTGTCCTTTGCTACAAAAAGGATTGGACCACCTTGCTGCACTTTATTTACTTTTGTTACTAGTTGCTCGTTACAAATTATCCTATCACAAAACTATCTATTACCACTTATTTCAGTACTTACAGAGAATACCTAGCTGGAAACCGCTTATCATTTCCTTCTGCTCGTCGTTGGGTTCGACACTCTTACTTATTGAAAGGACTACGATAGATCCCCTATACTTGTGGGTCATGAGTGGCCTGGTGGTGGTGGGGCCTCACCAAATGAAGAAAACTAGACGTGGGTGGGGGAGGGGGTGGGGGTGGCGGAGGAACACAAGTGATGGGAGCGGTTCAGGGGAGGGCAGGGGGGTCGGGGCCGGTGGTTCGCCCGGTGGCCCGTGCGGTGTTCTGTATGGGAAGAATTAGAGACGAGGAAGAAGAAGGGTTAGGAGACTAGGATCTTCATCCAACCACCTGAAATGGTCGATTTACCCAAATGACAAAAGTCATGCGACTTGCATGCAGACATTCCTTTCACTACAAAAAAGACACATCCGTGACATTTTGGGCCGAACGAATTTTTTTCTGTCATGCCTATGACACTTATATGACGATAATTGTGACAAAATGTGGTATCATCATAGATGTGGTGGGCTCCTAATTCTATGACAAAATCATGACAGAAAATGGGCTTTTCGTCCTGGGCGGGCCGGAGACACACATGCTTGACATTCTTTGGGCCATCCATGACGGAAAAAATCATGGTAGAAGCGAGGGCAAGGAAAATATCGGGGAGTTCCCAGTTACGGTGGGTGGTCGGGGCTGAGCAATGCATGGAGGTTTGCGCGTTTCTCTCATACACGTACGCGCGTGTGTTCGAGGTGTTGCGCTCTAACTGATCCCGAGCGAGGCGTTGGGCTCTAACTGAACCCGAGCGATTGCACTAGCTACGTTACTGAACCCCGATCGGTCCCTTGCTGTTAACTAAACCCGAGTGATTCCTTAGCTATTGCTGCTAATTGAAGCCGATTGAAGCTGCCTATTGATGAACAGTTCCTGGCGGGGGTTGGATGGATAGTTCCCGGTTGGGTTTGGATGAACAGGATCTTGTGGTAGTAGAGGTTGTTTCCGCTGTATGAACAGGACCCCAATCGAGAAGGTGTGGGGGTGGACAAACAGTAGCCGGTGGAGGGACCCGTACGTGGAGGGCTGGTTGACCAAGACCCCATGGAGGGGCTGGTTGAACAGGACATTGTGGAGGGTGGTTGAATAGTAGCCGGTGGAGGCTGGATGAACAGGACCCCATGGAGGGCTAGATGAATAGTAGCCAGTGAGGCTGGATGAGCCGGACCCCGTGGATGAACAGTATCTGGTGGAGGCTGGAGGAAGTCGACAGCGGATGAATAGTAGCAGGTGGAGGCTGTAGGAAGTTGACGGTGGATGAACAGTAGCCCGTGGAGTCCCCTTTTTGAAGTACGCCACACCCCTCCCGATCAACAGGACCTCGTTTCGACCGTAGGCGCTCCAACACTAGTCTGTTTCCTCCGTTTTGCAGTATGCCATACCCCTCCCGATGAACATGTCCCCGTTTCAACCGTACGCGGTCGAATAGATGGCCCGTTTCCTCCGTTCTGTGGTACGCCAGACCCTGTTTTGGCTTGCGATGAACACGACATATTACGTTGCCTCCCCATGAATACGAGGCAACTTCTCCATTCTGACCCATCCGGTTGGCTTCCGATGAACAGGATTAGTCGCTGTATGCGTTAGAGACCCCGCCCGTATGTACGTACGTAGCCGTATTTACTATCTTGCAGCGTGGCCGTATGTACGTGTACACGATATAGACGGGACTGCGTGACATGCTATGTCGGCCCTCTACTTCAACATGTGCCACTCCTTACTCGGCCACTATATGTCGCTGAAGAGACACCAATCGACCGCTATGTACGTACACGTTCGCGGCCGGACATATTAGGCTACCTTCGCTTCAACCTGGCAGGTCCCAGCTCTCATGGGGTAAGAAGGCTGTTCCTTCTGTGCGACAATAAAGCCGGTGGGTCCTAGCTGTCAGGGGGAATGTTTTTTTCGTGAAATACAGAGGCCCTTCCAGTAGGTCCGAGGTGTCAGGTGGAGGAATCATTATTTTATGCGTAATAAGGAGGCACTTCCTTGCGTGCGACCATGGACCCAGCTGTCATCCTCTCCACTTACAGTCCTCTTCTGATGGCTGTCGTTCATTGACCACGTTGACAACATTGTACCGCCCGAGAGCACCAAGGTGGTGGGTGACGGCGCAACCTAGGAAGGGAATGACCCAAAGCTAGGGAATACGCAGCAGTGGATGCCCACGCAGAGGGGGTACGAGGGTTGACTGCTTTGGCTGTGGTTTGAGGCTGCCATCTCCGGAGAATAACAGGGGGTGTGGGTGAGTAGAAGTAAGGCTTGGCCAGTAGTAGTATGGTCGATCCATGAGGCCTGTGTGGTAGCACAACGGGCCACGGAAAGCTGGAGCAGGCGGTGCGGTGGGCGCAGGTTTGGGCGGCTAGAGAAACAAGACCAGAGGTTGAAGACACAGCTCAGCCGTTGGATTAAGATCGAACGGTCAGAGCAGCTAGAATCGTTTATTGACTAACTTGACAAAGACCTACATACGCGTTAACTTAGTAGGCCCATAAGTCAACCTCCAAATCTGGTGGGTTCCAGCGAGCAGGGGGAATCAAAAAAATTTGCGTAATAAGGTGGCACTTTTACGTGCGTGCGAAGATTTTTTCTGGGTTTTTTATTTCTACCTTTTTGAGTTAGAATAAAAGGAAAACAATTTTGGATCTTCGGTACAATCTATATTTTCACGAAAAGAATCATAATAAAGCTGGTGGGTCCCAGCTGTCAGGGAGAGGAAACTTTGTATTTCCGCTTAATAAAGGAAACACTTCCTTGCGTACGAAGATGTAGCTAGTGGGTCAAACCTGTTAGGGGAGAAATTATTTGTTTTCGCATAATATGGGGCACTTGCTACGTGCGGCCATGGGCCATGTGGGTCCCTACTATCAGTCAATCCACGTACATGCCTCATCCGATGGCTGTCGTTTGTTGACAAAGTTGACCACGCCGCGCTGAGAGAACCAACGCAGTAAATGATGGCGATTATTACGAAGGGAACGACCCGGAGCCGGTGAAGACAAAGTAGTTGATGCCCACGCGGAGGGGAGTACAAGGGTTCACTGGTTCGGCTGTGGTGTGAGGCTGCCATCACTGGTGAATAATAGGAGGTGTTGGTGAGTAGAGGAATGGCCTGGACGGCGTTCGGGAGTATAGTGGGCCGGTGAAGCCTGCGCAGCAACACAACCGGCCACGGGAGGCGGTACCACCGGCAATGGTTGGGGCGGCTGAAGTAAGAATATCCGAGATTGAAGAAGCACTACAGCCATTGGATGGACATCCAACGACCACTGCTTCTAGAATCGTGTCTTGACTATATGTTTACAAAGCCTTCATACGCCTTAGTAGGCCCACAAGCCTTCCGTATGTGTCACTGACTATAATTATCAAAAAATAGTAGGCCCACAAGTGAGCATCACATCTACTGTAGAGAACATATTGCCCATTCACGATTTGTAATAGTGTACGACCCATTTTTGAATTCTAATGGAATTTACTACAACCCATTTACAGTTTGTTAAAATTACAGCCCATTTTGTAGCCAGGACAATGATTAATAATTTCAACCAACCTCTCAAAACAGAATTCAACCAAAAATCCCACATTTTGATGGGTTCCGAAAAAAAATTATCCCAAAATTTCGAGTCAGATTAAATATAATTTCAAATGAAATTGTATTGGGTAAAAATCTAAAGAAATACTGTGCGTGCAATAAGTAATGAAATTAAAATTTCCAAATTCAAACAATAATATTTTTGAAACTAATTACCTGTTTGGTGCGTTTTTTATATTTACAGCCCAGTTTTTATAATTACATCCCATTTATTATTTCTTAAATCCCATTTTCTTGTTAGGCCTAATGCATCCCTCATAGAAGATTTACAGCCCAGCGGGGTGGAGAATAACAAGTTGACCTGGGATGGGTATTTCACAAAAAAAGTATAGCTAGGCTAGCCATTTTCACCTTGAAAAATAATATCTGGGCTGGATATTTGGTCGACATAAAATAATAGCTTGGGCTAGACGGGCCACAACCCGCCCAGTTGATACCCTGCTCCTCTGAACAACAACAAAAACATCACTCAAGAAAAACTCCGCTTACACCTAAAAAACAAATACTGCTTGAGCTGCTGGGTCCCAACTGTCGGTCGCTCCTTGTGCAATTATCTCATATATTGACTATATAGGTTGACGATGGTCTGGGACCGTGATGTCAGGAAACCAGGAGGAAGCATTAAAATTATAGTTGTATATAATAAGGAGGAACTTGCGTACGTATGGCTATGGCCCTAGTGGGTCCCTACTGTCATCCTATCCAAATAAATTCATCTCCTAATTCCTCATGTTCGTTGACATTGTTGACAATGCTCGGCGCCACGTCGAGCACAACAACTCGAAGGATGGTAGATAGGTCCTCGCAGGCCCTATAGATGGTCTGATACAACGCTCGCTGCTCATTCAAGAAGCCAACATCATAGGCCACCTATGAGAACCTTCGAGAGACTGAGACGGCATGAAACGGTAAGGTCGTGCTTGGGAGCTCTGGATTGTTTCACACCTTTATTAAGATACAAGTGTAATTTACTCGTCATCAGAAACAACGCGTAAAATACACGCGTAATGGAACCGAGGGACCGAGGTCTGTAATGAAAACCGGTGAGTTACGCGTGTAAATTGAGAGACTAGTGTATATTTTACTAGTCGAAATCGACCAACCAAGTGTTTCACCCAATACCATCTGCTTTTATTTACAAGCGTTAGTTTTACAAGCGGTTTTGGTTGGAAAATGACGATCCATTAACGGCTAAGATGATGAGTTGCTCAAAAGATCATATGGTTTCACCTCTAACCTACCCGAGCTGTCGTATAGGCTATGAACGAAACATAAGACAATGAACTTCTTAAGCACAGAAACAACAGAAGAGGATGATCTTCTTAACATGCAAATCACAGGCATTAGATCAACATGCAAAACAATATGAAACATTATTCTTAGGAGGCAGGGTGAACAGCTCATGATGCCGCATGCCACAACATTCCAAGCTCAACTTTGCAATCAAACTCACAAGGCCTGGCATTACATAGACAACATTTAGAACAAACTCTTAAAATACCTTACATAAGTCAACATTCATGTGACTATGCATCTCAGCAGAGTAAATATTTACTTCTGAACTGAAGACATGAATAGGAAAAAACGATCGACATTGCTCACAGCGAAGGGCGTCCCACTCAAAAATATCAAATGCATGTCTTCTGGCTAACATCAATGATCAAAATTTGACAAGGTTTTCCAATTCCAATATATTAAACTAATGTCTTCTTGCTAACATCAATGATTAAAATTTGACAAGCTTTTCCAGTTCAAAATATGTAATGCCTATGATTGTGGAACGGGCAGGGTTTGTCATCTGATAGTCCGGTGGCTCAAGGTGAAGACGAATGATTAGAGAACCATTCGATGTATTGTGCATGATGAAGTATTATCGAGGACACGAACCATCTGAACATTTTGTGCAGTTCCACTAAAAAGTTGAGCATCCCGGTGGATTTCGTATTTATATGCTACAAGAAAACAAAGACACATCAGCACACACATGCATATTGGCCCTAGTGTCAACCCACCAATCAGTGGACTGACAAACTAAAAGTACGGTAAACAGATTACGATACCCAGATGCCCCATCATTGTTGCTTAGAGTGACATTGACAGAGTTGGAGTCCCGTCCTGGCTTCTTGTACTTGTTTGGGCACTTGTTTGCCTAGTGTTCCTCCGAACCACAAGTAAAGCATATCTCTCTATGTCTTTCTGCTTACCCTTCTTAAAGGTAGTATTCTGCCTTGAAGATGTTGGTAGCTTCATTCAGACGGGCATGGTTTGTCATTAGTTTGCACATTGAAATGGCACATGGAGTCGGATTAACCAGCATATCTTTTTCTGTAGATTCCACTGAAATCAAACAATGTATTGAGTAGCATGGTGGATTTCGTATTTATATGTTGCAAGGCATTGAACATGTTGGCAGCTCCATTCAAACAGATAGTCCAGTGGCTCAATGTGATGATAAATGATTAGAGAACCATTCAATGTATTGTGCATGATGAAGTATTATGGAGGACACGAACCATCTGAACGTTTTGTGCAGTTCCACTAAAATCAAGCTGAGCATCCCTATCTGCATAAATACAGAAAAAGTGTGATGAATATAATAGTGGTACTAGTTGATTAAACATATGCTTACAACTATAATCATCTTCATTATCTTAACAGAAAAGATAGCAATACAATAGCTTGAATTAAACATTTATTCAAAACAATAAAACAATATAAGTAGCACAACATAACAAAGGACAATCATGTGGATGAAGGCTGATACTGACCTTGTTTGTTATAGATCCATCAACAACTGACTTGGTCATACCTTTCCTTGTGGAGTGAATTTTGCACTCCACGTGTTGTTGAGTTGCCCATGCTCTCTACAGACTAGTCATGTCACTAGCGTGTACTAATACTTTGTAAATCTTCTCGATCATTATTTGTGTAATGTAGCACAAACATTGACTACATCTTTCTGCAAAGTGGTAAGAACAACTGGACCCACTAATGCAGCAGTTTGCCTTAGAAACATTGGCTCCTTTTGTGAAGTTCAACTAAAATCAAAGTCGAAATAAAATCGAGCAGAAATTTTGATATCCATGTATGCAACAATAGGTATAAGGGAAACAATTACTGAGAAATAATGGTTGATGACTTATACTCCCAGAAGTAAAACATCTACTGATCTACCTTATCTTAATGGGAAATAAAGCAGGAGAGTAGCAATTCTCAATCAGTGTGATTCATTCATATTAACTGAGACATTATCGTAACAATGCCTTGTTTCAACATGTATAAAGAATGACAAAGCAGAAAAGTACCATTCCTAAAACAATGCGACAGATTCATATTAATAGCGACATTATCTTAACAATACCTTGGTTAAACATGTAAAAATAACTACAAAGCAGGATAGTACCATTTGTAAAACACTGTAACTGATATATAATAACAGAGACAGTATCTCCACAATACATTTCTTAAACATGTACTCCGGGCGATCCCTAAAAAAATGGTACTCCTGCCGATCCCTAACAAGTGTTGAAGTTTTGAACTAAGATTCAGTAATTAATTCTGAGAGTGGCATTGCTTAATTTTACCAGCGGCATTAGATTAACAAGAAGCATAAACGGTTCTAGGGGAGAGTGGGCGCAACAATAGCATGTACTTCCATCTACTTATAAAGGGGGTGATATAGAGTTTTGTTGTAACAAAGAAACAAGCATCATGTCTGGGTTGGAACATTTTTTGCTCACTTAATGGTAAAAGACAGTAGTTCAATAGCTTCAATTCAACATTTATCCAAAATAGTACCAATACAAGTAGCACAATATCTCAAAGCACACTGCAGCATCATGTGGATGAAAGTCGGTACTGACCTTTCTTGACAAAGATTTGAAAAAACTCGTGAGGAGGTGGCATTGCTTCAATTTTCCAACGACATTCTTAGATTTACAACAGCAAAATAGTTGTATGGAAGATGTGACATGCCAGCAACATGTGCCTCCACACATATAAATGGGTGATGCAGAGTATGGTGCCAAGCAACATATCTGTTTTGGTCCCATGTTTTTTCTCTTTGAACCTTTTTCCTATGCGACAATTGTTATAAGGGAAACAATTACTGAGAAATAACAGTTTATGACTTAGACTCACAGAAGAAAAAACATCTACTGATCTACCTTATCTTAATGTGAAACAAAGTAGAAGAGTAGCAATTCTCAATCAGTGTGACTCATTCATGTTAACTGATACATTAGCTTAACAATGCCTTGTTTCAACATGTATAAAGAACGACAAAGCAGAAAAGTACCATTCCTAAAACAATGCGAGTGATTCATATTAACAGAGACATTATCTTAACAATACATTGGTTAAACATGTAGAAATAACTACAAAGCAGGATAGTAACATTTGTAAAACACTATAACTGATATATAATAACAGAGACATTATCTCAACAATACATTTCTTAAACATGTACTCCAGCCGATCCCTAACAGAAATCGTACTCTCGCCGATCCCTAACAAGTGTTGCAGTTTTGAACTAAGATTCTGTAGTTAATTCCGAGAGTAGCATTGCTTAATTTTACTAGCGGCATTAGACTAACAAAAAGGATAAACAATTCTAGGGGAGAGTGGGCGCAACCACATGATGTGCTTCCATCTACTTATAAAGGGGGTGATGCAAAGTCTGTTGTAACAAAGCAACAAGCATCATGTCTAGGTTGGTCCCATTTTTGTTCACTACTTAATGGGAAAAGACATCAATTCAATAGCTTCAATTCAACATTTATTTAAAACGGTACCAATACAAGTAGCACAACATCTCAAAGCACACTGCATGATCATGTGGATGAAGGCAGGTACCAACCTTTCATGACACACACACGATCATGTATGAATCTGCCAACATGAATAGGAAATCCAATCTCGTTTTGTGCAGTTGCACTGAAATCAAGCAAAGTTGTCAGTGTGACATTTAAGTTCGCTATAGCAACAGGTTGAATAGATATCCCTATTTTAACAGAGGAAAAAAGGAAACAATTACTGGCCAATAAAGGAGGATGAAACATACGGCGACAAAAAGAAGCATCTAACTTATCTTGATGGAAAACAATGTAGGACAGTAGCATTTCTAAAATGGTTGCATTAATTCATATTAATAGAGACATTCTCATAAACAACATTCGTTAAAAATGTAATTTACTTTTAACAGTGGCATTGCTTCAATTTTCCAGTGGCATTCTTAGATTAACAACAGCAAAATAGTTGTATGGGACATGGGACATGCCAGCGGCATGTGCGTCCACACGAATAAATGGGTGATGCAGAATATGTTGCCAAGCAACATATTTGCGTTGGTCCCATATTTGTTCTCTTTGAACCTTTTTCCAATGTGAGGGCAGCAAATCTAGTCCTACACAAACTACCCGACCCCCAAGTTTCTTTCCTTTTTCAACGAAGAGATCGGTTCCTTACAGATGTGTGTATTGGGTTACCCCCATTTCCCTTTTCGACCAACAAAGCGAATGGATAGCCAGTCTATACTACTTTCCCTCACTCCTTTCCTTATTAAACCATGCCCTAGATTTATGCTCTACCCCACCGCACCCTTCTTTCCACTTTGAACCAAGAACTAGATTCGATTACAGAATTGAAAAAGATCCACATGCTGCTAAAGCAATGATGGATTCAAAGAAAGTTATACCTTAGGGTCATCGGGATGTGGCTAGGCGTCCAGCGGGAGGCCGAATCTGCCCACACTATGTACGGCAGCGAGGCAGAAGGGGACGGTGGCCCTCCCACACAGGTGCTGGGTGAAAGAGAATAGTGCATTCGGTAGTGGATTTCCTCCCTCATCGAAGGCGATAGAGTGAATGCTGCACTTCCTCCCCTTCCCAGTGCGACTGGATCCGGACGACTCCTTCACCAGCTGTGAGGGGGGAGAGAGAGACACAAGCCAACATAGTCTTGTTTAGATCTGGTGAAGAGGGTGACAGACTGTGAATATAGCAAACCCTAGCAAAGGAACACTGAGCCTCCAGTGTGTGTATATATATATATATAGTGCGGCAAGAGTGTGGAGAGTGCAAACCCTAGCGAACAAGCGTTGAGGCTCTAGCTTATATAGTACTTATATAGTACTCGTGTATACTACTAATATATAGTGGAGTGGTTTTCTTTTTCTCTCCATAACAATCGTTTTAAATTGTGTAAGTACGAAACGAAACTCTTTATTTAACGTACCAATGAAGAAAGCTACTTACGATGAACTAACGATCCACGTGTCCTGGTCGCACTTCTTGTCCTTCACATGCGGTACACTACCCTTCGTTAAGTCAACAACCACACATGCGCCAAATTATCGAAAATGTGTGAGAGTGTGTACAAATAAGAATTTTAATTTCAATTATCAGAAAGGTTTGAGAGTATGTACAGTTTGCCCTCTCTCAATAATTATGGTTTGTTGTGTTTGGCCTAAACTTGGTCAAACTTTACAAAGTTTGACTTCAGTCAAATCTAATATGTAGAGTAAATAAAAATGCAGGGCTACTACATCCATCCTGGTTTTTAGTCCACTCCATTTTTTAATCAAAGTCTAACCACATATTTAGTTAATAGTTGGACAAATAAAATTATAGGGGAGCTGAAGACAAAGCTGTGAGAAGGCTTAGAAATCAATACAAAACCTATGCTCTTAGTACCAACGTCGATCCTTCTTCGAGGAAACATTTGGTTCATAGCCAATTGTGTGATAAAATTGCACCAACGTGAAAGACGACTGCGTCTCCAATGCAACCAAGGTGAATTGATGAAGAATATCATCTTTGTGGGTAACAAGCAAAGAACACTGATGGAAGACAACTTGTTTTTCGTTGAAAATCGATCAGCTTCACCAGCCGATGTAACCATCAGGGACAACCACGAGCATCGATAGGTCATCGTGGTCATGCATCATCCATTTGGCATCAAGTTTGGGCGAGGCACCAATGAAGTTTGACAAATCCTCACTATGGTCTATTTCTTCTCGGTAATCAAGCTCGAGGAAGGAAGAACCACGTGGCAGAGGATAGTGAGGCGGAACAACAATGGCCATCCAATTTTGTGTGGTTCCACTAAAATTGAGGAAGACATGCCAGGGTATGGAGATACGCATCGTTGCTTGCAAAAATATAAAAAAGGGATATAGTGTTGTTACTTTGTTTTAGCAATGGTACAAGATTTACAACGACATCTCAATTGTCAATAATAATTAATGAAAAGTACACCAACAAACAGAAGCATCATGGTTATCTTGATGGAAACTAAACCAGGATACTGTAACATCCCAAATTTTTAATTTGGAATGTTATACACTAGATCATCATTGCATATCATATTTATTGCATTTTGGTTGATCCTAGAAATTTTTCGCAACTCAAGGACCCTTGAAGAGAGTTGGGAATTTCGTCAGTTTCATATTTGAGTTGTCTCAAATTTTGAAAATAGGATCTTTTGATTTTATTTATTTTATCTTAAATTATTTCTATTAGAAAAATTATGAGAGAGGGAATAAAATGACTTTCCCAAAATAAAGAAATATTGAGGATTTAATAAAAAATCAAACAAGATTTTATTTGGTTTTATTTGCTATTTTATTTGAATTTAGGAAAAATGCATGTTTTTCAAAATTGCATTTGGGCCCCAAATAAATGTTCATCCTGTGCGGCTTGATTTTAGAAGCCAGCGAAAATTTATTTCGGGATTTTTGGACTCCGTTTAGTAGTCCTTTTTTTTTCTGAGCGTAACTATTTAAAAAAAAACGCAACCGACCTACGGGCCGTGTCCGACCCGGACACTAAGGCCCGTTCGGCTTTAAAAGCCGGGGAGGCTCAGCTGGAAGGCCCCCCAAACCCTAGCCGCCGCCCCGCGCCACCTAGCCCCGTCGTTGCCGCTGCCGCCGCCGCGCTGCGCCGCCGCCCGCTCGCGCCGCGGTCGCCCCACCGCCGCCGCCGAAGCGCCGCCGCGCCCGTCGCCGCCCACCGGATTTGTCGCCGGAGGTAGATCTCGCCACCGCCGGTTTTTCTCGAAAAAAAACTGTTCGGTTTTCCGACGTTTTTGCTTGTTTTTTTAGTTTCGGTTTTTTAAATAGATTGGTTCTCCGGTTTATTTAAATAGTGAGTGTTCGTCCTTTCGTTCGTTTTAATGAACGTTCGTCGTTTTTCCTTTTTCTCGGATTAAATCCGCGATTTTCTGATCGCGATTTCTGATCCGATTTTCGTTTTAGTATAACTTTTCGCTCGTTTATCGGAATCAGGCGATTCAAGCGCGTGGAGTTTCGTCTCGAAACCCACTTTCCGATTAACCAACACAAACAAGTTTTTCCCACTTTAAAAATTGCCTTAGATCCATAATAGTAAACGAAGCATGTCTCTTTTGCCGTTTGTCTTTCGTTGCTTCGTTCGTTTTGATTCTTTTTGCCATCTGGAGTTCTTAAGTTGAACCTTCTGTTTAGATCTCTTATTCGAGTTTTACATGTGCATTAGATGAGTACTTATTTGTGTGCTTGTTTGTTTGCGATAGAGTACCCGGAGTGCGCCGCTTGTTACTTCGAATCGCTAGGTTTCCCGGATCATCAGCAAGGCAAGTAACACTTTGATCATACCTCCTACTACCCAGTTTTATTGCATTAGATCAATCCTTACAAATTGCATGATTAGGATCTAATTAAATTGTGGGTTTGGGAAGTATTTGAGGTAGTACCTATTACATGTTTAATTATCAAACCTTTGGGAGTTACTTCTACGTTGCTTATTGCCATGCTATGCTAGTAGACGTGGATTGGGTGAGTGTATCCATGACAGATGTGAGATTGTTAATTCATGGTTTATTTAAGGTGGCAAATTAAACACACATATGGGAGGATTGAGGTACCTGGGTATTCCAGGATTGCCTGTTTTTCTTTATGGACCTCCACCGAGGCTCAAAGGGATCATGAGATTATTCATGCTAGAAACTTTTGTGTGCAGCCACAAGCTATTATGGGCTCTAGCATAGTTGACTAAGACGTGCGAACTCTTACAGTGGTAGACTAGCACATGTAGGGAATGTAGGTGGTACGGTCTACCCATCGTAAGGTGCTAGCGCTTCTGAAAGACTATGTCTCGGTCATCCGTTTCTCAAACATCGTGGAGTGCGAGAAACCAAACGGAGGCGATCGAGTCTTGTGGGGAAAAGTGCGCAAACCTCTGCAGAGTGTATAAACTAATCATGGTTAGCCGAGTCCCCGGTTATGGACATCTTGAGTATCTAGTACCTGGATTATCATGTGAATCTCAACATGTTACTCAAAAATTAATTTTGTTGGGTTTTGTTTAATGATGATGCTTAATTGCGATTGAGAATCCTGTCAACCATTCTTAATGCTTAACAACCACCATGATAGTTAAATAAATTTATTCCTTTGCAGTAGGGAAAATTTGACTTTACGCAAAACTGTAACCATAGAGCTTTCCACCAGCCAAATATGCATATAGAATAGCTATTTCATTCCATTACTCTCTATGTATTACATTGCCAGCATATTCCATGTGCTGACCCGTTTTCGGGCTGCAACGTTAATGTTGCAGACTTTTCAGACGACGATAAAGGAGTTTTAGGTCATGGTTCTATACTCAGTGATGCCGTTGGAGTTGATGGACTCACTTATCTTCCAAGCCTTCAGCTGTTATCGTTATTAGATGGCCTTAAGCCATATTTATTGTAATAAGTTCTCTTTTGAGACCCTCGATGTAATAAGTGTGTGATTGCTACTCTGTTATAAATCCTTCAAGTACTGTGTGGTGTCAGCATTACTGATCCAGGGATGACACCGGAGCACAGAGATTGGACCATTTGAGGACTGGTCGCTACAAGATGGTATCAGAGCCAGGTTGATTGTAGGACACGACCACTAAGCTAAAGACCTAGATCACTACTCACTCTCTTCCCTTTCTGATTCCTCATCTTTTCTACTCTTTTATGATGGCAGATGCAAGGAACAAGTTCACTCAACCGAATGAAGACACACCCTTTGGACGTCACTTGAAGGAAGTCACTAGATACCTAAACATTGGAGTACCAAGCTTCACCGGAACCTACAACTCCACTTTACCTGAAGAAGAGCGCTAGATGATTCAAGTTCAATTTCCAGGAAGGACGTTCATGCCAGTCACTGAGCCCATAGAGTTTTCTTTTGATGCACCAACTTGGAATCTAGGGAAGAGCATGGCAGCTCACATCACCATGGGACGCATTGGAGAAGTCTACCGCAATGATTTCAAGGATACTATCTACCAGATTTGTGGGCGCCGAGATGAGAACTGGGAGATGATCAGCACCAGAAAGGATAGATCAGTTGCAGCTTTCATTCAAGAGTTAAACCAGCACATTAGACGTCAGGAGAATCAGATGTGCGCTGATATGATAGACCTGAAGAAGGCAAAGACAAGAATCAAGGAACTGGAGGAAGAACTCAAGGCTACTCATGAAGATTATGAAGAAGAAATTGAAGTATTAGTGGATAAGAATGCCGACCTAACAATGAAGATCGGAATATTTATGGGAGGCCCTACACCGGTAGAAGAAGACGAAGAACCCAAGGAGATTCGCCCAGAAGACTACATCATCATCGACGACACCGACTCGGATCCCGACGATAGCGATGATGACTATGTTGATGAAGCCAGAGCAGATATCATGGAGTCTGCAACCGGAGAATATTTCTAGTAGACCACCTCATCAGTAGTAGTGGTCCACCATGTAAATATTATAGACCGATCACTTTTGGGGTAGTTAGATCGATTGTATGCCCTTGTTTGATTGAGTGAATTGTTTGCTTTTGCCTCATGTGCATATGGGTAGTGTTTTCTCTTTAGAGCCTCTCTATTCTTAAATCTCATCTTTTCTAAACCCTTAGATGCCTCCGAGACGTGACCCCGGATTTACCTTTCCACCGGAGCTCACTCAGTTGATCCAGCAGCGGAACACATTGATGCAGTTGCTAGTCCAGAATTAGAACCAGGGGAAAAACAACAACAACAACCCACCACCACCACCACCTGTTGATCACTTAGCCCGTTTTCTTAGGCTGAATCCGCCGGTGTTTTCTAGTAGCACCGAGCCGATAGTAGCAGATGATTGGCTCCGCAAGAAAGCTAGAGAGTTGACCACAGTAGGATGCACGGATGCGGAGAAGGTGAAGTTTGCCGCACATCAGCTTGAAGGACCCGTAGCATCATGGTGGGAGAATTTCATAGTCACTTTCCCTGTCGATACTATCACATGGGACCAGTTTCAGCAGGCTTTTCGTACTGCCCATGTTTCAGCAGGAGCTATGGCCATGAAGAAGCGAGAGTTTCGCAACTTGCGCCAGGGAGGACGGATAGTTGGCCAGTATGTGGAAGACTTTAGTAAATTAGCACGTTATGCCCTAGATGACGTTGCTACGGATGCAGCAAAGCAGGAGAAATTTCTGGAAGGACTGAATGCTGAGTTGAGCACGCAGTTGATGGTAGCAACCTTCAACAACTACCAGGAGTTGGTAGATCGTGCTCTCATGATTGAAGGGAAGCAGCAGGAAATTGAGAATCGCAAGAGGAAGTATGCTCAAGGAAAGTACAATTCAGGAGCTCGGCAGAAGCCACGATTTACCCCTAGGCTGGGAGGACATTTTCAGCATACCCATGGAGGAGGTAGCTCGCACAATCACAATGGCCCCAGGAATGGTAATGGGAATGGAGGAAGCAACGGCCAGAACCGTACCAACCCATCAACCCCAGCCAAGAAAGAATTGAGCCAAGTCACTTGCTTTAAGTGCCAGAAGACAGGACATTAAGCCAATGAATGTCCTGAATCCCAGAATGGAAATGGCAATGGAAGCTCTCGGAAGAAGCCGAACCCTTTCAACAGGGGATAGGTGAACCACGTTAACGTGGAGGAGGTTGAAGAGCAGCCGGATGCAGTAATCGTTAAGTTTTTGGTTAAGTCATTTACTGCACTCGTTCTTTTCGATACTGGTGCATCGCATTCATACATATCAAGGGGATTTGTGGATAAGTATAAACTGCCAACCCAAGCCCTTAGGTCACCCATGTTAGTAACCTCGCCTGGAGCAGAATATATGGCTAGTTTATGGTGTGATCGGTTACCATTAAGAATTGGTAACTATGTTTTTCCATCAGACCTAATAGTGTTGGAATCCCAAGGATTGGATGTGATATTAGGCATGGATTGGTTGTCAAAGTATGAAGGGAGTATTGAATGTGCTAGTATGTCAATTTTGCTTACCACCCCAGAAGGGAGAAGGATCAAGTATGTATCCCGACATGTGCCAAAGAGGACTCAAGTAAATTGCTTAACAGGAGTTGTGCAGGAGGAAGTACCAGTAGTGAAGGATTTCCCTGATGTATTTCCAGAAGAGTTGCCAGGCATGCCACCGAATAGAGATATTGAGTTTTTGATTGAGCTTTTGCCAGGCACAGGGCCAATATCAAAGAGACCATATAGGATGCCTGCAAATGATTTGGTGGAAATTAAGAAGCAAATTAAGGAGTTACTGGATAAAGGTTATATTCGCCCAAGTTCTTCACCTTGGGAACGCCAGTACTTCTAGTAGAAAATAAGGATGGATCGTTAAGGATGGTTGTCAATTATCGAGGATTGAATGAAGTAACCATCAAGAACAAGTACCCACTACCGATGATCAATGATCTGTTTGATCGATTGCAAGGAGCTAAGGTATTTTCCAAGATCGATCTGCGATCAGGATACCACCAGTTGAAGATTCGGGAACTGGATATACCCAAGACGGCTTTCACCACCAAGTATGGGCTGGACTAGTATACCGTTATGTCATTTGGTCTGACTAACGCACCTGCATATTTTATGAACATGATGAACAAAGTGTTTATGGAGTTCTTGGATAAGTTCGTCGCAGTGTTCATTGATGATATCCTGGTTTACTCGAAGAATGAAGAGGATCATAAGGAACATTTGCATTTGGCTCTTGGAAAGCTCAGAGAACATCAATTATATGCCAAGTTTAGCAAATGTGAGTTTTGGTTGAAGGAAGTTGGATTTCTCGGACACGTTATATCCGGAGAAGGTATAGCAGTAGATCCCACTAAAGTTGATACAGTGACCAAGTGGGAAGCACCAACCACCGTGGGAGAGATCCGGAGTTTTCTTGGACTCGCAGGATACTACCGGAGGTTTATTGAGAATTTCTCAAAGATTACGAAGCCTATGACAGAGTTGTTGAAGAAGGATACCAAGTTCATATGGACGGAGGAATGTGAGGCTAGTTTTTAGGAGTTGAAGAAACGTTTGGTTACCTCACCAGTGTTGATTTACCGGATCAGACCAAGGATTATGAGGTGTATTGCGATGCTTCACGTCGAGGACTTGGAGCAGTGCTATGCAGGAAGGGAGAGTTGTTTTGTATGCCTCACGACAGCTTAAGCCTCATGAGTTGAATTATGCTACGCATGATTTGGAGTTAGCAGCCGTAGTGCATGCATTGAAGACTTGGAGACATTTTCTGATTAGAAACCATTGCGAGGTGTACACGGACCACAAGAGTTTGAAGTATATTTTCACACAGAAGGAGTTGAACCTCAGACAAAGGAGATGGTTGGAGCTCATCAAAGATTATGATATGAAATTGCATTATCACCCCGGAAAGGCTAACATAGTAGCTGACGCGTTGAGCCGTAAGAGCCATGTCAACACCCTAATGACGGGAGATTTACCAAGTGAGTTAGCCGAAAATCTTCGAGAGCTATGTGTGGAAGTAGTTCCAGGAGGCTATGTAGCAGCATTGGAGATTCAGTCTACGTTGATGGATAAAATCAGAGAAGTCCAAAAGACTGACAAGAGGATTGCTTCTATTAAAGAGAAAATTAGCAAAGGAAAAGCTAAGCGATTTCGTGAGGATGAGCACGATGCCTTATGGTTTGAAGACCGTGTCTATGTACCAAATGATCCGGAGATCAGGAAGTTAATTTTACAAGAGGCCCATGATTCACCGTATTCGATTCACCCAGGAAATACAAAGATGTATTTGGAATTGAAGGATATTTTCTGGTGGACCAGAATGAAGAAGGATATTACGGAATATGTAGCAGTTTGTGATGTATGTCAGAGAGTAAAGGCAGAGCATCAGAAGCCAGCCGGATTGCTACAACCATTGCCGATACCCGAATGGAAGTGGGATAACTTAGGCATGGATTTTATTACAGGATTGCCCAGAACACGTTCAGGCTATGACTCGATATGGGTTGTAGTCGATCGTTTGACAAAGGTAGCTCATTTCATTCCAGTGAAGACTACCTATACCAGTGCAAAGTTGGCAAAGATATACATGACCAGGATCGTATGTCTGCATGGAGTTCCAAGGAGCATTGTATCAGATAGAGGAACCCAGTTTACTTCAAAGTTCTGGAATCATTTGCATGAGACTTTGGGAAACAGACTGGAGTTTAGCACAGCTTTTCACCCGCAGACAGATGGACAGACCGAGAGAGTCAATCAGATTTTGGAGCATATGCTAAGAGCTTGTGCGCTAGATTATGGATCTAGTTGGGATGAGAATTTTCCATATGCATAGTTCTCTTACAACAACAGCTATCAATCTAGTCTGAAGATGGCCCCTTTCGAAGCCTTGTACGGAAGGAGGTGCAGGACCCCATTGTCTTGGGATGAAGTTGGAGACCGCCAGTTGTTTGGACCGGATCTGATAAAGGAGTCTGAATAGAAAGTGAAATTGATTCGCGATAGGCTCAAGGTAGCTCAGTCCAGGCAGAAGAGTTATGCAGATTCTAAACGCAAGGAGACAGTTTACGAAGTCGGAGACTGAGTTTATCTTCGAGTATCTCCACTTCGAGGAGTTAAGCGCTTTGGAGTTAAGGGAAAACTAGCACCATGTTTTGTAGGCCCATACAAAGTGTTGGAGCGTATGGGAGAAGTAGCCTACAAGTTGGAATTACCCGAAGGACTGTCAGGAGTTCACGACGTGTTTCATTTATCCTAGTTGAAGAAGTGCCATGCAAAAATGGCTGACATACCGCTGAGAGATACAGTACCACTAGAAGCAATTCAGTTGGACAGTGGTTTGACCTATGAGGAGAAACCAGTTAAGATTCTAGAATATGCCAGTTGAGTCACCCGCAGCAAGGTTATCAAATTTTGCAAGGTTCAGTGGAGCCACCACACGGAGGATGAAGCCACCTGGGAACGAGAGGAAGAATTGCTGAAAAACCACCCTCACCTATTTTCTAGCCAACCCGAATCTCGAGGGCAAGATTCATCTTAAGGGGGTAGGTTTGTAACATCCCAAATTTTCAATTTGGAATGTTATACACTAGATCATCATTGCATATCATATTTATTGCATTTTGGTTGATCCTAGAAATTTTTCGCAACTCAAGGACCCTCGGAGAGAGTTGGGACTTTTGATAGTTTCATATTTGAGTTGTCTCAAATTTTGAAAATAGGATCTTTTGATTTTATTTATTTTATCTTTAATTATTTCTATTATAAAAATTACGAGAGAGGGAATAAAATGACTTTCCCAAAATAAAGAAATATTGAGGATTTAATAAAAAAATCAAATAAGATTTTTATTTGAGTTTTATTTGCTATTTTATTTGAATTTAGGAAAATGCGTGTTTTTTAAAATTGCATTTAGGCCCCAAATAAATGTTCATCCTGTGAGGCTTGATTTTGGAAGCCGGGGAAAATTTATTTCAGGATTTTTGGAGTCCGTTTAGTAGTTCTTTTGTTTTTTCTGAGCGTAACTATTTAAAAAAACACAACCGACCTACGGGCCGTGTCCGACCCGGACACTAAGGCCCGTCCGTCTTTAAAAGCCGGGGAGGCCCAGCCGGAAGCCCCCCTAAACCCTAGTCGCCGCCCCGCGCCGCCGCCTTTGCCGCCGCCGCCGTCCCGCGCCGCCGCCCCGCGCCGCCGCCGACCGCCGCCGCCGCCGGATTTGTCGCCGGAGGTAGACCTCGCCGTCGCCGGTTTTTCTCGAAAAAGAAACGTTCGGTTTTCCGACGGTTTTGCTCTTTTTTTAGTTTCGTTTTTTTAAATAGATCGGTTCTCCAGTTTATTTAAATAGTGAGCGTTCGTCCGTTCGTTCGATTTAACGAACGTTCGTCGTTTTTCCTTTTTCTCGGATTAAATCCGCGATTTTTCTGATCGCGATTTCTGATCCGATTTTCGTTTTAGTATAACTTTTCGCTGGTTTATCAGAATCAGGCGATTCAAGCGCCTAGAGTTTCGTCTCGAAACCCTCTTTCCGATTAACCAACTCAAACAAGGTTTTGCCACTGTAAAAATTTCCTTAGATCCAGAATAGTAAATGAAGCCTGTTTCTTTTGCCGTTTGTCTTTCGTTGCTTCGTTCGTTTTGATTCTTTTTGCCAACCGGAGTTCTTAAGTTGAACCTTCTGGTTAGATCTCTTGTTCGAGTTTTACCTGTGCATTAGATGAGTAATTATTGTGTGCTTGTTTGTTTGCGATAGAGTACCTAGAGTGCGTCGTTTGTTACTTCGAATCGCTAGATTTCCCGGATCATCAGCAAGGCAAGTAACACTTTGATCATACCTCCGACTACCCACTTTTATTGCATTAGATCAATCCTTACACATTGCATGATTAGGATCTAATTAAATTGTGGGTTTGGGAAGTAGTTGAGGTAGTATCTATTACCTGTTTAATTATCAAACCTTTGGGAGTTACTTCTACGTTGCTTATTGCCATGCTATGCTAGTAGACGTGGATTGGGTGAGTGTATCCATGACAGATGTGAGATTTTTAATTAATGGTTTATTTAAGGTGGCAACTTAAACACACATCTGGGTGGATTGAGGTACCTGGGTATTCCAGGATTGCCTGTTTTTTTCTTTATGGACCGCCACCCAGGCTTAAAGGGATCATGAGATTATTCATGCTAGAAACTTTTGTGTGCAGCCACAAGCTATTATGGGCTCTAGCATAGTTGACTAAGTCGTGCAAACTCTTACAGTGGTAGACTAGAAGATGTAGGGGATGTAGGTGGTATGGTCTACCCATCGTAAGGTGTTAGCGCTTCTGAAAGACTATGTCTCGGTCATCCGTTTCTCAAACACCGTGTAGTGCGAGAAACCAAACGGAGGCGATCGAGTCTTGTGGGGAAAAATGCGCAAACCTCTGCAGAGTGTATAAACTAATCATGGTTAGCCGAGTCCCCGGTTATGGACATCTTGAGTATCTAGTACCTGGATTATCATGTGAATCTTAACATGTTACTCAAAAATTAATTTTGTTGGGTTTTGTTTAATGATGATGCTTAATTGGGATTGAGAATGTTATCAACCATTCTCAATGTTTAACAACCACCATGATAGTTAAATAAATTTATTCCTTTGCAGTAGGTAAAAATTGGCTTTACGCAAAACTGTAACCATAGAGCTTTCCACCAGCCAAATATGCATATAGAATAGCTGTTTCATTCCATTACTCTCTATGTGTTACATTGCCAGCATATTCCATGTGTTGACCCGTTTTCGGGCTGCAACGTTAATGTTGCAGACTTTTCAGACGATGATTAAGGAGTTTTAGGTCGTGGTTCTATACTCAGTGATGCCGTTGGAGTTGATGGAATCACTTATCTTCCAAGCCTTCCGCTATTATCGTTATTAGATGGCCTTAAGCCATATTTATTGTAATAAGTTCTCTTTTGAGACCCTCGATGTAATTAGTGTGTCGTTGCTACTCTCTTATAAATCCTTCAAGTACTGTGTGGTGTCAGCATTAATAATGTAGGGATGACACCGGAGCACAGAGATTGGACTGTCTGAGGTCTGGTCGCTACAGATACCTGAGAAAAAAGCATTTCTTCATTTAACAAGTGATATTATTAGATTAGTAGCAGCAATAGGAGCATATGGATAATGACCACACAACTACCACGTACTATTTGTCGAAACAACATGTATACCTCCACCTAGGCATAAACCAGGACAACTTTTCGAGTGGCATTTCCTTTATAATAGTAAAAAAATAGGTGATGTTGGACCAGCTGACGAACCCTAGCTACTATACATGGGGAGTTTGGGAGTAGTGGCATAGAAGAAAACCCGCATGCAGCGACCTGGGGAGCTGGACCAGTACAATGAAGCATGAAATCCAAAATAAGTTATACCTCAAGTGGGTGAGATGTCGCTTAGGCGGGCGGGTGGGTGTCGATGTTAAAACGACGGATCTCGGGTAGGGGGTCCCGAACTGTGCGTCTAAGGTCGATGATAACAGGAGACAAGGGACACAATGTTTACCCAAGTTCGGGCCCTCTCTATGGAGGTAATACCCTACTTCCTGCTTGATTGATCTTGATGAATATGAGTATTACAAGAGTTGATCTACCACGAGATCGTAACGGCTAAACCCTAAAAGTCTAACCTGTCTGACTATGATTAGGAGGATATATGTCAATGGACCTAGCCCTCCTATTTATATAGACACCGAAGGGATCTAGGGTTACATAAGGTCGGTTATAGAGAAAGGAATCTTCTTATTCGGACGCCAAGCTTGCCTTCCACATCAAGGAGAGTCCCATCCGGACACGGGTAGAGTCTTCGGTCTTAGTATCTTCACAGCCCATCAGTCCGGCCCATGTCTAATAGGTCGGACGCCCGAAGACCTCTTAGTCCAGGACTCCCTCAATAGCCCCTGAACCAGGCTTCAATGATGAGGTGTCTGGTGCGCAGATTCTCTTCGGCATTGCAAGGAGGGTTCACCTTTCCGAATACTCCAAGATAGCCTTCAGTCGTGACGGACGTGTCTGGATCTTCAACAGAAGTACCACGCACAACCGCAGAAAGTATAATATATCACGAGTCCAATCCGCCGACAACTTTTTGTAACGTGACATCATGTTTGCCCTGTCATTATTCCGAACCATTTCTAGTCCTGCCGTTCCATGTTTCGAGGCGCGCTTTTTATTGGCACGTCTTGTTGAAGCAGAGATCGTGTCCCCTTATTGCGGGATTCTCATCAATACGAGCATGGGTAATCCAACCGTTCCATTGGAATGATTCCTTAGGAACAGGCAGGTTTTCAGGCTTAGGAGGAGGCGTTCGATATCCGTTGCCTTTATAAAGGAGCCAAGGGCCGTCTTATTTTGTGCCGACCCTTTCCTCAGCCCTTCCAACTTCGAGTTCCAGCACCCGAGGTTCGACTCCATTGCTTCAAGCTGCCCAATCATGTCCGGACCCAGCCTCCGGGGCCGATGGGTGGCTTCCTCTGTTACAGAGGAGGACATTGCGAAGCTTCGTGTGGCCAGATACCTGACCATGGATATCACCCACAGGTTCCTTCTCGAGGACAGGTTATTCCTACTCCCAGATCCGGCGAGAGGGTCGTATTCATCTCCCACTTCTTGCAAGGGCTAGGTTCGCTCTTCATCCCTTCCTCCAGGGGCTCATGTTTTACTATGGATAAGATTTTCACGATCTAGCCCCAGATTCTTTCCTCCACATCTCGACATTTATTATCACATGTGAGGCGTTTCTCCGTGTTCCCACACACTTCGGCTTATGGCTCAAGACCTTCAGTGTGAAGCAGAAGGTAGTCGACAGGGAACAAGCGGAGTGCGGAGGTGCTACAGTGAGCAAGCTTACCAATGCTCCCTAGCCAAAAGGCTCTTTCACCGAAACTCCCAACCTATAGCAGCGGGAGTGGTTTTATGTCACTGAACCCCGTGGTACCAAGTGGGCGGCTATACCTGCGTTTCGATCTGGCTCTCTGTTACAGCTTGCATCATTGATAAATAAGGGGTTGGACTAGGGATCAATTGACGAAGTGCAGACTCTACAGAGCCGCACCTGGAGCCTCCTTGAGAAGGACGCCGGTCTTATCAACGTGGTTCAAGTAATGCTGGTCCGCCGGGTTCTGCCATGTCAGCGACGGGATCTCCGTATGTGGGAATTTAATCCGGAAGGACCACGGACCCTCCAAGAATTCTTTGGTATTACACACAAAGGAATGTGGAAGTTGTTTTTCGAGAAATGAAAATAGTGGACAGACACCACCGAGGACATCGGCCTTGGCCGCAACCATCCAGATACCTCGGTAAGCGCTTGACCCCCAAATAGTTTCTAGCTATGCGTGCCGTAATGCGATACTGATCACACTATCTTCTTCTAGGGCTGGATAAAGATAGCAAAGCGAATTATGTGTTCGCCCCCCCTTCCCGAAGACTCAGTGGATCCCGTATTAATAAGGATGCTAGCCCCGGGACCGTACCGGATGCCTGTGAAGGAGGACAAGATGGAGAGCGGGAGGACCGAAGGTGGCCTTCATCCCAAAGATATATTAGATGATGTGTCCGAGGAGATCAAAATCCCATCGCCCAAAGACAAAAGTAAAGGAGAAACCAACATTCCTTCTCACCATGGTAAGAAAAGGGCCGTCTCCAAAGATTGGGAGGAAAAAGCTCCTAAGCGAGGCAAGATGCCTTTGTGAGGTGGCTCGGGCTCGGAGGACGACGTCATCGCGCAGTCCCCCAGCGAGGGCAAGCCTAAATCGTAAGCGAACAAGGGTGTTTTAAACATATCCCGTTCCTCTCCTATGACCAGGGTAACATCTAGAATTTATGTTTTTGCAGCTCAGCACACAGTCTACTTCAATAGTCCTCTTCCTCGGGGGATCTTCTCCCGGAGATGATGGATAGTGAGACGCCCCCACCGGTCTCCACGCCCAATAGGGCGGACGACTTCGAGGTGTCGTCCCGGTGGGTCTCTCCTGATGAACAAGTGATGCGAGGGATGATGAAAACACTAACCGAAGGTGATACTTTGGTAGCCCAGGGTCCGGGTGCCAACAATAAAGGCCCCGGACTGTTCGGCTTACAGCCGGAGACAACTCTAGGGACGAATGCACGGATCCCTTCGAAGGGAGGCCGTGCTGCTACAGCAGCTTCCGCAGATCCACAAGCGCTGGATATATTGACAAAAATGCTGCGACAAGCGTCCGTCTCCGAGGACAATCGTACCTTGATGGGTACGGTGGTTGAAAAGGTCCTATCCACAAAAAGCGGATTGAATGAGGCCTTCATGAGCCTGCTAAGAGGCTTCGAGGTTTGTACTGTAATGCTTTTGATTTTGATTTATTCACAAAATACTCCTGTGTATAGATAGTAGCCAATGAGACTCTGATTGGCTTCCCAAGGGAGGCAATCAGAGGATCAAAAAGATATGTCCAAGAAATAATCTGACTACTTGGAACACAGGCTGTTACCTCCCCGGCTACTGCCCGATCCAAAGAAGTTGCGGATCTGCAGCCGAAGATTGATGAGGCGGATGATGACATCGCGCTTATCAACAGGCGTCTTGACGAGGCGCAAGGTATGTTTTTGGGGCAGTCAGTATATGTATGTATGATAGTATATGCACGAAGCTAGAATTGTGTACTGAGACACGCATAACTGCAGATGGTGCTGCCATGGTGGAGGCCCTTCGGGCTGAACTTGCTCTAGCCAAGGAGCAAGCCCGGATGAGTAATTTGGCTGCCAAGAAGGCAGCTGATGAATTAAAAACCAAACAGGCTGCTCGGCGCCAGTGTGAGGAGAGAATTTCTGTCATGGCACGCGAGCTAAAGGAAACCACTGTCTAGTGTGAATTCCTCGAGAGGGATAACAAAGCCAAAGCGGGCGATCTCGGCAAGGCCTTACAAGAGGCGAGAGAAGTACGATCCGAGTCTAGAGCGGCTCGGGAGGAGATCCGGCAAGCTAGGGAGATAGCGACTGGTAATCCTTTCTTGTTATAGACTAAATTCGGCGATCTGAAGTATTCCCCGCTTAATCAGATGTGGAGCTCTCCAGACGTATTCTTGGACCTGCCGAAGAGCACCTCCGATGCGACACAATTTAACCAAGCGCAGGAAGGGTGTGCCACAGAGAAGCTTTTTAGGTCACAATTTGGCGTGCCAAAGCGTCCGCTGTTACTGAACAAACAGATGGCCCAGTGGGCCGAGATCCACAGGATATCTAGTTCTGCCATGAAGGACATCATAGTCCGGCTGTGGCCTACTGCGCCAATTTCGAATAGCTATTTCGGTTTGGTGCAGCGGCTTGTTTATGCGGTGCCACGTATCGACGCCGTTAAGCATTCAACGTGCATTGAAGGTGCATGGATTGCATTTGCCCGTGTCAAGACAGACTGGGTGAAGATGAAGGCCACCGATGTTGCAGCGAGGAGTCCCCCCAAGGGCAAGGACCATCACGGACCGGAGCATTATTTTGAGGATGTCTCAGAGGGTGCCCGCTTGATAGAGGGTTAGTGCTCAAAAGACATGATATTTAAATGAAATGTATTGAAATTGTAAAAAACAATATTATGATAATATTATGATATTCGCTTAAAAGCATTGGTTCCCCCTGTGCGACTGTTTTTGTATAATCTGAATGTTTTCCAGTCGTCGGCTTCAGCCCCCTCGTAGAATATATGGGGGTGTTCTGAAAAGCACTTGACCACTCTTAACCCAACGTATTGGTCCATGAAAGAGGTGTCAATGCGGCGAATGAGGCAATTGAACTATAGGGCGTTAACACTTTCAATTAGCCATAAGAGTTTTATGGTAGGTCTATGATATAGACCCTGGTATGTACGCGGTTATCCCAATATGGTGCGTAACATGTATGACCTGAAGAAAGGTCCTTCGTGTAATATGGAGGGGATCACAAAAGATTCCGCTAAGTCATCGAGTGGTTGACCAGCTCTCGCCGCATCATGACAGTCAGTTTTCGGCTTTCTCTACTGAGGTGTTTGACCAAATGAAACGAAAACACAATCGCAGTAATCCTCCATTTAGTACCTTAGCCGATAGAGCGGAACGTAGGGTAGAAAGCACAGGAGCTGGGCAACCCAACTATTGACCCAAGACATGATTCGGCGCTGATGCATATAAGGCCAAACTCACGACGCCGAAGTATGCTATAAAGTTGTTCGGAATTGTTAGCAATTTGTTTTGTTCCCATATCGAGCCCCTGGCGAGTTTTGTCGGGGTGTGTGAAATAACACAAGGAGCAAAATTCAGTTCTTTAGAGAAAAGTGAATACTGGATACAGATTATGTTCACTAGAACTTGAGTGATATGCCAATTGTTGTTTTGTATATAATAACGCCAGACCCCGGCTATTTGACATGCCATGGGTCGACGGTTGAGGAAGAAGGCACTTTACAGGCTCGCAAAATAGAGAGTGTGGTCTACAAAAAGTTGTTTTGGATTTCCTATCGCACGTCTGCACCGCCTTTCCTCGATGAAGGGGCTCCTTAAAAGTAGTAGCTTTTGGGTGAATGTACAAACTAGAACTCTGATAGAGTCGGTGAGATGACCAGCCTGCGAGTCACATGTGGTAAAGGATAATGAAAAATAAACAATAGTTAGAAAAGAAAAGAAGGAGGTTATGGTAGTACTTGTAGGCCCGTCCGTATTGTGCTTCCGCCGATGCCCATGGTATTTTAAGTGCATAGTTATGTATGCGCGGTACAAATTTCGCGGGTGTATGAGGCGGACGGCAGAAGCCGAACTACTAGTCCAGCTCCAGAATTGGTCGATCCTCAGGGGGAAATTGCTTCTGACCCCCAGTATTTGGTTGGTGAGTCTCTTCATCATCACTATCACCGGGCGGCCTCTTCCCCTTGTGTTTGGCGTTGAGCTTGCCGGCCTGCTTTAAGACCCAACAACTTCTATTGGTGTGATAAGCTGGTTTATTAGAGTTGCCATGAATCTAGCAGGGCTGATCCAATCTCTTGTCTAAATTGGATGGTCCGTCTCTGTTTGCCTTGAATGACTTTTTCCATTGACCGGGTTTGGGGCCGCTGAATCTGGTGTTGACCACTGTGTCGTGCCTTCTTTATTTATCATTATGATGTTTGTGTTTGCTCCGTCGTGGTTTGCCATTGTCGTCTCGGACTTCGGAAGTGCCTGGATCACTGGCGCTGTTGCTTCTACGAGCGAGCCAGGTGTCTTCTCCGCGCAAAAGCGGGTCATTAGAGCGGTAAGGGCTGACATGGATTTTGGTTTTTCTTGACCGATTTGGCGAGCGAGCCACTCGTCCCAGACGCTATGTTTGAAGGACGCTAGGGCTTACGCGTCCGAACAGTCGACGATTTGGTTCATTTTAACTAAGAACCTAGTCCACAGCTTCCTGGCTGACTCTCCGGGCTGTTGAACTATATGGCTTAAGTCATCATCATCTTGTGGCCGGAGATATGTACCTTGGAAGTTGTCGCAGAAGGCGTCTTCCAAATCCTCCCACCTGCCAATAGATTTTTCGGGCAGACTGTTTAACCAGTGCCGAGCTGGACCTTTGAGTTTTAACGGGAGGTATTTGATGGCATGAAGGTCATCTCCGCGGGCCATGTGGATATGGAGAAGGAAATCGTTGATCCATACCACGTGATCGGTTGTTCCATCATATGATTCAATATTCATGGGTTTAAACCCTTCTAAGAATTCATGCTCAATTACTTCGTCTGTGAAGCAAAGAGGGTGTGTGGCGCCTCTATGTTAGGCCACATTGCGATGTAGCTCCCATGGAGTCCATCTGCGGTTTTCGGCCAGGGTGTGACTAGGCTTGTCACGTCCGAATAGATAGCCGTCGTCACATGTTGGGGCACGTCCTCGCAATCCGTAGATCAATCTGGTATGTCCTGCTCTATTGTACATGTCCTGCCGAAGGTCATATGTGTGACCACGAGCTGTGTTGTCTCTGCCTTTACGGTGAGGTGGGGCGGGCTGGTGTTCGGCTTGAGTTGCCGCTTTGTCCCAACCGTGTGGTGGTCGGTTAGCCGCATTGTGCGGTGGTGGCATGGGCTCCGGCGCCTCATCATCGAACTAAGGTAGCAATTTGCGCTTCGGGTAAATTTTGGCTGGGTTCTTGAGGCCGCATTCTTCGGCTACTAGGACATCAGTCCATCTATCATTGAGCAGATATTGGTCAGCTTGAAGCTGCTGCTACTTCTTTTTCAGGCTCCTTGCAGTGGCTATTAGCCGGCGCTTAAAGCTCTCCTACTCCTGAGGTTCCTCAGGCACGATAAAATCCTCGCTACCGAGGCTCACCTCATCCTTGGAGAGTGGAAGATAATTACTATCCTATGAATCATCGTTTATGGCCTGTTCCTCAGGCCTAACTTGCATGTTTTCCCGATCGTCCTGTTCGGCAGTTCGTTCGTCGGGATCTTCTCTGTCTTTGGCACCATCCGGAGTGTTATCTTCTCCCATGCCGGTGTTGCTGTCTTTGTTGTGGCATGATTTAGAGCGGTGCCACTGATGTCGATGCTTTGGTTATGTCTTGGGAGGTTCATCCTCAACTGGATTCTCTTTGTCATCGCTGCTATTTTCTTTTGGTGCATCCACCATTTATACATCATACGAGGAAGTGGCCATCCAGCGTCCGGTAAATGGCGGGTTTTGGGCCTCTTCTTCACCGGCATCGTCGTCCATACCGTCGATGTCATCGGAGCCGTAATCGAGCGTGTTGGTTAAGTCTTCGAAAGTGGCTATGAAGTGGGCGGTGGGTGCGAAGCGTAATTCTCCATCATCAACCTCCAGTTCGAACCGGATATAATTCGGTTGTGAGCCCCCCACTAAGGATAGTGCTCTTAATGAGTTTAACACGTCGCCCAAAGGCGAGTGCCGGAAGATGTCCGCGGAGCTGAATTCGATGATCGATGGTCGATCAAGCTCAGCGTTTGCGGACACACAAGGTTCGGAACATGTAGCCGGAGACGAGTCCATGGTTTCGGTGACATAGATGTCACTTGAAGTTAGATTCTGTGTGCGGCTCCAACGCCGCTGAGTCTGCGGCTTCCGCGGCGGGGTTGAGCTTCCCGTCTTCGGGTGGCGTGATCTGCTCTGGATCTAGGGCCAGAGGAGCTACATGTACTATCTCCTGGGTATGGTCTGACGACAGATTTACGGCATGTTCATCGTGGTGGCAGGGAGCGGCAACCGTGGTCTCTAATCCGTCGAAGATCAAGTCTCCATGGATATCTGCGTCGTAGTTCAAGCTTGCAAATCTGACCTGATGGCCAGGGGCGTAGTTTTTGATCTGCTCCAGATGGCCAAGCGAGTTGGCCCGTAGTGTGAAGCCGCCAAACACGAAGATCTGTCTGCGGAGGAAGACTTCCCCTTGGAAAGCGTCGTTGTAGATGATTGAAGGAGCCATCAAACCTTTTGATGACGGCACAGTGGAACTCTCAATGAAAGCACCAATGTCAGTGTCAAAACCGGCGGATCTCTGGTAGGGGGTCCCGAACTGTGCGTCTAAGGTCGATGATAATAGGAGACAAGGGACACAATGTTTACCCAGGTTCGGGCCCTCTCTATGGAGGTAATGCCCTACTTCCTGCTTGATTGATCTTGATGAATATGATTATTACAAGAGTTGATCTACCACGAGATCGCAATGGCTAAACCCTAAAAGTCTAGCCTGTCTGACTATGATTATGAGGATATATGTCTACGGACCTAGCCCTCCGGTTTATATAGACACCGAAGGGATCTAGGGTTACATAAGGTCGGTTATAGAGAAAGGAATCTTCATATTCGGACGCCAAGCTTGCCTTCCATGTCAAGGAGAGTCCCATCTGGACACGGGTAGAGTCTTCGGTCTTTGTATCTTGACAGCCCATCAGTCCGGTCCATGTCTAACAGGTCGGACGCCCGAGGACCCCTTAGTCCAGGACTACCTCAGTGGGATCTTCCCACACGACGGCAGCGAACAAGGGCGTGGAGGACCTTCGTCCGTGCCAGCGCCGACTCCTAGAGGACGGTGTGCATCGGCTTCCTCCATCACCAACAGTGACAATGTCAATGCCGCACCTCCTCACCTCCCGCAGCGGACGAGATTCGGCCGGATCTGTGACCATCGGTGAGGAGAGAGATAGAGTGGACACTGTCATCTTGTTTAGATATGGAGAGGGTGAGAGAGCGAGACGTGAGAAACCCTATCAAACAAGAGGCTATATATATACAATTGAGTAAAAAATCTCTCCATAGCAGTGGTTTTAGATAGAATATGTGCGTTCCCGGATAAAAGAAACGAAAACTGGTGGACAATTTTTTTTAACGTACCAAGAAAGAAAACTCAAACAAAAACACGCCCCTGCTTCCAGGTCGCGAGAGTCGTCGCGCACGCACACATAGACATAGACATCCATATCCGTGTTTATGTAAAATTCCATCTCCATCTCCAATCAAATTTGTCCAACTGGCACATTATTTACGTAATTAATTATATATGCAGCAATATGAACGTACACCATCTCTTGTTTGCGGGGTTCCAGACCACTGCCACGCCCGCTCTTGACCAACCCAAACCCACTTCGTCACTCGCGTGTGATTCCTTCCCAAAACGGCCAGTGCCGCATTCATGCCCGGCCAGAGCGGACACGACCTCTCACTGGCGCCGACATTGAAGCGACGCGCCGGCCGAGAGAGCGTCGCACGCGCCACTTCCCGGTGCACTCGTCTGCTCCACGTTCAAAGGTCGCAATAGCCGGCCACAACATGCATGTAAAAAGTTCTTGGGAGTTCGCGCTACAGCTAGCAGTCCTCCCCCTCCTCGTCAATCTCTTCCAGTAGTGCTAGTACTCCATGGCAGATCCATCGACAAGCAGGCGGGAAAGTTATCGTATACTCGGTTTGCAGTGAGTGGCATGCCGAGTGACCGTGTGGTGTGGAGCCGTGGAGGAGGGTGAGACAGGAACACGACAGACGTGATTTAAACGCTGGTTTTTTCTCGATGGAGCGATCCAACGAAACAAAACATTGGTTTCTCCTTGTTTCCATTTGCCTCTGGAAAAACGGAAACTTTCCACTCCATTTTTAGTCCTACTCCAAGGTTGCCCTATTACAACATTCCATCAAATAGAAAGGAAAACTAGCACACATGCTAATGCATCACAGTGATTCACAGATCATAGCCAATATTTACTTCACAACTAAAGATAAAAGTTGTGAGAGTGTGTGCAAAAGAAAATTTACTAATGGGGTCACTATGACTTAAACCCTAAACCCTAAACATGATTTAATTTCCTGGCTAGGTAGAACCTGTCGAAGGAAAGACAGCTGGCACCCTGGGATCATACGATGCTTTTGTGCAGTTCCACTAAAATCGAGCTGAGCATCCCTATAGGAAAAGATATTGAACAAGTGTGATTAGAATAATAGTACGTGCACTAGTTCATGAGACATAAACTCATCACAAATAGAAGCAGGTAGAAGTAGAGAAAGATCCACATAGAGATGGAGCTACGTGGGGAGCTGCGGCAGTGGAGCAAGCCGGCTCCAAAAAGAAGTTGTACCTGGGATGTCGGGCTGTAGCTATAAGGGCAGTTGGGAGGCGGTATCAGACCATACCATGGGGACCCCCGTTTGGGATGCACTGATAGTGGGTTTTCTCCCTCGCCGATGTCGACCGCGTCTGCATAGAACATCGTCCCCTTCCCCCAACGGCGGGATCAGGCCGAATCTGTGACAAGCGGTGTGGCCACCATCGTTCTATGCTTGTGAAGAGAGCAACCCAAGCAAGCAGGCTTATAGCTTAGGCTCCTGCTCGTGTATATATAGTGGTTTTCTTTTTCTCTCCATATCAACCATTTTATATTGTGTACGTCTCACTGAAGAGTGAAATGATGGTTGGTTCTTCTGACTAACTGTGTGATTTGACTGCCCCTTAGTGGCCCCTACATGTACTCCCCCTATGTGTATTACCGTTCCAGAGTCTCACTTGTACTTATCTATATTTTCTTGCATGACATGTAGACAGGATGCACATAGTGGATTTTCGTTACTGCACGTTGTTACGTAGTGCTACTAGTACCTACTCCCTCCTTCCGATTCACTAGTAGTACTCCCTCCGTCCTGGCTTATTGGTCCCCTTTGTACTCAATTCATGGGCTCGTTTTCCTCAAGGAATTGTCTTTGCCAACGTATTAATATAGGGAATGCATGCGTGAACAACGAATGATTAAACCTTGCATGCAACGATTTGACAAAGCATTGAGTTATGAACATGTGAATGTGAGGGACTACAACCTCATGCATGCATGCAACAGTCACACGTACACATGGGCGCAAAAACACGCGCGACGCCCTAATGCATGCATGCCCGAGAACACAATGGAACACACACGGTCACACTCAAGTGCTCAACCTACATGTGCATGCACACACATACTCAACCAGGGTGAGCTAGTGACCGTATAAACACCAGGAAATGTATATATTGAGCGCAATGAGCATACCATGAAGTCCACTGACCATATTTTTTACAAATATATAGTGACAAACAGTGTATTTATCTCGTTTGAAATTAAGGCATATTAACCGGAAAGGAGGCAGTATGGACTAGCATTACTTTGATGTGTCCCGTCAACTTGCCGAACAAGGAGAAGCTTGCAGGACGGGAGAAGCTTGCACACGGTGGCTCGCAGGACAAGGAGAAACTATTCACTAATGCAAGCTCTCCCTCGCGCAGGAGGTGGACGTGCAACAGTTAATTTGGCGTCAGATTGCCAGAAGCATACACTATACTAGTACCATTATTGTTTGACTTCCCGAAGAGGCGAACAACCAAGCGCAAAGTTTACTAGTACTACTACTAATAGGAACCGGAGGGAGGAGCGCCGACACTCCTATTTTATTTTAAAATGTGATAAAGCAATCTTCAACACATTTGGTTCTCTTCGAGGGTTCTCGCATGTGATAACGGAAGTTGATTGCATGGAACACTTGCCACAATTCTTGCTTAATTCTGGCTCATATCTTGTTACAAATAGGAGCGCTCGGTAATATTTTCTCTTTTTTTGTTATTCAGCATGTAAACAAGTCAGCAAACCTTGCGGCGCATCTTTGTGTGAATCGTGCTTGCTGCACTTTGAATGTGACCAAGAGTTGGCTGGATGAAACACCTCTCTTCCTTCTTCTTTTTTGCGGGGTACCTCGCTTCCTAGCCTGTCTCTTCGATGATCGTCCTAAGAATGCTTATATATGAATAAAGCTCTCTCATTTACCCGCAAAAAAGATTAAGCCATATTAACCGGAAAGGAGGGAGTATGGACTAGCACTACTTTTTGGTGTGTCCCGTCAACTCGCAGAACAAGGACAAGCTTGCAGGACAAGGTGAAGCTCCCTTGCGCCCACTCTGTCGACCTCAAGCCTAGTGGCCCGTAGGACGAGGAGAATCTTTTGACTAATGCAACCTACCCTCGCCTAGGCGGTGGACATGCATCAGTTCATTCGGTGTCAAATTGTTAGAGGCATACACTGTAGTACCATCATTGTTTGACTTCATGAAGAGGCGAAGAGCCAAGTGCAAGGTTTAGTAGTACAAGTAGTACTACTACTAGAACTGCATGATGGAGCGTCTGTACTCTTATTTTATTTTAATCTTTAATAAAGTACACATTTATTCAGGAGAAGTGTGGAAAACAGTAGCCCAACAGTATTATTAAAAAACAAACATGTTATGATGATATCAATCAACCATGCTCGAATATATCTTGGCCTCCGTGCGAGCCCGTCTGTGTGTTCTCGCTCCTCGTCTCTCCGAAGGAACATCGGGTTGGCCATTTTGCTATCAATTGAGATCGTTTTCTCACACTCTGGTCCCACATGTTAGTGATATGCCAAGAGGAAGTGCGTTGACCGACTGGCCATACGCGTACTTGGTTTTGCACCTTCATACTACTCCTCCCTCCCTCACAGCTTACAGGGCGCACCTCATTCTCATGCATTTCCACCAAGAGAGAGACTTTAGCCGCGTTTGATTTAATGCTCAATTAATTAGGGCGGGGTAACCACAATCAAGTTCACAATTTCCTCTCGATGTACTAGGTGTGTATGCGGAATGGAGTAAGTGCATGCATGTGTGTACCCGGGGTGGAAGCACCGTATGCATGTGTGTACACATTATTTCCTCTAGTAATAGACGTCGTGCTATAACTACCAATGCTATTTTCAGGTCGATCGCTAGTCGCCTTGGTCCCAAAGATTGTTGAAGTGTGCTCTATAAACAGTGACGGAGGGAGTAGTATGAGCGGATTCAAAGAAGAGTGTATTGATGGTTGCTACTTCCGAGTAACTTACAGTGGGAAAGGTGGGGCTTATGATTTGACTGCTCATTACTCACTATTAGTGCGGTGTAACAACCGAGCTGAGTCTCCCATGCGGTTGTGCACTACTCCCTCCGTTCTTAAATACTATGGAGTATTTGTCTTTCTAGAGATTTCAATGAGTGACTACATACGAAGCAAAATGAGTGAATCTACACTCTAAATATGTCCATTTGAAATTTCTAAAAATATAAATATTTAGGAATGGAGGGAGTATAATTTTGTGAATGGCACATGGACCCGGATGCTGAAGAGGCTTATGGCAATGCTATCAAGCTTCCAGCACTTGTTTACATAATTGACATACTATACAAATAATTTTCCAGCGACATGAAATTGTACAATGCTCTGAGCTTTCAGCTTTTGTTTCGTGTGTCTTGCCATCCATGATCTTTCAGAAAAAATTAAAAAGTAACTTCCTTGCTAATGCAACTCAATGATTAGCAGATCAGAGCTAATATTTACATCACAACTGAAGACAAAGTTGTCAGATGGTGTTAAATTAAAATTGATCCATGCTTTCATCGGTAGCAACTTCCCCCCAGCTCAGTCTAAATCAACAAGGCATGTTGGGAAAAAAGTAGATGTTTGGAGCATGTAACATTCCGATCATTTTGTGCAGTTCCAGTAAAATAGAGCTAAGCGTCCCTGTTCCAAAGATATTAAGTCTGATTACCATAATAGAGGATTGTTGATGAAACAATAAACACACAAATAGAAGCCGGTCACCTTTGCAGTATCTCTTAAGACTAACTAGTTGGAGAATATTAAGAAAATAGTTGGAGAAGATTAGGCTCGGAGTTGGATGAGGAGGACAGAGCAAAACCAATCTCCCTTTGTGCAGTCACACTGAAATGTAGAGACGATGCATTTGCGAAATTTTAGTACAACTGCACAAAACACTCTTAAGAAAAAAGTGATTTGTGTAGTTCACCAAAAGGTGACGATAGCAATGAGGTGAAATGGATAGGCCTGTTTGCAAAAAAAGAGGTAGAAAGGAAACAATTACTGGCAACAATTACTGGCCAATAACAGTAGATGACACATAGGACGACAAAAAAGAAGCATATTCCTTATCCTAAGGGAAGATAACAACACAGTTGTGTTTGTCTAAAACGGTGTGAGGACGAGATTGCAATATGGAAAGTATGCCGGATGAGCTACGTTTTGGCAAAGAACTATGGAAGATCCACATGCAAGATTTTCCACATGTAGCGATGTGGGAAGACGGGAAGTGGAGCAAGGCCAGAGGGGATACCTGAGGTTCGTCAGGATGTAACTAGGAGAGCGGCGGCGGGCGGGATCTGCCCATACTGCAGCAGTGAGCAAGTGGAGTAGGCCCTACCATGCCAGAGCTTGGTCAGAGAGAACGGAGGGTACCGTAGATCGGGACGTGCTACCTTGGTGCCATCGAACGGAGAAACGATGCACGTCCTCCCTTTCCGCCGGCGGACGGGATGCAGCCAGATCAGTGACTAATGGTGAGTGAGAGAGGGGCCATTGCCGCCTTGTGTGAGATACTCTAAAGAGAGACGAACCCCGGCAGGCAGGCTCCATTGTATATAGTGGAGCGAACTACCTTTTTCACCATAAAAATCGTTTTATATTCTGTGTACGTGCCATTGAGTGATATAAATTTATTTAAAAATAATGCGCCAATGCATCAAGTCGAACTTTGTTTCGTGCACACATGGTACACGACCTCCGTAGGTAAACAACCGCTACCCACGCTCAAATTAGCACGTGGGCTGCCATTTCATATAGAAATGAGCTCCCCACGCGGGTGTGGCTGGGCACGAAGCGTGAGTACGTCACTGGTGCACGTCGGTCCTAAACAAATAGTTTTTAACCCCTTCCTACGAGGGCATTTGGAATAGTCGCCAAGTGAGTGTGGGCGATAGGGGGGGTCCTTCCCACACGACCGAGAAACCGTCGGGGATAGGGCCCCTACAGTACTCCTACTCGTTTCTGCTCTCATTGCCATCGCAGTCGGTATTATGTGGTGCTACGTTTATGATGCGCGGCCCATCACAAACGGTTCACTATTATAGAACATGTATGATGCACGGCCCATCACAAATGGTTCACCGTTAAGAAGATTAGCTAATCGTCATACGAGTATGAGACAGGATTATCAGACGTCGGACCATCGTAATATCGTCGTACACAACAACTATCGCACATGCTATGCTATGGTGCAACGTTTATGATGCATACTTCATCAGAAATAGTGTATGGTTGCAAATCGTGTATGATAAGGCAACTAACACAAACGTTTAGTTTGCCCGCACCGTTTGTAATATTGTCTGACATCGCACACGGTTTGCAAACGGCAACTGTGTGCATGCTTGCACATGTTTCCTCTCTGTGAACCGTCTTAGATTATGGTGCATATCACAGACGTTTGTGTTTTACCAACCGTGTGTGCCATAACAACCTGGAGAGCATAATTTCACCGTAATTTAATTGCTGCTTTTCCAAATTGTACCGGATTTGGATTTGAATTTGAATGTATTCTACAGCTTTATTCATATCCATCAGGTTCAAACAACCAATGCATTATTCGATTCATAGGTACATATGTTCAAGAATTACATAAGAACCAAACTAGCAAAAAGGCCCATGCGTTGTAACGGGAGAAGAAAAATCTACTCATATCTCTAGATGGGTCAGTTGGACAAACCGAGCGTGTCCGGTTGATAGGTTATGAGATCGGACCCTCCCATTGATTATTTTATTTTTCTCCGGACCTAGGCCACAGTGTGCCGCCAGATAAGCTTCCTCTATTGGGCCTAAATGGGTGGAAAATAACAAAACCAAAATAGCGTACGTGAAATTAATTGAAGGGGGACCAAACAAAACAGGACGAAACCAAGAATATCACCTCCCTTTAATAGTAGGTATAGATAAAGAATGATGAACCACAGTTATATACTTGTACTATTAAAGACGGTAAAGAAAGAGGCGAAATATATTTTGGTTGCTGAACAAGGTGGTGTGGAATGCCCATATTGTGCCCTCCTCCATGCAAAAGGCACGCACGACTCTAGTCCAACCCCTTGGGATGGTCGACCACTCATCCTTCACGATCTTCATGAAAACATCTAGATAATCATCGTGTTCTGGTAGAAATACTTTAACCTTTGCATGCCCACAAATCATGTATCTTGAGATGTAATCTTGAGTAAACTGCTCTGGCAACCACTTCAACGGAAAAAGATTCAGACATTGTCATCTAACACAACTCATTATGGGCAGTAAAAACAAGGCTGCAGAGTTCTTACTTACCATCCTGCAGTTCACCATTATCTTGGATAAAGTGTAAACAAATAGTTTAATTGCCATCTTTGGACCCATTTTACTAACAATCTTTATCAGCGTCCTCACTTGATGTTGGTTCATCGATATGTATTTGCCCCATACGTAGAAAGGGTCGAAGCGCGGATCTTTACCAATGACATATGTACCTAAAAGCACCAAGTTAATATTAAAAACTAAACAGCAATTGCACAATGATGTAGCACAACACTGTTTTATAATATGTCTATATACATCTGTATGTGGTAGTCCATTTGAAATCTCTAAAAATACAAATATTTAGGAATGGAGGGAGTATCTTATAACATCCAATATACTCACATATTAGATGAATTAACATCTTATATTATGGGCCAGAAGGATTTTAGTGCCTTCTTACAAATTATCGGCTGATTAACTGTTGCTATATCCAGGGGTTACAGTTAGTTTGAGCTAGTTCGGGCTCAAATAGCCCTAAATTATATCTAAACATGAGGGCTAGTTTGAGCTAGTTGCATCTATAACCCACCCCAAAAAATTATCCAACCTAAGAGGTGCTAATTGGAGCTAGTTCTCCTAGTGCATTTATTGTCAATCTAACCTTGCCATCCAAACAAATCTTTGTATGGAGTTAGTTCAGGGTTAGTGATGAGCTAGAAACTAACTGTAACCTCTAGCTACGATGAATATCCAAACAGGGTTGTGTTGTTGCTGCTGTTGCGGCTGCTCTTCTACGTATATCTAGACATCATTAGAACATTAATGTAACACTCTTTCTTGTTGCTATGTAGCATAGGATTGCATATTTAGACATTAAGTATAGTGCATGTTTATCTGTAGCCTCAGGTATATTACATATGGCCCAAGTTAACCTAATGATAAATGGGTTGCAGATATATTCAGATAAAGTCCGATTCACCAATTAGTCCCTTATCAGGTGTCGGCCTATATGGTACCAGCTACCATATCCTAATAGTCAGCGGATATAAGCCATGGGATGAAACTAACCTTGATGGAAAACAACAGTCATCCCAAAATTATCCTGTGTAGGTACATCAAGAAGCATGTTAAGCACAACAGGTCATACTTGCACATATAGAACAACATGTTGTGAATAACTGGAATAAACAAGGCATACTATGAACAACCAAAGATAGCATTTGAAACTGGACATCTGCTAACTACAAACAACCGAACAACCAAAAAACTTTAAAAGAGGCATATTCTAGCTATAACAGGCTTAACAACAAGCAAATATATGCATACCTATCGGTATGTTTAAAACTGGATTTATGAAATGTACTGCCCGGTAAATAATTGCACATATAGAGCATCACATTGTGAACAACTGAAATAACCAAGGCATACTACAAACAACCAAATATAGCAATTAAAACTGGACATATTCTCACTACACTACAAAAGGGACTCGACAAAACAAATCATGGGTTTCCCCCTGTGAAGAGGCACGACAAAACAAATCGTGGGTTTCCTCACTTGTCACAGATGGGCTCGTTCCCGTGGGAAGAGCACAGACCCTGGATGCGCTCCATGTTGTCGCAGATGGGCTCCTTCCCCTTGGAAGAGCACGACTGTAGGGTGCCCTCCCTGATGTCGCAGACGGGTGCTTTCCCCTTGGAAGAGCAGATGGGCTCTTTCCCCTTGGAAGAGCCAGAGAGGGTGCCCTCCTCATGGTCGCCGTCGATGAGGTCTGACTTGGAAGCTGTGGATCCCAAGCCAGCATCGTAGAATGTGTCCTTCAGAAATGAAAAAGGGGCTCGATGGCAATGCAGAATGGAAAATTGTTGACAATGAGCAAGAGGAGATCAGCGGCAGGGCCATGGATGAGATCGACGACGGTTGAACCCAAGGGGTTGGGTGTGGGCCACTTAACCTGTGACATAGTCGGCCTCAGGCCGTCGCTGTCGATGACCTCGATGTTTTAGCCGGCGGACGAGACATGCCCGCATACTCTAGCCCGCTGCTTGAGTTCCTGACGCCAGTAATGATCGTCAGCTTCCTCGGCGACGTCGGGCGAAGGGACCGCTATACACCTCTTTTGGGTCAGTCGTTCCTCGAGCTCCATGGGAAGCATAACCGGGCATAGCCTGCGACGCTCTAGAGTGGGGATCGGGATGGGGATCTGTGGAAAAGGGGGCATTTGGCAGACGTCATCTAAGAAACTTAGGCGGCCTGGGTATGGAGATTGGTGGGTAAGCTGCACGGGCAAACTGGCAGATGTTGACAATGGAGGCCTTGTGGCACCGGCGGCATCAGCGGCAGCGGGGACCTTGCTAGGGTTTCTTGCGAGGGAGGGTGTGTGTGTGTGTGTGGAGGGGGCACGGGGTGTTTGAGGAAATGACGTGGGTAATGAAAATTTCACTACGCGGGAGTCAAATGCGGGATTGAAATGCCGGGCTATTGAAAATTTTGATGATAGTGCATCGCACACGGTCCGGAGATAACAACCGTGTGTTATGAAACAGAAAAACCCTTGAGGTGGGTAGATATTTTCTAGGGATGCAAGCGGGATTGGGAACAAGAAACATCGCACACGGTCCGTAGAGAACAACCGTGTGTTATGAAACAGAAAAATCCTCGAGGCAGGCAGATATTTTTGAGAGGAGGAGCCTCGTGGAGCCCAATGTACAATGCGGATGTGTGCGTGACAGGTGCATCGGCATGGCACACGGTTAGTTTGAGTGAACCCTGTCTGTTGCGTCATCCGACTTATCTAATGTTCATAAATTTGGCGAAAAATGACGTGGGAGAGGGTCAGAACACGAACACACTTTCATGTGGACCAAATTTATGTATCAAAAGGGCAGTTTGATTTTCAAATACCAAATGCAACTTCAATGTGGCACCTCTGTCACAAAGCGCACTATATTGCATGCCCCCACCCCCTCGTGTCAGCACGAAGGGAATCCTAAGCTATGAATGCATGCCCCCTCCTCCCCACCAACCGAGGTTCACCCTAGCAAAGTGCGGAGTAGCTAGCAGCCCCCCTCCTCCCTCATGTCGGCACGAAGGGAATCCTAAGCTATTAATGCATCCCCCAACCGAGGTTCATTCAAATAGCAAAGTGTGAAGTAGCTAGCAGCCCCCCTCCCTCGTGTCAGCATGAAGGGAATCCTAAGCTATGAATGCATGCAGCCCCAACC
>NC_041382.1:233398613-233422788 GCF_002162155.2 Triticum dicoccoides | reverse complement strand
TAGCTAGCCGCCCCACCCCCCTCGTGTCGCCATGAAGGGAATCCAATGCTATGAATGCATGCCCCCAACCGAGGTTCACCTAGCAAAGTGCGAAGTAGCAACCCCCCCCACACACACACATTCAGTTGGCGGGCCAGATAGGCATATATCTCACCAAGATGGATCATAAAATGGACCAAGAATAATCCACCTTGGTCGTACAACCTCTCTCTTGTTGTTGGTGAAAGTGATGGTCGTCCATGCGACCCCGGAGATGGGATAGCTCGCCAATAATTACACAAGTAGCTAGTCCCCAAAGACAACCACTGCATGCGTCTGGCCCAAACATATGAAAGGAGAGGTGTGTTTTGAGTAACAATGGAACAACTTTGATGTGGCACCGTGATTTCGAACTTGAAATCCCAGATTGAGTGAGGGTTAGGTTGATGATGCATATGTATGTTACACCACACTTCAAGCCAACGACGGGGATTCATGCATGCATGTGTGCCTAAAATATGTGCTCAAACTTAATTAGGTCTAAATCTCACCATAACCTATACTATGATAACACGAACCAAATGAATAATCTGCCACAGTAACCTATCTTTTTGTTGGTCATATGATCATGGATGCCCACGCGGGCCCACGAATATATAGGCTTGTTGTTGATAACCACGCGAGGGAGTGTACCGTTCGAAGGCAACCACTACATGCATATGTATGGAGGTGATGCGTGCATGCATGTTTGAATACACAACATTGATGTGGCACGTGTGTCAAAAATCGTGCACTAGCTCCCCACACAGAGCGAGATCAGTTCATGATGTGTGTTGTACTACCCTCTTCGACTCGATGGGAGGGATTCATGCGTACACATGAATGTGTGTGTGCTCAAGATGTATCATGAATGTCATCCCAGAGCAAAAATAATAATCCCCTCCTAAGTCAAATTAACCTCTCTTGTTGTCATGCAAAAAGTAGTGATGGATCAAGCGGGCCCACAAGTGGAAAGCATCGATATCGCTGATAACCGCTTAAGTGGGTGCGAGAGGACAACCACCACTGCTTTGCATGTGGGCCAAACATATATATGTTGAATACCCAAAATGCACAACTTTGATGCGCCTCATGCCTCAAAAACCGTAAAACATGCACCCACACAGAGCGAGGTTCATATCAAGCATACTACATATGATTGTTCCCTTCCCCCCTCTTCACAACATACTATATGCTCCTGCCGTAATATATGTAACCCAAAAGAATCCTCATCGATGGTGAAATTAATTAACCTCTCTCGACGATGGTCTCGTGGGCCCATAGATGGAAGCATCACACGTGAGTGTCCTAGCTAGGATATGCATGTGGCCCAAAAAGGTGTTGTGTGATGTTTGAATAACCAATTTCAGAATTTTGATGTGGCACATGCCTCGTAAACCAAAAAGTCCCGACACTGAGTGAGGTGTACTTGTTCACGGACGCGTACGTGTAGTATATATGGTAGTCCCCTCCCACCTCTTCAACGCGTACTATATACCACCATAACACAAACAAAAAAGATTCTACCTTGCTGGTCAAATTAACCTCACTGCCGGTTGTTTGTCAAAGTGATGGACGACAACCTCGCGGGCCCATAGAAAGCGTCACACGCGAGTCTCGAGTGTCGTGTAGGACAACCATCGACTGCATGTGGCCAAAACATTTATGTATGATAGGGTTGTGTAACGTTTTAAATAACGAGTTCATGACTCTGATGTGGCACTGGCCTGCCAAACAAAACGGCCAACCCACACGGTGGCTCACAACTCGAGTGTACTGCGAGCCACCCGCCACCCCTAGACGCACACACCCACACACACACCGCAAATCTACCGCAACTATGATGCATGTTAAATTAATTATCCCACAGTGAACATACATGTTACCAAATGAGGGACGTTTTAATTTCAAAAAAATCACAAAGACCATTAAGACATTTTAGTACATTGATTGATTGATTTTCTATGAATATAATGTGGAAAAATAAAATTTGAGCTACATGCACACGTGACAGTGCACCTAAATGGATTGCAAAAACACATGTGTCTCACTGGGTACATGTTTACTCCCTGTGCAACAAATTTCAAACATTGAGAATCTTGAGTTTTAAGTTCTAGTACATCCAAAACTTATTTGAAGTTCATGACACTTATCGTGTTGTATATGGACACGAATACAAACTGGCATTGTACTTTTTTTGTCAAATTTGAGACCAGTTTTGATGTAATCTTTATCTAATTACAGAAGAGAGATTATAAATAATTGGGAAACAATATCCCAAACGGATTATTTATTCGAACCGTGAGCGTTAGACCAACAATGGATACGTGCCATGCTTCGGTTAAGCAATAAAGAGGCAGCATTAATCATCCAAATAGAAAAACAATATACGTGCCGCCGCGTGACCCGTGTGGCGTGCGAGCAGGCGTGAGTTGACGGGACGTGTCCGCCGTGCAGGCAGACGGGGAGGCGTGTGTGCAGGTGTGTGAATTGACAAAGGCGTGCTCGCTGTGCAGTGTTGTCGGGAGGCGTGCGAGTAGCTGTGTGAAACTTTGGTAGGCATGCCAGTAGTCCGGTGGGCAGGCTCATCGGGAGGCAAGCCATCAGTTTGAGCGCCGCCCACCTCTCTCCCACAACTCCTACTACTCCATATTAATGGTGCGCCCGAGCGGCCGCACCCCCCATCCTCGCTACGCAGACACAATCCTCTCTATCCGCTTGCATCCTCGACGCTGCTCTCAGTCCTCAAAGCCGTCAGAGTATGAGGATGCCGCCGGAGTGCCTCATCGGAGGGAGTGGTGACGTTGGGGCTGCTAAAGTACCGGAGCACGGCACGGAGATGGAGACAGAGGTTGTCGTCATCGCCGGTGAGTTATTGCTGCATCCTGACGTCGTCGACGGCGTCGAGCTTCCACAGCCGGAGCCAGAGTTCCACGCCGACTCCGACGACCACTCCGACGATGACTCCGACAATGATGGACAACTGGTTAATCATCTATACCCAGTTATGTGTCAAATAGATCATAGGGTTTCTCTGGTTACTCCTGCCTCCCCCTTTTTGGAATAGAAATCCTATGATCTCCCAATCCATGAAATCTGAGTAAGTTTCGTTAGATCTATGTAGTGTATTGATTGTTTGAATGGTACAGGTGATAAGTGATTAGTTGTTTCATCTGTGCAAATGATTTCTGCTATTAATCCGACTAGGGTTAGTGTTCATGCTAATAATTCCTAGCCAGGGCTTGACAATTGATTTTCGATGACCTACATATGTCTGTGCCATTATTTTCTTCAGCATTGGTCTGTACATAGATGACTGCGCTTAAAAATCGAACCATAGTCTCTGGATATGTATAAATAAATAGACATAAATTCCTAATCCTACTTCACGGCATGTAATCATTTATTTGATGCCAAATTTGCTTTACTATTTGTATAGTTGATGTCTGGCGATGTGGACAGCGAGGATGGAGATGTCCACAGGAGGTACAACAGGCAAATCCTGAGGGAGCTTTATGCCTGAATGCATAACGGGTGTATTAAGACCTAGAACGGCGGCTATGGATGCCCATTTTGCAACCAGAAGCTTCATGACGCGTATCTAAGTGTTCTGGCACATGCAAGAGGACGGGCCGTTGGCTCCTTCAAGCAGAACTATTCTCGCAGGGTGGTGCACGGCACGTACGGCGAGTACCTGGAGAAGCTTCAGGATCGTACCGGCCTGTGAGATGAGATGTGGGGTGGATGGAACTATATATGTACGCTTCAGTATGCGTAACACTGTTGAACTATGTACTACTTATGGTTGAACTATGCTTACCTACGTGTACGCTTATTATCTATGTCTGAGTATGTTAAATATTTCCCCAAATTTTGGTAAAAATTACAACGGCGGACCAATAAACTAGGACGGAGGTACTACGTCAATCACACATGGTTCCCAAAATTGGAACCGTGTGCAATGACTTTCATTTTGCCTGCTGCGTCAATCACATATGTTTCGCTCTAGAAAACCGCCGCCCCCAAAATTCTTTGTGGGACAGAAAACCCTCACCACCCAATTCAAAAAAGAAAAAAGAAAACCGTCACAATCCCCACGTCACAAAAACCCTCACCCCGCCGGCCACCCCCTCGGCCCCTCCGATACGTTCCCCATTCACACCTGCACAATCTCCTCCGCGTCTATGCCATGGCACCGCCTATCGCAGCGTTAAACACTTAGCTCGACGCCTACCTGCCGCCGCCAGGCTGCCGGCAAAGCCCACCGCATTTCGCCACTTCCACTTGACGCCGCCTATCGCCATCGACTTTCTCGATGCTGCTCGCGGTCGACCCAGCTTCGCTCGGTTGGGGAATCTAACATACTAAGGGTTCTTTCTCATGGACGACAAGGTAACTAGTTTAACGAGATATTATCTCATCCCTTATCCCAGTTCATCTACCTCCTTTAATCACCCGGTGGAAATCGCCGTGAATTCATTTTTATTCGAGCTGATTTGAGGGTTTTCTTTCATTCATAGAATGTACAGTGCACCGATACTTCAGGACTTTGCAACCGCTACCAGAGATTCCATCTCTCCGTACCAGATAACTTGAGCACGTGCGCGGTATGTTCAATCTCACCCTAAATCGGTTGGCATGGCCTACTTTCCTGAACATATTCTAAATATTGCTGCATTTCGATAAAAGGTGCCACATGCACCATATACGTCAAAGGGGATTTTCCCCTCTTCTTTCTATATTAGGCAAATTAATGAGGTATTGTTCTTTCGATTACTCTCATTTTTCGACGACATCATGTTTACCCTATCTATTTAATTATAGATTTTTGTCCTTCGATTTCAACTGTTGTACAGTTCTTTCAATTTGGGCCCATATTCGCATGTTACCATATTTTATTTAACAATCCTACCATTTTCTGCAGAACATCCCTCACTATGCAACAGATTATGTAGTGCACAATTTTTCCCTTTACATACATCAAGGCTCCACGGATGTCATACTACACACAAACCATGGATTTACAATCATTGCTAGTGTAAGACTTGATGAATGTGGTGACTCATATTTTGGCACTGTCTTTTGGAATGAAATTGCAAAGTTTTATGTACTGAAAGCTGGCACTAAGATTGCACTGCACATAAAAGGGCCTGGTCATGAGATATATGCTAACTTCCCCGACAAAATCATCCGTTCAGACTTTGTTCAAAGTAAGTTTTCTTTTCAACTATCTATGTTGACTTACCCCGCAATGTCAAATGAATTGTGTACTATTTAAGCAACCAATTGTTATTCCCTTTTCTTACTATATTCCTACCTAATAACTTCTAGTTACCAATACACTTTTCTATTGCCCTGTTTAATTAAATATTCCCTGTACTCCCATTTCTATAAGAAAGCGCCGCTAACAAGGAGACTCTGGAGGTGGAGAATGGGGCAGCCAACAAGCGGAGGCGGGGCGAGCTAGAATCGCTAGCGACTCTAGCAGGCCTAGACTTAATCAGCAGCCTCCCTGATGATATGTTGAGAGTCATCATTTCCCTCATCCCAATCAAATATGGGGCGCGTACAACCCTCCTTTCCCGATGGTGGCGCCCCCTATGGAACTCCAACCCTCTCGACCTCATCGACTCTTACGAGCTCTGCCATGGCTATTGCAAAAGCTTGGATGCGTTCTACAAGATCCTCGGTAGTCACCTTGGCCCAACCAAAGGCCTTAGAATGGGCAAGTTTCATTCCAACGGCAAGGACCGAGCCTAGCTTGATGACTGGTTCTGATCCCCCACCCTAGATCAGCTCGAGGATTTCACTTTCAATGATGGGCATATTCGGTCGCTGCCAACGTCTGCACTCCGCCTCGCGCCCACGCTGCGCATCACCAAGTTCAGGAACTGCCATTTCCCGCCCCATAATGACGCGTCCACTCTTATTCTACCACAACTAAAGCACCTCGAGCTCGTCTTCATCTGCCTCTCAAAGGGCGACATGGAGCGCCTGCTCCGTGGCTGTACTGCACTCGAGTACATTCATCTTCAGGCGATCAATGGGTTGAGTACCTTCCACATCAACTCCATGACTCTCCGGACTATTTATGTGTGTTGTTGGTGCGGCAAGAAGAAATCACAAGATGTGTACCACGGTATGGTCATCCAGGACACACCTGCACTTGAGAGATTACTTGTAGTTGATCAAGAAGGTCCAACAAGAATCAATGTCATTTTTGCGCCGAAATTGATAGTGGTGAGCTACTCGTCTGACAAATGCTCCGAACTTGTTATTGCATCCACACCCGTTTAGGTACAACAACCGCCTTCTAACTCTCCTTATACAAATTAACATTATTTCTAATTTTGAAGATGTTTGTCCGTCTGTCATTCAGAAAATGATTTCGACAAGCTTGACCCCAAAACTACGCAGAGTGAAGGTCTTGGCACTAGAATCTATCGGGCCCGACCTAGAGCAAGTTGTCAGTTTCCTGAGATGCTTTCCGTGCCTATATCGAGGTGATGTTCCTTTCCTATTAAATGTTAACCATAAGGGAGTTCAATTTGTGACACCTTTTTCCAAGTTGACAATGACAATGTACACGATTTCTGAAGGTTCTTTTGGATGATTTCAGTACATACATGTCCGCCCCATATTGGTTGCTTGATCCATATGGTTACAATCAATAAGCATTTCTCCTTTGGATTCATCTGTACTAGTTTTCTTAGGGAACTTTTCGTCCACTCCAACCTCTTGTGAAGAAGGCTACATTTTTCTACAATGTAATCAAATGGCCATGTTAATCATGTCAGATCGAAGATGGCATGTTAGTGCATTTTACAAATCCTGCAAACCAAATAGCTAGGCCTGTAGTAATGTTCAAAACTGCATGTAGGCACTAACATGTTTTCTTCTTTTGCAGATAAGATTAGGCCCAGTGGTAGATAATGTGATACAATATAACAATCCCATCGAATGCCTAGATCTGCATCTCTAAGAAATTACTTTGAACTCCTACCCAGGGACCTTACCGGAGATTATATTCGCCAGGTTCTTTGTTCTTAGAGCAAGGGTGCTGAAGGAAATGAGGTTTGCCATACATTTATTTCGCAAAAATAAATGGTTTGTTGATCAGCGCCGACGCCTGCGACCGAATGGAGTAGGCTCCAAAAATGTTGAATTTCATTATGGAACTTCAGATGATAGAGTAATCGGAAGTCATCGTGTCAACCCCATAAATGACTTCTCAGTGGCTGACCCCTTTGCAAAAATTGTGAGGTTTCGAAGCCAGACATAGAAGCGGTGATATTAGTTTGAACCTCTCTGATATCCATGTTAAGCGGATCAGCGCGAGCGTTTGTAGCTGATGAGCTGAATTTAATTTCTAATACCAGTTTGAGCCTTATAATATTTGAATTTGAGCCATATAACTCTGGAATTTGAACCTTGTAACATTTCGAGCATTTTGGTACAATCGTTGAAATGGCATCGTATGAGACTGCGTTCTTAATATGCACTATTTTGACCTTAATATGCAATGGTCATAGATTTTATTAACCATTCTTGAACCAGTTTACCTTGTGATCTCACAGCACATGATCTGTATAGCTAACTCGACTGCGTTCTTCAACATTATTGCACACAGTTGGTTTCTTCCACCGTGTGCACTGTAGAGCGCAGAAATAATTATCGCACTCAAGTGTCCATCATCACCCTTTTGTGTAACATTGACCTCATCACCCAAGGGTAAACTTATGACCGAAGTCATCCCACATACTTTGTTTTTACAAAGCTTTTTGCCAATAAAAGCCCAAGATTTGTCCCTCTTCTAGCCGACGCATGGCCAAACTTGCCAGGCGGGAAGCTTGCGTGGTAAACAACTCAGTAGCGCGGGAACAGGCTCACTGATGATATATTTCGCGCCTCTTTGAGCCCACGTGTGCGGTGTAGTGTTGTCAAGCGTGCACTAGAATCCTCTGCTATGAACGTCGTGACAAGACGTGACGATTACAAGCCGGCCGGCCCCCATTTATTACAGCGGCCATTTAACCTACCCTTGTGTCTCTTCAACCTTTCGATCGCGCCCCACCATTGCAAGAAGCACACCCACCACAAGAAATTCTTAGAGGGTATACTGCGCGGCTCCAATGGCGCTCCGAGCGGCTGCCGACGACGATAAGCAGTTCACCATGTGTGCCATGGTGGACACCCATAGAAGGTTCATGGACCTCTTGGTGGTGTACACCAACGACCTGATTTGGGTGGAGCACTCCTTCCACATCATAGAGCTGTTACTTCCCGCAGAGAAGTACAAGGTGGCCGGGTTCGACCTCGAGTACACTCGCGCTCGTGCCGGGTCTCGTCCCAAGGTCGCTATCGCCGAGATGTGCGTGCGCCACCACGTCCTCGTCTACCACTACTGCCTAGACAGAAGGCCTGGCGAGTATTTCGCCAGGTTTTCCAACGGCCCCCACTACATGTTAGCTACGGTGGACATCGCCAATGATGTAAAGGCGCTCGAGTATTCGGGCATCTCCTGCCAGAATCTTGTCGACATCCAAGGCCAATACAAGATCTGGGGAAGCAAGGAGCATGAGAAGGACTCACTGGTTCACCTCGTCGAGGCCATCATCGACCCCTACTACAGAGACATGAAGGATTCGTGCAACAAGGCCTAGCGTGCCTGGCACTCGGCCTGGACGGAGAAACTCAACAAAGCTCACGTCGTGTACACGGCCAAGGAGGCGTACACGAGCTACGACATGTACAGGTGGATCATTGACATGAGAAAGTGTCTCCTTCCCCAAAACGGTTAGGGATCTAGCCGGAAGCAGAGTAATGGCAAGCGTCGTTGCAACAATAAGTACATGATTAGATCCTTGTTTCTCCTACTTTAGTATGCATGTAATTGCTTTCTTTGGTGTGTGGAAAAGTTATGTGTGTAGTCACTTGTGTAATTGTATGCTTAATTTGGTTATGCAATGCTGTCATGTTAAGTATATATGTTGATGCTCTGTAGACATAGTGTAGATGTTGTGCAGACAAAGAAAATCACATCGCACACAGACTAAACAATGGAACCCATCGGTGATGTTTTCATCAATCACTCCCAATTGTATACCAGCAATCGTTTGCTCACAACACACACGGCTTGTTAGCAGTAATCGTCTGTGTTGTTATCGGTCTTCACACATGTTTCCGATTACAGACCTGTTTGCCTCATATCACACACATCTTGTTCATTTGAACCATTTCTATTCTCATGTCTCAATGCAAACAGTTCATTCGAGTGAACCGTATGCTGTATATCGCACACACCTTCATCTGGCTGCCCGTTTGTTTTGTGTTGCCTAATCACAAACAGTTCATTCAAGTGAACTGTTTGTTGTGTATCGCACACGCCTTCATCTGGCTACCCGTTTCTTTTGTTCCTCCTCATCGCAAGTAGTTAATTAAACTGAACCGTATGCCCTTCATCACACACGCAACTAAAATCTGAACCATGTTTGATGCATCCTCCATCGCAAGCGTTTTTTCACCTTTTTGATAGTTTTTACACCACCATTTGCGATTATGGCATCGCACACAGTTTCGTCAAAGGGTCTATGATCGTTGTTCCGCATTAGCAGCATCCTGCGGTAGTGAGTGCACTTATTCTCTTCCTGTACGTACACCACCTACGTGGGGTTGTGTGAGAGAGATACAAACATAGAGAGATATAGTGTGTGGGTTCGTGAGTACTTTTTTGGGGGGCATGAGAGATAGACAGGGAATATGTTTCAATGATATTTCAATTTAAAAATGTAACATATGCAATGTGTGTGAAATAGAGGCCTGGATATATCATATATATAGAGGGGGCGATCCACGAGAAGAGAGTGGAGGTATCATCGGCGTGAGGTATCCATAGAATCAAAGAGAGGGATGATGTGTGTGTGTGTGCGCGCGCAATCGATGAAGTGTGCCATCGAATTTGTGTGTGCCCACATCAAAGATATAGGGTGGCTGGGCATGAGAGGGGACAGGTGCAGTTTGTCTCTATGGCATGGATACCTACCTACAACGCTCGACTATCGGTGTGTGGGGGTGGGGGAGAGACCTAACTAACTATAGAGGTAAAATGGCTGGTATATGTGTGGAGGAGGAGAGATACCTACCTTATGTATCGAGGGAGATCGATCGACATCCATGCATATGTGTAGGAGAGGATTAAGGTTGGGAGAGAGGCAAGGCTAGAGTGCCGGAGGGGTTGGTGGTAGAGTTGCTTCTAACAAATGGTGGGAGAGGCTTGCTAGACAAATGGAGGGCACGCCTGCAATATCAATAAGAGAGGGGATGCCTGCCTGCCTGTGCACGTGTGTGTGAGAGATAGGTCAGGAGGCATGCATGAATGATGAGGGGGGACGATATGGCTGTGGTAAGCAGACGTAACTACATAGGAAGATCAATCGTCCTTTGTCAGAGAAAGGAGAGACATAACTTGTGAGGTACGTCGATCGACAGGTGGGGAAAATAGTTAAAATCAACCTAGTTATATGTAGGGAGATCGATCGGTATACATGCATGTATGTGTTAGAAGCAAATATGGCCCGGAGAGAAGGATAGAGAGAGAGGGATGCAGCTAGGAGGTGGTGCGAGAGGCATACTATATCGAGGGGGAAGGAGTGTGCGAGTATGAGATCGATGAAAAGAGGGGCGGGAGTGAGGCGTGGACGACGAGAAGAACAAAGGGAAAGCTTATGTTTCTGGTAGGCACACCTGGCTAGAGAGGCATATCGATCGATGTGTGCCGTTAAGGAGCTGGGGGCCTACACACACCATGGGTGAACGACCTAAAGTGAAAAGACAAATTTGCGCGATGGATCTAGAGAATGCCAAGGGAGGGTGAGAGGGATGCGGGCGTGTGCATGCACGAGAGAAAGTTAGCGCTAACTACAAAGATAAGAGGATTGTGTGGGTGTAAAAATTGAATAAAGATCATAATTCATTATAAAAAGTGAATTCGGATATTTGAAGAATTTATCACAATGTTTTAAACCGACACATGCGTGAATATATATAACGGTGATACACATGGTGTTCTTATGAACATGTTATACTATATATAATATATTTTATCTTTACTATTATAAAAACAAAGTTGTTGATGATGGTGGGCTGCCATCCTGCAATATAGGTCGTCTGATTTATATCTGACGGATAGGAATGAAACTATGGCAATTTTGAAAAAAGATACCCACACCCCTCTCCACATTTGCAAATAAGGCCTCCCCTCGATCATCTTGATGTTCCATGCAACGGATGGGAATCTTGCTAGTACTACATATAGTATATAAAACATTGATTATAATTTGGGATAATGTGTGGCTTTTGCAGCTCAGGACTAAATACTTGTCATAATTTAGGGGGCGGGGCACTATACTTTGTGTGATAAACATGGTGTACATATGGAACATACATCAAATGTACTATTATTTGGAATCAACATCAAGTGTATTCAAAAAATTGAATTCGAGTTCATATAGCACACATAGTTCATATCTATCTCTATAGTAATCATGTGGTGTGTTGTTAAGGTAATAAACGAATGATGGTTGAAGTTGGCAACAATCATGATTGTAGATTCTTATTCAAATAGAGAAACGAATTGAAATATAGTTTGAATTGCAGCGGTAGTATAGACATTTGGAATCTACTAAAAAGTTGGTATGAGTAGGTTACATGGATTATACAGCCAGCGAAGAAATTTAATTGGACATAACATGGATTCATAGCTTTGAATAACATTTGTATAGTAAAATGGGACAAGACTCTATTTTGTATGGTGTGAATAGTTTTTTTGTTGTTGAGGGAAGTGTGAATTTATTTGGTACGTACAAGTACAATATTACACGTTAGGCTTGTCCCTAAAATTCTACCCGCACCTTGTTATATCCCGAAAATTCAGATATTGTCCTCCCGAAACTCGCGCCTTCACAACCCGCGCGTTGCTATCCCAAAATTACAATGTGCACGAAAACTCCCTCCAGCTGCCAAATCCCGACACACGAAATCCCCCTTCTAACCCTGAGCCAGAAGGGCCGCTAGTTCAAATCGGTGGGAGTACTTTTGTAACACACCCTACATTTTGGACAACTGCGTCCCTAAGTCATGGTTCCCCGTCCCATCGCCACCTTTCCGCCATTCGAAATCCCAAGCCGCCATAACCTCTCTGCTCCAGCCGCGAAACCCCACCCTCCTCCGTCCGCCACCTCACCGTTGCCCAGCCAAAGCCTCTTCCCTAACGACGTCGTCCACCGCAATAGCTCAACGTCCCTCATCCACGTCCCCGGATGAGGATACGTCATCCATCTTGTCATCCCGCTGGTTCAGCCACCCCGTCCTCCACCTCCAAGGAGATGCTTCGACGATCGCCTCGTCTATCACGGCTACACCATCCCCACAGCGCCACCTTAACCAGCTCCATCGGAACCGCAGCATCCCCACCGACTCCTCGAATGAAGCCGAGGCCCACTCGGCGCCACCAAAGAGGTTGTACACTAATCGCATCGCACCTTCTACTTAACTCAACCTCCCAGAGCCGATGGTGCATCATCCCGCGCCCCCATGGCGCGGCTACCTCGAAGCTGGTGCCGTGGGCAATATCTCCACAATGGCTCTCCCCCAGTACGAGGCCCCTTTGGTGGTGGCGGCCATACCAGCCAGATCTGATGCTGCTGCTCGAGCTCTCGCTCGCTCGCACTGCTGCTGTTGCTCTCCCCCTCGCTCGTGTTGTGGCTTTCCTCCGATTTAGCTACACTTCAGTCAACTGAATCGACTTTTGGGTCAGTCGATTTTCAAGGGGTGGGGGAGCTCGCCAGAGTTACAGAAGAACCACCCGCAGCGGGGAGGGGGGCTCGTCGGAGAGGTACCCCACTATCTATATTAGGGTTCAGGGTGGGGGCTATGGTCGCCGGCGGTGGGGGACAAAGTGGTGGGGCGATGGCGTGGGGATCGCCGGAGAAAAAGCTTGGCGTGAGGGGGCCTAGAAGGCTAGCTGGGGCGGTGGCGGACCGGCATTCGGGAGTGGTTTCGGGGCGGCGGGGTGCGGCGGTTCGGCCGGTGGTGGCTGGCGGCTCAGGGGGTGCAGGTTGAAGATGAACTATAGGCCCTCCCTAAACTACATGTGAAGTGCCTCTCTACTACCATTGCGTTCAGTTTCGACAGTAACATTCAGATTCGATAGTAAATTTCAGTTTCGACAGTTAAGTTCAGAGTCAACGGTTTTTACCTCATCTGTTGTAGTTAGGTGTTTTTTGTTGATGTAAATTTTACATCTATCACTTTTTTGTAATGTATTTTACATCATCTATTGGAGATGCTATTAGAATCCCACTTCAGATTAATGATGTATGTCTAGTATTGCTTCAGCCTCGACGTCTTACGGCTCGCCGGAGCTGCTCCAATGACGGAACCATCCATCACAACAAAGCAGTGCCCTGGATGCCGTCTACAGATTCCTTTGATCTTCGTCCACACCTCCGACAACCACCTCTGTCTCAAATTTTTCAGCGACGAACCCAATGATGCTGAGGTCGACACAGCTACAACAAAGAGGTTGTACACTTGTCGCATCACCTATTACTCTACATTCACATCGATCCATTAGGGCTATTTTGGTTCAAAGGAAAAACATAGCAATAGGAAATTTTCCTATGGCACTCTACTATTCAATCATTCATGCATTTTGTTGAAAGGAATGGAGCAAAACATCCACCTGCACCTACTTTACGAAATCCTATGCATGAAGAGAGGACCAAGTGCATTAGTGGCAGAATAACATTCTAACAGTACACGCTTTCATATGTTTTCACTTTAATTTGGCCATGTTTCTTTCCATTCCTCTGCTCTTTCAATTCCTGTGAACCAAACACCCAAGTTGACCAAAATCCTGTGTTTACAAATGCTCTGTTTCCCATGTGCATTCCTATCCTATTCCGGTGTTTTTCCTATCCCTGCGTTTTTAGAATCATGCAAGCCAAAGGAGCCCTTACATAATTACTTCAGTTACAGGTAGGTGTCAAAGAAAACTTTGCGTGGTTTGTCCTGCTCCTGCCGCGACGTCGTCCACCTCACCTAAGCTGCTTCATTGACAGAAGCATCCACCAAACCAGACATCACGACTCTCGACCGTGTTTCGCCGCCTCAGATCTCCTTCCCTGCCGCCGGAAAACACCGCAACGACATCGCCATCATCGACTCAACAGATGAAACTGAGGAGTACACGGGTCCACAAGAGAGGTCGCACTCTTTTGTTTCTGCTTATGTTAGGCATTGCTTAATATTACCTGCTACTTTATTGTCTTGTTCACCTCTTAGACTCCAAGTCAGGTCAAAATTAATGTTCAAACTTGAGTTCTAAATTAGTTGTGGGGCACATATCGAGGCAGCAATGAATACTATCTCTGTCTAATATCTGGTTCACCTAGGGTATGTCTATGTTGTTCATCTTGGGTGGGAAACAAATAGTAAAGCAATCATCATCTGTCTTTTTATTAAATTAAAGCAATCATCAGCCTGCTATCATTATTTTTGGATCCATCCACTGGTTTTTACCATCACTCTAGATTTTTGCATGCTCTCCTTACATAATCTCACTATTTTTTTCGTATGCATGTCAGATATTGTACAGGGTCATGCTGAGCATGTAGAGAAAAAGAGAAGAGTTTTGTGCGACAATAAAATGTCATGCAGACATCGCTCCATGGTGGGTTCAATGGCAAACCCTCCCTCCCCCCTCTCTAGATTGTAATCCATAGGAAGATATTTGTTCCGAGGCGGATTCATACGCAACTGACCACTCCTATTTACCCCCCCCCAAGGTGTTTGCTCTAACTTGGCATGATAATGTTAGTCATATCATGCATATGTTGCCTTGCAATGCCTACTTTCGACATCATATATGTCATCTGCTTAGTTTAGACATGTTCTATAATGCCACCTGTTTAGTTTTTATATCATATATGGGAATTATGCAGTATCATGTCTTTTAGCCAGTCATAATATATGTGAAATGTGCAATGCCATCCTGTTTAACCATGCATCATATATTTGAAAAAATCTTGCCCATACTTTTCTTCATTACATTTCCATTTGTCGACAATGTTTGCTCAATGAACTACTCTTCCTGTGAATCAGCCATTTGAGTGGGTGATGCAAAAATCTGGAGTGAAAACAAGGCCTTCAGAGCAGACAGTGCTACCTATCGAAGCATATCTCTTGCTAGGTCCCAATTGCTCCTCAGAGATGGATTCAGAGATAGATGACCAGTCCTATTCCCCCACCGAGGTGTATGCTCTAACTTCGCATGGTTATACTGCTCATATCATGCATATGGTGTCTTGCATTGCATAGGTCAGACATCATATACACAATATTCAACACCATGTTCTTAGTTTAGACATCATATATGCGAATGCCCTCTACTTAGCATATAAATCACATATGTGAATTAAATTCTGTGATCCTGATTACTTAGATAACATGTATGTGAATTATGTCATGCGATCATGTTTAATTACTCATCATATCTTTGAATTATGTTATGCTATGCTATCCAGTTTATATAGACATCATATATGTGAAATTATGTCATGCTATCCATTTTAGTTAAACAATATACATGTCAACTATTTCATGCCCTTTTTTCCACACTATCTATTTCATCCGTCTCTCATACAATGTATGTACATTCAACTATGTTTCCTATTTATCAGCCATTTGAATTGGAGTAGGTGATGGCAGTATATAGCAGAGTAAAAACACAGTCTTCAAATAAAACAGTGCTACCTCTTGGTGGAGATAGCACCCCAGCTGTACATGCACGAGAACCGGCCCTACCAGACATAACCTAGACTCTCGCAGATTGTACCCCTACTGCGATGGACAGAGAACCAGCTTCGCCCAATCTAACCCCAATCCCAGCATATAGTAAACTAGTTCATGTTCACACAACACCATCTCCACTCTAGAGCTCCCAAACAAGAGAAGTTAGTAAGGCAGCTCCAGTGCCCAAAGTACCAGTACTACCACGGCGAACCCAAACTCCAGCAGTTAGTACCCCTATTCCTGTGGAGGAAGCACAACCAACCATTTGTAGTTTACCATCTATCCCATTTGATGTTGTTAAATCCTATGTGTGTATCTTCCCATCATGGAAATATTATACTGAAGATGAAGGAAAATGCCAGTTGCAGGTGTTTGTCCAGGAGTTATGTGTAAGTAATGTTATTCATGGCAATTACTTTGCTTTGTCCCATACATTCTACCTCCATGATGGTTATAATACAGCAAATTTTCCCATTTTTCTCTATAGAGAAGGACCGATTTGGAAACTCAGGATGAGATAACCTGTGCTAATACCTCTGCTATCTTCAAGAATGCTTGGTGGTAGTATCAGAATTACCTGAAGAAAACATACTTCACTGGCAAAAAAACTCATCAAATTCCCTTACATTCTCGTGAGACACATTTACTGGACAATGACTAGGAATGCATTGTTCTGTACTGGTCCCGAACCAAGAATTTGGGAAGGTCTATGAGCTCATTTTTAAGTACTATATGCTTGCGTCTTACTGTACTCTGTTCATGTAGAACAAGTGCTTAAACCTAAAGAACAACTGTTCTCATTTAAGATTCCATTGCTATTGTGCATATTGCTTTGCTCTTGTATCACTGTATTTACTCATACAAACTTATTTTTAAATTGAAGGGTCCAATCAAAAAGTCCAATGGCACAACAGGTATGTTTACGCATGTTTCTTTAACATGTTTGCTCTTATAAATAGCTCTGTTGATTTAAATTTCAATTGTGTATACAGTTGACTTCTCATATCATGCACATTACTAGCATCACAATAGAGCCAATAGTGTTGTTGTACATGTACCCGTGGTACCCATCTGAAATCTTGTTGTGTCGTGTAGTTTCCCACACTTTGTATTCTTTCAGTGCTGCTTTCTCTTGAACTAATATGATTTTAACCGTGTCTCTATTTTGATTTGGCAAGACAATGCAGTGGCCATAGGACATAGATATATGTTTGTATGGTGTTTTTATAATGTACTACGTGGCAATAGTAGACTTGGTAGTTTAGTCTTGTCCACCTTACTAATGAACTGGTTCACCGAAATGAGTTTCGTATACTAGTACATGCTAAACCTGTTATGTGTCTACTTGTTTCTTCTTTTAGCATGCTGACAGAATATTGGGGAAGAGTGACTTATTAAGCAATGGTAAACGAAGTAATGCAGATAAGGTTCAGGATAGTGAGACATCCTTGTTGGTCTCCAACAAAGCTGATAAAACAGCTAAGGAAAACTATCTTGAAGTCAATGAGAGAACCCCAAAGTCCTTTCTTGGTTTAGTGTACGAGTTACTGGCCACTAGCGCTGGCACAAGCTATTCAAACTCATTGTCTGAATCAGTTCGGTTTCTTGAGTCTCAACTACAAGCTGAAAGACATCGACCAGTTGTGTTGCGACAAGAAGCGGAAGGACTATGGAAGTCCCTGGAGCATTCATATGCATACTTTCTAGTGCAATGTCAAGCGTTGGAGGATTTTAGTGCCAAACATGACAAAGCTAATATGCTTGCTAAGCTTATCGCCAGTATGGTGGATACTCAGGATAACGTTTCTTGAGCTCTTCTTAAGTTGTTTCTGTTATGGACTTGTTTTGATGTCGCATTTATTTGCACTAGTGGCGAATTTAGATGGCCAGTGTACGTAATATGTTGATTTGTTCCCTGTATTTGCACTGGTGGCGAACTTTGATGCCCAGTGGATGTAATATGTGCAATAGCCATAATAGCCTAGCGTTATTTGCTTTCTTATTTATTTCCTTATTGTCTTGTTTAGTTGTTTGCTTGTAGTCACTGCAGTTCTTGTTTCATGTTTTTCTAGTGGCCACAATAACCTATTTTTGGTAACTTGGCCACAATAACCATGGCAACACACGAACTGTTGTAACCATGGGCATCCTGTGTGCCGTAGGATCCATGGGCCTTCTATGGGCCATAGGATCCATGGGCCTTCTATGGGCCGTAGGATCCATGGGCCTTCTACAGGTCGTAGGATTCATGGGCTTTCTACGGGCCGTATGATCCATGGGCCTTCTACGGGCCATAGGATCCATTGGCCTTCTACGGGCCGTAGGATCCATGGGCCTTCTATGAGGCATATAATCATTTCGCGAAACATGGGCCATACTATTCGTGGACCATAATGAGCTATTAATAGGCTGCATTTGATAACGCTATGAAAATACCCCAAATGGTTAACGGGCCACAAATGGGTCGAATGTAACCACAGGCTGAATTTGGCCCCCAAACGGAACAGGCCAGTAATGGACCGTAACTAACTGAATTCTAGAAATGAGCCCATGAATAAATGGGCCCTTAGAAGGCCGAAAGTTAACACGGGCTGGAAACGGCCGATGGAATAATGGGCCGTTAATGGCTACACTTTTCATTATGGGCCAGTTTCATATTGGGCCTTTAATGGGCCCAGAGTTACAAAGGGCCTCCTATGGGCCAAAGACGTCATGGGCCAGAAGTTACAAGGGGCTGGTATCATATTGGACGGCCCAGATGACGCTACTGGGCCAAATTCCGCTAGGCTGTGAGTTAGCAGGCTGTAAATGGGCTAGCCCGCTACCTTTTGACCAAGTCAAACATGTCGGCCTTTTCACTAGAATGGGCCTTTGTTGGGCCATGCCACATGTCGATGAATCATAGGCGCCTTCGGTCCAATGAGTGGATGACATCTGTCCCAACGGTGAGCCGACACGTGGTTACACTGGGCATTGAAAATTTTACACGTGGAAAATCCCCATTGGTCTGGGCTGTTAACGGGTCATCGGATACAAACCAGAACCCGATAGCGTAATGCGACCCGTTATGGTGGATGCCACGTGTCGGTCACCCTTGATGAAAGTACTTCTATGACGCGCGATTTATCGTGATGGAAGTGGACCCTTCCATGATGATAATTTTGGTAATGTCATGGAACACTTCTACGACAACACATGTATGACTATCTTGATTCTATCATAAAATCATCATGGATGTACATGCATGACAGAAAACGTGACCTACTGTGACAAACACTTATCATCACGGAAGTGTATTTTTTGTAGTGTTTATATTCAGTACCATCATCATAGCTGCTTAGCACTGCTCCTGAATCCATCAAGCTAAACAACGTGGCACTCATAAGTCCAAACTTGTTTCTCAAATATGAATCTGATATGATACTGATATTACTAAAACAGATAACGTTTAATTAGTCAGCTAATGTTCCTACTTTACTTTCGAAAAGCACATGCACCACATATAGAGAGACAGCAGGGGAGTTGCATTCTTTATGCGCTCTAGTTCATCTTGTGTGGGCACTGCGCAACGAACATTTTATTATCCAAAATTTGCTTGCTCTTCTTTAGCTTGTCCCTCTTCTGTTCTTCTTTAATAAGTACTCTCTCCGTTCCTAAATACAAGTCTTTGTATAGATTCCACCATGGACTAGATATGGAGCAAAATGAGTGAATCTACACTCTAAAATGTATTTGTATACATCTGTATGTGATCCATAGTGGAAATCTCTACAAAGACTTATATTTTGGAACGGAGGGAGTATCATAGTAGTACAATATGTTCCTTGTAGTGAAGAGGAGCAGGGAAATTTGCAGTGTAGAGGTCTATTCCGTCGGTTGTGATGGACACTTTCAACTCTTCGGGCCTCTTTGATTCGTAGGATTTTGTAAACATAGGAATAGGAATTGTAGTGGCTTACCCACTTGAATCCTATAAGATTAGCAAGGAAATGTGGGGAATTGTGTCTCCTTTGAGAGTTGCAATGATATTAACAGTACCGCACCTTCAGTTGAAGAGAGCTAGTATCCGAAGCCTTTCTAGCCGTACCAAAAATAGTAGCCTATATTTTCTAGCAAGTTCCACTTTGCTAATTTTACTTGTGATGCTTACGGTTTTCCCGTTATATCTGCAGTATGTTCTGTGTAGCTGCTTTGTGTCGCACTAGCAACATTCCACTCTTGAAGCTAAACAACACACCAATCAGAAATCCAAAGCTTACTTCTTCAAATACGAATTGTGGTATGATACTGATATTAGTTAACAGACACACATTTAATTGGCCAGGTAATGCTCCCACATGAACTTCCAAATGCATGTGGCCACATATAGAGAGACAACATGGAATTGCAATTCTTTTTGGCGCTGTGATTCATCATGAGTGGGCAATCAACATTGTATGCAAAGAAGCGGAACCTCAAGAATATGCTTCCTCTTCTATTCTTTAACATGTTCCTCTTTTGTTATTCTGTATATAGTACGTATAGTATGTTCCTTGTCAGGAAGGGTAGCAGGGACATGTGCAGTCAATAGCTGATAGAGCTGTCATGTACGTGATTGATAGGCTTTCAATTAGTAGTGGCAATACAACACCGTATTTTCCAGCCAGTTCCACTTTCCTGATTTATATATCCTGGTTATGGTGTACCCCTTTTATGTACACTACGATCTGCCTAGTTGTTGTGTGCTCTTGTTATCATGGTTTGGCAGTAAACTCCCTATACAGTATATTACGAACCTATCATCTTCCAACTAACCTTACTTCTGGAGCCTATTTTTTTGTGTACTTGTGCCAGATTATATTAATACACGCACCATATTACAACACACATGGTCTCTCTCATCAGAATCCAGTGATAGCACCCAAGGGTTTACAGGGCGCCCCTATATTAGAATATCCTCTGGATTACAAAGATAATCTAACTACTATTTATGTTTTCATGCTTCCCAGATATTATACATAATCACAGTGAATATCAGGATCTGCGCATCATAAGAATATTGTGGAACAATGCAACGACTTACAAAATTGGCACCGAGGTATCGAGTGCCATTCTGGATGCAATGAAACTCATACGCTCCCCACCCGTAAATTCTTGTTAAGAATATGATCCTACTGACTATTATGACCTCGAGGAGTCAAAGGTAGATGGCATGTCATGTTCACCCATCAAGGTGCCTGTTCTAATTTGGCAAGGTTTTATTGATTGCGCGTATCTTGCATAAGGTGTCTTGCATTTCTTCTACTTTGTTGCACCGCCATCTGCTTAGTTTACTCATCATATATGTCAAGATGCCATGCCCATCCATTATCAATACATATTCCATCTATCATGATACCATGTTTTTCCACTCAAATGTTGTTCTTGTGCATCAGAGATCAAAAAGGAAGAGGGTGATGGCCGAACCTGAAGGAGCACCAGCAAAGTCCTTGAAAAATGTGGTGGTGCGGGAGAAACCAGACAGCACCCCACTTATATTGGCTCTACAACCAGTGACACAAAACATAGGACCGACTCCAGCAGACTGTACCCATACTTCACTAGCCACACCACTAGCCCCACCACATAGGACCTGCACTCCAACAAAAGGTATGTCAATTTCAGTTGCCATAGCACCAGTCGTACCACAGAAAAATCCCACTCCAGCAAAAATTACAGCAAGTCCACCGGCCGAAGACCTATCCCAACTACAGAGACAACCTATTCCTACAGATTGGAACCCCATTCCAATTATTCTCAGCTTAAAAGACAATGCTTTCGATGTTGTTAGGGACTACATGCATATATTCCCATCATGGGAAGATTATAGTGAAGACAAACACCATTTTCACATATTCCTGTCCCACTTACGTGTAAGTGCTATTATTCATGGTGATTATTTTCTTGTTTTCTACTGATTGAACACATCAATGATTTACATTACATTGTTGTAAGTAGGCGAGGCTCAATCTGGATACATGACGAGCAAAGCTTGCTTGCGCTTTTCAAGGAAGCATTGCAGCAGTATTAGTGTTACCTGAGGAAATCACACTTTGAAGGCAAGTCTATAATCGATTTTCCGGTGAAGCCTCCTGTGCTAAATTTAGAAGACATTGAATGGAAAAACCTTGTTATGCACTGGTCTCGTTCCCGGGATGAGGTACTGTCTATGATATCACATGACAATTTGAACTTCTACATTTTCGCATGTGCCTTATGGATCTTTTTTGCAGGAAATCAGCTTGAAGAAGAATTCCCGTTTGAAAAGAACGCCAGGATATCGCAAATATGTTGCCCACTACTTTGCTCTTGTTAGTACATGTTGTCCTGTCTCATTGTACTTGCATTCATACCTGGTTCATTATGTGACAGCAGTATGCATGATAGCTTTCTTATCAATTGTTCGCTCCAAATTATTTGATCTATATGAATGGTTACACTAGTGTAGAATATATCCAATGCTAATGAATTTTTTTAGCTCTGCATTGTTCTTATAAGTACCTACTGTCCTTTATCAGTGTACTTATATTGACAGGTAGTTGTTCATGTACCATCACTCTGCATCTTATTTTCCTTTGTCCTCCATTTTCTATGCATCAGATCTATATTTACTCTTACCATAAGGTTGGATAACACCGATGGTCCTGAAGAAGTTTAGCTCTGCATTGCTCTTGGCTGTACCTTTTGTCTGTAGCGTTGTACTTACATTTGTAGCTACTTGGTCATGTAGCATCACTCTTCATCTTATCTTAAATATTCTCCATTTTTTCTTATATTACCACATATATATTTACTCTTAACAAAGTGGAGAATAAAGGCAATGCTTATGAAGAAGATATTGTGGTAAACTTCTTGAAATCCCCCCCCCATCAGCATGGACAAGGCTTTATAGAGCATGTCTTCACCAATAATGTAAGTTTGTACTTCTCAAGCCTTCAAACTTTGTTGTGTATATTTGGTTAGGCATGACTGCAACAACTATTTATTTTTTGTGTTTGCATCAAATTGCATGTTTAAATTTTATTATGTAGTTCATAAACAAAAGTTTGTCCTTCTCATTTAAATTTTCAGTTGTACAACCAAGTTCCTTCATCATACCATGTAAATTAAATTATACAGAGTAAGTGATCTTCTTCTGCACTGCATGTATGCTTCTGTTCTTGATCCGTAATCTAGTGGTGTGGTGAACCTACCCACTACAGCACAATGTCATATTCTGCAATGTCTTAACTATAAACAATGTCATATCATTCTACTATTATTTAAACAGTCTCTTTATTTTTGCCAATCTGAAATGGGATCAATTGACAGCACACTAACCATTGATACTTATGAGTTCTTGATCTATAATACAGTGGTGTTGTGAAGCTGCCAACTCCTTCACAATGTCATTTCCTTCCATGTCCTAACCTGAACAGTACCATATTGTGTTAATGCTATTTTAAACTGTGTCACTTTATTCGTCAATACGAAATGTGATGAATTGTCAGCACTGATACTTATATGTGCAAAACCTATCATCTGTCTGCTTGTTTCTCTTTCATCTTGCTCAGCTGCTTGCGCTGCAGCTCCCGAGCTGGGCTAACCTTTCTTGAACTCTATTGAAGTGTTGTCTGTTTTGTATATTATTTTGTCGGCGTGTTTATTTGCACTGTGTAACATCCCAAATTTTCAATTTGGAATGTTATACACTAGATCATCATTGCATATCATAATTTATTTGCTTTTGGCTTTGATCCTAGAAATTCTACGCAACTAAAGGACCCACGAAGAAAGTTGTGGATTTCGTTATTTTCATATTTGAGTTTTCTCAAATTTTGAGAATAGGATCATTTGATTTTAATTATTTTATCATCAATTATTTCTATTACAAAAATATGAGAGAGGGAATAAAATGACTTTCCCAGAATAAAGAAATATTGAGGATTTACTAATAAAATCAAATAAGATTTTATTTCGGAGTTTTCGGTATTTTATTTGAATTTAGGAAAAATGTGCATTTTTTGAAATTGTATTTATGACCCAAATAAATGTTCACCTTGTGCGGCTTGATTTTGGATGCCCGGGAAAATTTATTTTGGGATTTTTAGAATCCGTTTAGTATTTCTTTTATTTGTTTTTCTGTGCGGAATAATTTAAAAAAAATACAACCGACCTACGGGCCGTGTCCGACCTGGACTCTAGGCCCGATCGGGCTTTATAAGCCGGGAGCCCAGCCCGGGGGTCTCCCCAAAACCCTAGCCCCAGCCCCGCCGCCGCCGCCCTGCGCCGCCCCGCGCCACCTACC